>NC_057419.1:60105770-60244138 GCF_019320065.1 Cervus canadensis
AAGGTCTTGTAGGTCTTCACAGAACCATTCAACTTCAGCTTCTTCAGCATTATTGGTCAGGGCATAGACTTGGATTACTGTGTAATTGAGTGGTTTGTCTTGGAAATGAACAGAGATCATTCTGTCATTTTTGAGATTGCATCCAAGTACTGCATTTCAGACTCTTTTGTTGAGGACCACTCCATTTCTTCTAAGGGATTCTTGCCCACAATAGTAGATATAATGGTCATCTGAGTTAAATTCACCCAATCCAGTCCATTTTAGTTCGCTGATTCTTAAATGTCAATGTTCACTCTTGTCATGTCCTGTTTGACCACTTCCAATTTGCCTTGATTCATGGGCCTAACATTCCAGGAAATGATGCAATATTGTGATGCTTTACCGCATCAGACTTTACTTCTATCACCAGTCACATCCACAACTGGGTGTTGTTTTTGCTTTGGCTCATCTCCTCATTCTTTCTGGAGTTATTTCTCCACTGATCTCCAGGAGCATATTGGGCACCTATCAACCTGGAGAGTTCCTCTTTCAGTGTCCTATCTTTTTGCCTTTTCATACTGTTCATGGAGTTCTCAAGGGAAGAAAACTGAAGTGGTTTGCCACTCCCTTCTCCAGTGGACCACATTTTGCCAGAACTCTCCACCATGACCCGTCTTCTTGGGTGGCCCTACACATCATGGCTCATAGTTTCATTGAGTTAGACAAGGCTGTGGTTCATGTGATCAGATTGGTTAGTTTTCTGTGATTGTGGTTTTCATTCTGTCTGCCCTTTGATGGAGAAGGATCAGAGGCTTATGGAAGCTTCCTGTTGGGAGACTAGACACAGTGTAAGTGCTCAAAAGTCACATGTTGCTTGTGGCCTGCTACACCCGACAGCACAGATACAGAACATAGCCTTCATCTTGCAAAGTTCTATGGAATAGTGCTGTGAATCTAGAATGTACTCTGGGGCAGCCGTCTCATTTGTCATGCCCTACTCATGTTTTTGATTAAAAAAAAAAATCACATGAACAGTGTATAGATGAATCCATGGGTTTTTCTAAAAGGTGGAAGGACACATGGAACAGTTGGTGCTGATGTAATTAGCAAGGTACACTCTGTCACCTTGACTCTCCCACCAATGATTCAGATCTCAATGGGGTGATGACTCATGGACCTAAGTAAGCTCATTACAAGCAAGTTCAATATGTGTAGAGACTCTGGGGGGAATCCATCAACATAAAATAATCCCCCTTCTCTGCATAGTGCTAGTGAAAACTTAGCTGGTATTCTCATATCTTCCTCCTTTAGACCTATAGAGCATCTGCTTGAGGAAGAGAAGCTGCATTCCCACTTGCCTCCAGGACCTGTATAATGTGCTGTCCCTGCGGCCACAGTGGCCCAAGCTGCACCAGGTGTTCTGGCCTCTCTGCCTAAAGAGAGTGACTGTACTGAACATAATTGAAATCAGATTCCATTCATTCTGCCTGGGGATCCTCTGTTCTCTGTCTGCAGCAGAGGCCAGCATGTTGCTAGACGACTTGGAATGCTGGACAATGAGGATTGCTAGTCTCAGCTGTTACTCAATGCCCAAGGCCTTGTTTTCATCCATGAAGGCCGCCCCCACACCCCTTGTGTCTCCTGCACCTGAGCCCCAGAGCCAGATCTAACTCCTGCATGCCAGGTACAGGCTTGACAGGCCCCTGTTTATGGCAGAGACCCATTGGTTTGCTCAAATTGAGTAGTGAAATCTGGATAAAGGGGACAGTAAAGGTGGATAGTTCTAACAGCATGTGAGCTGCTTTTCATCTCTTCCCTGTCTTTCAATCATAGGTCAAAACAGTGACAAGAAAGGGACATTGGCAAGGCATGTCCTTGTCTGTACCTGATATTTAGGGGACTGGAGTCCTTTAAATGATGCCTGGATCCTGCTGCCTGGACCCTATTGGGAATTCACTTTTCAGCCTAGTGGCATTGGACCCCTATGAGGGCAGTCTCTACAACAGAGAATGATTTTTCCAACCAGGTACATTCCCTAGGAGAAGTAGATGTGATTAATCTGTAACTTCTACAGCAACTGTGACCATTAGGCACCATTGCAGCCTCATTCCTTGGTACCTCAAGATAGAGGTTTTCTCATCTATGGACAGAGAACAGGCAAGGTGAGGTGAAGTTTCCAAAGTCTTAGAAAGTCCAAGTTCCTCTCCCTAAGGTCAAGGATGTTTCTCTTCCTAGGATCTCACCAGGGAATTTGAAACATAAAATAATGACTTCCTGTGATAGGTAGACTTTTAAGATAGCCACCAAGATTCCCCATGCCTGGTGTACACATGCTTTCTTCCAGTTCTTTAGTCAAACACTAATATAGGTGCTGTTGTGAAAGAAATAGACAGATGTAGTTAGGGTCACAAGTCAGTTAAATTTTGAAGGTGATTATGCTTGATGGGCTTGACCTAGTCATATAAGCCTTAAAAGGTACTGGGCTCTTTTTGGAAAGATATTAATGGACTCAGGGTGACTCAACATATGGAAGATTGCAGGCTTTGAAACTGGAGGAGTTCACAGGGAAAGAAATGAGGGCAGCCTCTGGAAGATAAGAACAGCCTCTGATGGACAGCCAGAAAGCAAACAGAAACCTTAATCATACAACTGCAAGGAACTGAATCCTGACATAATCACATGAGCTTAAAAGAAGACTGTGAACTCCAGATTAGAATGAAGCCTGGCCAATAGTTTTATTTCATCCTTGTGAGACAATGAGCTGAGAATCCAGTCATGCTGTGTCAGACTTCTGACTTACAAAACTGTGAACTGATAAATAGGTACTAAGTTTGACGTTACTTGTTATGCAGAAGTGGAAAACTAATACACTTTCTTTACAAAAAGTGTGGTATTGGCAAGGTAATTGGCTTTGGAATCAGACAATCTTAGATTCAAACCACAGTTCCATCAATTACTAGCTTAATAACTTTGAGCCTGTTGCTTAGTTTCTCTGAGATTCTGTTTCCTCACTTGTAAAATGGGGGTACCACCACCTACTTCTTAGGACACTTACGAGAACTAAATGAGAGATAATTCCTGGCACATTCTAGTGAGCCCTCCAAAATGATTTCCTTAATTCTCCATCCATTCCTGAAGAGTAGAGAATGACTGTACTACAGGAAATGAAACCTGGATATGGGGAAGGAAGGACAGCAGGATTAATAGAGAACCAGAAATGGCAGAGAAGGGAAGAGTGACACATTATGAAATGAAAAAAAAAATAAGTAGCTGAGTTTATTCAGCACATAATTGCTTATAAAACTGAATTCAGGTCTTAAGTGTAATTCTAAATGTTGACTAAACACAAAGGTACATTTGGTGCAGAGCTTCAAATTCTTTGTGAAACCAGACTAGGCTGTACTTATGTGAATGTTTGCAATTATGTGTGTGTTTGTGTGTGTGTGCACACATGTGCATGCACAGGTGCTTATATAATACTTAAATCTATGGGTCATGAGCTTGAATATCTTCACTAGTTAGACAGGTACATAAATGAGTTAAAACAGCCTAGTAAACATAAATAGGGTGGGTTGGGGACAGTGAAAGTGATTGATATCCTACCTAGGGGCAGTCTAAGTCTGTTTATGCTAGACAGACAAAATTCTGCAAGTCAGTTTTGGCCTGTGGAAAACCAATTTGTGGCCTCTGGCTTAAATCATGCCAACTACCTTTCCATCCACTAGGATTAGAGTCAGGGGATCTCATTGTACAACTTTACGCTTAGATATTCAGAGGGGATATTCAGATATTATTACGCTTAATATCCAGGGGATATTAAGATCCAGGGGAGCCTGATGTATGATCTCCGGAACATCCTTTTCCTTCTTTTGCTTTTAGTTTCTTGATATAGGTATAAAGCGTAGTAGTTAACAGCAAATAACCTGGAGTTAGACTGCCTCAGGGTTAAGCCTTGGTCAATTGTTCACTAGTTATGTGACTTTGGGCAAGACTTAGGTTCTATGTACATTAATTTCCACATCTATAAATTGGGAAAACTATTAGCACCTAATATATATATAATAATATATATAATATATTATATATATATAATGTAATAATATATAATGAGGAATATAGACACTGTGGTGGTGTCTGAGAGTAAAGTGAAGATTCAACACCACCAGAAGAACCGTCCAAGACCACAGCATGGTGAAAAATTTCACTGAACTTAAGGAAGCAGAATGCAATGATGACATCAGAATTCTAAAATGGTACTCACAATAAAGGGATTTTTATTATTGGTAGTGGTAGTCACAGTCTTATGGACTATCTGAGCTTGGACATACACCTTTATTCCTTCTACACCTCACTTTTCTCATCTGATCAGACTATTGCATAAAACTATTATTAGGAGAAAGTGAGATGATCTCAATGAAAGTGCTCTGAATTTTATAAAAGTGTATCCCAATGGGAAGGCTATGACAGTTTCCAAGAATGAATCTCTAGCTAGACAACATTCTGAAAAGCTGTTTAGGGTAGCAACCTATAAAAATATTGCCTTCCATCTTGGGCAACTGGTCTCAAGCCAAAGATTGAGGGCCATACTGATAGGTTTAAGAATCTTAAGATAATTATAAGATCTACCTCATAGAGTTGTTATAACTTTACCTAAGAGAATACATGTAAGGTGCTTAGCACAGAATGAATTCTGTAAGACAATACATGATGCCTCTTATTCTCTTGCTAGTTGCTAAACCCTACATTTCTACATGTCATTTCCTTTATCTCAAGTAGATGAATTTCTCTCTGAAAAAGCTAACTTATGAAACATACAGAGTTTTGACAGGGATTTAAACCAATTAGGAGAGAGAAACAAATTAGAAGTTCCCCCAGACATCAATCTACTGCAGTAATGGAGCCCCACAGATTTTTAAAGTGCCCTGAGAGGAAGCAAAGTGGGGCTGAGCATGTGACTCCAATAACCCTGCCTTCTTTCAAAGCAGTGCTTTATTCTGTATCTTCATTTGGGGCTTTGCATCAGATTTTGTTTGAAGAAAAGATTCCATTGCCAACAAGTTGCTTGAAGGCCCCAAGTCTTGTCTATTTCTTATTTTCCTATTGAAATTAATCCCCATTTTTAAAATGAGAAGACTGAGGGTTAAAGCCAAGTCTTGCCCAAGGTCACATAGCTAGATAGTAGCAGAGCAGGAACTAGGATCAGGTATCCTGACTTCTTGGGTAGTACTCTTTCAATTTTATCAGGTAGGGTAGCACGTTAGTGGGGAGAAGGGTCAGCTGGAGATGAGTGGGGAATAACTAGGACAGGGATAAGAGACAGGGAACAGAGCCAGTTCTTGGCAGGCATGGAGTGAGAGATTAGTAGGGGGTGCATCCAAGTGTAAGTGTACACAAACAAGTGTTGGCCAAATTCTCCCAGGCAAGAAGGCTTCTTGGTCCTTCCGCTCATGCCCCTATTCTCCCAGTTCCAATCCTGAGTCAGAGGGATAGCCAGGGAAAAGAATATCAAATTTCAAGGTTTATGTTGGACTATTTAGTCTAATGTTTTTTAGTTCATGAAGGAGTAAACGTAATTAATAATAGAATGATATGCAATGCTGCACATGCTTGCCAAAGCACAGGATCTGGCAGAAAATATTTCCAAGTCTCCTCTCTCTGACTACTGAGCCAGAAGAAAGAGGTTCACCGTCCAGATACCATTCTGGGTGAGGGGCACAAGGTCATTACCAAAAACCTGCTCATGTGAAATTGAAGAGCCTGGAGATGGTTTCACATATCAGGCTTTTCCACTGGAAAAAGTAACTACATGAATTTAGAGCATACATGCTTTTACAATTACATTTAAACTGACATTAAAAACAAATGTGAAACAGTCCAAGCCGAACAGGTCAGCATGACCTGGAAAGCAAACGAGAGAAAAAAAAAAAAAGAAAGAAAGAAAAAAGAAAAAGAAAAAAGGCCCAATGTTAACAGCATTAATTCTGTCAGTCTGTTGTAAATAAGAAAATACCATGGGTGTATTAATGGTTTTATTAAAGGAAAATTCACTAGCAGAAATATGCAACATTCAAACAAATAGAAAGCAGTTAAAAAATAAACCACATTAGCCTTTCAATTCACATTAGGGAAACTCTTGTTGGCCTGGAGGTTAAAATTCTGCCCCAAAGAGGGGGAAATTAATTCCCTTCCCTCCTGGAAGTCTTTCCTTGGTTTTTCTCCAGAATGTTGTTGAGTCAGAGAAGGAGAGAGATGTGTGTGTGCGTGTGTGTGTGTGTGTGTGTGTGTGTGTGTAGGTGGAGAGAGAAGAAGGAAGAGGGTGGAAAATGCAGGCTCCAGGTGAGGCTGGAAGAGTGCTTCTGACCCTCACATTTGTCAGCCCCCGGCCTCAAAGATTCCACATCTACCAGAAGGAAGCTAGCTTCAAGATGAAGTCTCTGAGGCAGAGGCAGAGCATAGCAAAATATTGTAAATTCTAAGGCTCTCTCCTCTTATATCAATGCAAAGTTTGAGGCTGGCCTGGGAGAAGAACAAAGCATCACACTTGATGGAGAAGCAATTGTATGATGTAAGTGAATAGTGTGGGGCACTAAAGCTAGAAGTTAAGAGGTAAAGTCTTATCAACTTTCTTCCATCATCTTAACTTCAATAGAAAACAAGAAAGTAGGCACTGGTTCTTAGATTTTGCCTTCTTTCGGTTTATGAAAAGTTCAAGTGTGTGTGCACTGCTAAAAGGGAAGTCACATTAACTTTGAGAATAAGGAGAAAAAGAATGTCTGATTGTACTCTCCTGGTCTGTTTGAAGAGACGGCTGGCTGCCTTCTTGGAGGTGTTCCTCTAGGGGAATCAGAAATCTGGTCTTTGCTTACTGAACTTGTATGGATCAGCTACTACCTTCAGCTCAATGATGGAGCCTAAGGTTACAATCTAGCTCCACGGCAGAGGTCCAGCAAAATAGAGGTAAGAGGAAACTTGTGAATTGTAAAATAACCAAGTGAAAATGACCACAGGAGCCTCAGATAGGGACAGTGGCTTCTTGTTCAAAGCAGCTCTTTGAGTCCCATTAGCTAAGCTTCTTTGCAGCAGTAGCACACTGGAAAGCAAGGAACTGCACTAGAGCTTCACTGTATCCACTTGAGTCAGTGCCTAATGCCATCATATATGATCAAAAACAGTCAAAGGGCCCTTTTCTAATACCAAGTCATATTATAAAAAACAACAATCATGAGAGTCACAGCTACATGAACTGGTAACTCTACTACTTAGTCCTCACATAGCTATGAGGTAGGGAAATACCATCAGCCTCACTGGGAGGACTAATCAACTAAGAGAGTAGTCTCCAGTCCCAACATCAGAGTTTCTGTTGAGGAGCAGGGGCTTAAGTCCCCAAGTTTCGCATTCCAGGTGTTTCTGGGATATCCAATAAAATCCTCTAGAACCCTCATTTTGAATAAGGCAAATAAGGTCAGCCTTTCTTCAGTGTCTGGTCATTATGAGATGTTTGCAATATCTAACCTGGAATTTTTCTAATATAAAAGAGAGACACTGGTGAACATAGCAACTTGAAGATGTGCTAGCATGTTAGCTGGCCCCATAATCAGATACTTGAGTCAGATCCTCTGATATAAGAGGCAGCAATGCAAAGTTGGGGAGAAGGGGTGCCTGTCATTTTGGACTAGAGGTTTTCTTCTCATTTCCTATCTAACTGGAAGACAGAAGTGAGACTGGGAAATGGAAAATTCTTTATTTGGAGTTTTGGGGGCTTTTCCTCTTTCTCTTTCTTTTCTGCTTTATTGATCAATATACTAAAGGACATATATGTGTTTGTATGCGCCTCTTGGGCAAGAATGAAGTGGTGGTTGTGGTTGAGAGGAAAGGATATGGAGGGAGAGAAGGGAGGTGAAATTTAATAGTCTCCTTATAGCCACTCAGAGGCCAACAAAGACTCCCTATTTGGTCTTCTGAATTTCTTGTAGCAGCCAAACAATCCCATAATATTACAAGCATTATTACTCAGCCTGGCGATGGGAATGCTTCGAAATTAATGTCTCTGCACCTAACAGCTCACTAATCAAAGCTTCTATGCCTCATTTGCCACCCTGGTGAGAGTCCTCAGTCTCTTCCAGTTTCATTGTGGTCAGCATGATACACCACACTGTGCAGGCCCAGGCTGGTGACCTTTTGTCTTTGGTCAAGATCCAGATTTTCCTTTTAGTTTGAAATGCCAGGCCAAGTTTTTCGCAGGTGATTTCTTCAGGATTCGTGCTTACATTTTTTTTTTCATTTTTTTTTTAATTGCTGACTGTTAAAAGTCTGAAATGTCCCTCAACAATCAATTTTCACTTCAGCCACAGAACCACTGGTCCAATGGGGTATTAAACAGTGGCAAGAAATACATTCTATGCCAGGCTTAAGAGATCTAAAAACTGCAGCAACGATGAAATGGACTGAAGAGAATGGAACTTGGTTCTAAAAGAGGTGATCCAGGGTAGCCATGCCATTTGCAGTTTACTTTCTATATATCTGTTGTCATGGAAATATTATCAGTAATAGACCATTTGAAGGCTCTACTGGTTTCTGGATGGTTGAATATTTTCCCCTTAGTTCTACTTCAAAAAACATGATCCAAAAGGATGTACAAAAGTCTCTAAGAAAGCGTCTTTCTCAGGTAAATTTTCTATGTAGAAGTTCAGGACAATAAGAAAATATTCTAAACACTTTTGTTGATCTTAAGTAATACATTCTCCAATTTGTAAGAACAAGTGGCACTTTTCTTAAATCAAAAGTAAAAGGTTTTCATACAAACAGTTATATTATCAGCTCATATGAAGCTTTTTTTCTAAATTGTTATATTTGGAAAATACCTGCTTTTGTATATATGACCTATTGTGTGCTGTGTACTCTTAGCTTTCAGCATAGTACCTTCAAAAAATATTGCCTATGACATCATTTTACTCTCTCAAAAGCAACTGAGGGAATTTGGAGCACTCACAGCAAAAGCAAACAACAATAAAATCTGCTGCTATTACACTTTAAAAACTCAAGGATTTTAAGTGGTGATTTTACAAGTGAGATACTTATTCAGAACCAGATATCATCAATTTTGATGATCAGAGAAAATTATTTACTTCTAATCACAGTTTTATAAAAACAAATATTCAGAGACAGACTACAGCATATATATGCTGTCCCAGACAATGTGGTTTGGAGGTAATTCCATATAAAAGTTCACTTGAGAACTACAATTAGAAAGATACCTTTTACTCTCCAATATGTCACCAAATATGTATGTAACCAGTTGGAAGATGACAATATTGGCCTTGGAGGACAGATTACAAGGGTTAATTCAAGGGAAATTCAGAGACTAGAGAACCAAGGAACCAGTGCCAAAATCCCCACTGCTATAGCAAAGAGAACAGGCTTCAGTGGTGACTGGGAGCACACAGACCAATTTTCATCTGAAAAAGGAGGCACAATGATATTCATTGTATACTTACTATGTGTTAGCTTCTTTACAAATTTACCACAATTTTGTAAGGAAGATTTTATTATTCCCATAATGTAGTTAGGAAATTGAGTTGAGGAAACTGAGGCTCAGAGAGATTTAATAAGTTATCCAAGGTCATCAAGATAGTAAGTGGCAGAGCTAGGACGAGAAACAAGGCCTGTCTGTATCCTAGTCCATCAAGCTATTTCCACTATACCGAGGACCTCCTAAAACATGAAACCAAAATAAAAAAAGAAAACCAGAAACTGTAACTGCTGAGCCACATGGACATGTTGATGTCAAAATTTATATGGCAATTATACTCCTCTGTGCATGCCTCAGTTATACAGATCTGTAGGAGTACTCAAGTATCTAAGACATTTGTGTGGGGAGTAGCATTGCTCAGAATTGAGACTTACTGCTTGCATCTCCAACCTAGAGACTTTTGGGGCTCTAATCTACAGAGTCAAAGCAGAAGGGAAGAAACTCTATTAACTGAGTTCTACATTGTTGAGTCTTTATGACACTTAATACTCTGCTGCTTGCTGAAAGGG
Organism: Cervus canadensis; assembly: GCF_019320065.1. Lineage (NCBI taxonomy): Eukaryota > Metazoa > Chordata > Mammalia > Artiodactyla > Cervidae > Cervus > Cervus canadensis. Next base: position 60,115,788 of record NC_057419.1, read on the forward strand.
GCTTTGAGGGGATTCAATCATTGGGTAGGCAATGGGACCCAAAGTCTTAAAATTTGTGATTTCTAGGCCTCTGACATGAATAATGAAGGTATGTGGTAGCACCATGATGAGGTTCTGGGTGGATGTTGGAATGCTAGTCAGAGAAAAAGGACTGTTAAACTTTAGGGTAGAATATCTAGATAGCCAAAATATTTAGTGATCACTTTGCATGATGCTAGAAGTCATCATGCTTCTCAGAAATAATGTATCTAGCATGCTCCTTGGGTAAGGAATATGTACCTATGACCATTAGGAAACTTACTTAGTAACCCTGCTTAGGCCTGAATTATATCCTATCCTTTGTGTATGACAATATATATATACCCAAAATAGTTTACTTTAGTTGTTTTAGAAGGCATTGGTGCATACTCTTGAGATGTGGTGAAGATCGTTGGCTCTTGGTCATGAAGTCATTCTTAATTGATTCTCCTTGTGAGCAATATACATGTAGATATACACATCTATAAATGCATGACCTGGGCTAGTGGTATCATCTACTTTAGGATAGAGTATTTATCTATAACCAAGTTTTCCAAAGTACATTCCAGAAAAAATCGGTTTTATAGGATATTAGCAAGTGTTATATAAAAACAGGATTCTGTTTGTGAGATAAATTTGGGAATCCTGAGTTACTAAGCTCCTCAGGTTATTTTACTGCAATATTTGACAAGGTCTGTGATATGATAACATGCACTGTAAATATTCCTGATCAAGACTATAATATGCAGGTTTTCCTAACTTTTTCAACCATAAAAATATATTTTCATGTATCATATCACAGAACTATTTTTCTCAGAACTCACACCAAGAAGCACTGGCCTAGATCAAGGCAACAGGCTTGTATAAGGGAAGGGCTTATGCATGTGGTCAGTACTTGCAGGCATCAATCTGAACAGAGGCAACTAACTCCAGGAACCAAAGCTGTAATCCTAGATGTTTAACAAAATTGATGCTAGAAATTTCTTTCTCTCTCACTACCTGGGCTACTATCTCCTTTTATAAAACTTAAGCCCTCACTAATTCTCTTACAAAACAAACATGCAAATAAAATGGATATGTGAACATGTCTATCCCATGTCATAGCTCTTCAACTGCCTGAAGTTCAAATCTTTTAGCATTAACAACCAAGTATATTTTCAGAGTGGTTTCAGCTTGCCTTCCCTATTTCCCCAGATCTGGCCACGAAAGTAAAAGTGAAAGTGTTAAGTTACTCAGTCATGTCCAACTCTTTGTGACCCCATGGACTATAGTTCACCAGGCTCCTCTGCCCATGGAATTCTCCAGGCAAGAATACTGGAGTGGGTTGTCACCCCTTCTTCAGGGGATCTTCCCAGTCCAGGTACTGAACCCAGGTCTCCCACATTGCAGGCAGATTCTTTTCCATCTCAGCCACCAGGGAAGCCCAAATCTGACTATATTAAACTATTAATACTTGTGTTATTCCTATAAACCTTGATGCTTATTTAAAATGTCTCTCTGAATTTATTCAAACTGTGTACTTTGCTTTGAATGTCCTTTCCCTCTACCTCACTCAACTTCTTCCCAGTCATTTCCTATTTATTCTTTAAGGTTAAGCTGTATTAGTTATCACTGCCTGTCTCCAATTATTTAACTTTTTGAGGACAGGGATTGTATCTTATTCATCTATGTTCCCCCAAAATGCCTACTACAGAAACGGGCACATAGCTGGCACTCAAGGAGTATTTGTTAAGTGGATAACTAGATGAATGGAAGGATGGAAATATGAAAGGCCTAGCTAGTTGGCTGGTTGGAAGGATGAAAGGATAGATGGATGAATAAATGTGAAACTTGTCTCCTGAAGAATCAGGCTATGAGTGGTATTTCAGCACTGGAATCATTCTATTGCATCCAAGGCATGTGAACCAGAAGTAGCAGTGGTGGGCTGCCCATGAGCATGGGGAATGATGAAAGAACTGATATCAAGGCTCTTGTCAACACTAGAAAATGATAAGGATGTTTGTAGTGCTCATGGCAACATCAGACCAGGATATCCTCTCAACTAGAGAATCATGGAGGTTGTTAAAACCTGCAGATCTATTAATAGTTTTGAGTCTCAGGTGTGGAGTTTAGCCCCTAGAAGGAATGAGACTTCTCATATATGTTAGAGTAATCCCTGAAGAAAATGCTGCATACTTCCAATTCTCACAAGCTCTGGAGCTTCATGTTTCTTCTCCATGTCTGGGGTTTGGCTGTTACCTGAAATTCCTAAAAGGCCTACCATCTTCCATGGTTCAGGAGAGGAGGGAATAAGCAGGGGCCAATGCCATTTATTAAAAGTTGAGAATTCAAGAGTTGCTTAACACAGAAATAAATAGTGTTTTGGGAGGAACAGGAAAGCAAATGAGAAAGAAAGAAGCGTCAGGGAAGAATATGGTGGGTAAAAGTAATTCTTTCTTTCTCATTCCATCTTGAAAACTGGGAGTATATCATTAAGAAGTACAGAGAAAAGTGAGGTGACTCTATTTACTTAAATTATGAGCTGTGAAAAAAAAGAGCAGTTAATTCATCAGAGAGAAAGTGCATCTTTGGACAGTTACATTTAAAAAAAATTCTAAATGAAGAGTAGGCAAGAAGGTTAGATTATTGAAGCAATTAGAGACATGTGGTTTTTCCAAAGCAGGCAGAAACAAATCATGTTCAAAGAAAAGCCTATCCTTGTTGTAGATGGGCAGTTGAGAGCCTGGAGGTAGCCTTTAAGGGAACCATGCTGAGAATCCAATCACCTCCAGGATCCTTTCAGAAACAGTAAGAACAGTTAAACAATAAGAATCAACAGGTATAGAGGCCTGGAAGCAAAAACAAAAGGGTATGTGTTTTAAGTATCTTTGAGCTGAGGAGATTCCATTACCAAATACTACAGAGAAAGCTAAATTAGAGACTTTGAGGCATCAAGATCAAGCAGCCATCAGTTGCAGAGTGCCAGCTTCTCTAAGATACAAAGACAGTCCTTCTACCCTCCACTCCATCAAGCACCTATCCATACAGTCTAGACACATGATATATTTTACTTAGGTGTGACCAGAGGTAGCTAAAGTCACTATGCGAGTCAAAGTACATAAGTCTAGACTAATCTATATTTCTGGGACAGTGAATGGACAATCCAAAAAAGGACTGTCACATCTACAATTCTTTCTCTGTGAGCTTAGACACAGAATCACAAAATGGTCATTCTTAAAAGGTCCTTGGTGAAGCTCATTACTTTATTTTTATGATGAGAAAATGAGCCTCAGAGGGGAGAAAGGAATTACCCAAAACCATATTCTTAATTGCCATTTTGGAATATATTATATAACTTTGAATTGAGCGGTAGGAAAAATAAAACAAAACTATATAAATCCTCCTTCAAGGTGATCAAAATGTTGATGCTAAACCCACATCTGATGAAAAAGGAAGTCTATTACTAGTATATTCAAAAGGATCACTGTATTGATGTTTGCTTCCTTTTTTCCATTATTTGAGTAAAGTTGTAGTATACACTGAAATTGCAAGATAAAAATAAACTTGGGAGGGGTTTGCAGCAGGGAAGCAGGGACTATGAAGATAAGTTTAGCAAAATGGAAAGGTTTGTTTCCCAAACAATAGTATCTAAGAGGGTAAATACTTAGGTTTTTATTGATGTGGTGCTTGAATATACTGTATGAGTCCCTTAATTACTAGAATTGGCTTTCAGGCAGGATCTTGATAATACTTTTGTTTTGAGATGATTTCTGATAATGTTCTGTCTGTTGGAGCTATTACGTATTATAGGGCATGCCAAGTAACAGGGTTAAAGCCAACTGGGAAGTTCTGTGAACAGCTTTACCAGCTAAATTACCACTGACCTTACTATCATAAGTCCTTACATTTGTCTAGCACTTTGTCATTTACCAAGGATGTTCACATTCATCATGTCATCAGATCCCCATTACAGCTCCGTGAGAATGGTATGTCTAAATTACAGATGAAGAAATTGAAGCTTAGAGGGGGAACAGTGAATAATAGTGCTGGGCCTTTAACCTAGGTCTGCCTGACTCCAAAGGCAAGACCATTTACAAAACATCAAGAATCCTTGTATCTTGTGAACATTTCTTGAAGTTTGCCTGCCTGAAGCTCTATTGCCTAGCATGGTTCCTTGTACATAGGAGACATTCAATAAATGTAAAAAGGGAACTGAAACCAGAGCCAGCCACAGCACTTCTCAGCTTCTTTTCATTGTGTTGACCAAGCTCATTCAAATTTAAATACCTTAATAAATCAATTTAAAAACTTACTTTACCACTCTCTTCAAGAAATTAATGTATAGATTTATGTCACAATGCTATATGGACTAGTGAAATTGTCTGTTATATACATACTTCTTTTCACAAGGGATTCACTGTAATCATGTTACAGATGCTTTACAGTGGATGATATTAGCTGACACATGAAACTAATTTTAGGATTTGGGCCCAAATGTTATGAAGACTTTTATTATCATTAAACTTTACCTGTGTTAAAGCAGGTTTGCAATTCGTATCAGCAAATGGAAAACTAAGGGGCTGTCTATCCGGAAGCCCCCATCTCTTATACATAATTCAGAGAGGGCTAAATAATTGAGTTGAGTGTATCAGAATCCTCCCCCTGGGGTGATCCCACCACCGTGAATGTTGTGACAACATTTCATTTCATCTTGACAATTCCTTTGTCAACTTTCCTGGGTGTCCTGCACTCTCCCTCTACTCCCAGCCCTGTTTTTTCCTCCTCACTGTAGACCACAATTGTAGGATTTCTCTGTAGTAAGCCAAGCAAAGAAGAATAAAGTTTATTTTTCTCAAAGATTTGAATCTCATTTGATGTAGTTGACCGGAAAACCACTTGTAGAGCATCTGCATGCTATGTCTACGAGTACTAGACACTATTTGAAAGGCTGTCTCAAACTGAGCCTGTGTAAATTCATTTTTAATACTTTGGTTTGTTTAAAGAATATTACTAGCCTTCAAGGAGGCAAGGATACAGCTACCCACATGAAGACCCACAGATGGTTACAAAACTACCATGTTGATTTCTGTAAATATGCACATAGGCAGACAAGGTATTGAGTACCTTGCAGAAAGCCAACGATAAACAAGTACTCTAAATCAGTCTTGAGGAGGGGAGGGGGGAGGGTAGAATTATAAACACTTGGATTTTCCAGGATGATAATAAGTACTCAGGTATGAGGCCACAGTTTCAGGTGTTCAGAAACAGGCTTGTCTTTCTTCAAATTTCCAAATCAAAGTAAACTAATAAGCTTGCTTTTCTCATGAAAGGTGCATCTTTCAGGAAGTGGCAAGTGGTAGGAAGGAACCTGGCAGGGAACAGATACAAACATGAAGGAATACGAATTTGAAGGGGGAAAATATAAGTGTCAGTCAAATCTTTTCTGTAATGGTGACAAAAATCATGGTAGACATGGACTAGAGGACAGAGAGCATTTTGATGGGGGATTACCCTTGAAAGAGCTGTATCTTCATTCTGTCAAACTCCTCTGTTACTAAAAAAAATGCTTTTGGAAATTGTCAATAGATTTGCAAAGAAAGGGAAATGATTAAAAAGCCTGCTCATCCCTGGGAGATGTGGGATAGGAAATTGGCTCTGCTTGGCAGCCTAGTCATAGATTCCAAAGAAAAGCAGCTTTTCATTCCAGGTGGCCAGCACCACAACACAGGCAGCAGTTAACTGAGGAATATTCCTGGGTGTTCAGGGCCAGCCTGTGCCTGGGTCATCCTGCACCTGCGACTGTTCTGAATTCCTTAGTTCTCTCATCCTAGCCATCATTTAACAACATAAGGTCAGTACCATTATGTCCCCTGGGAAGCCCTTCAAGTCAAGTCCATACTCACTCATCCTCTGATGGGTCCTGATCCCTGCTTCACACCTCCTGCTCCTATGATGAGCCCCACAGTGTGGTGTAGCATGTTTAAGGATAAAGAAAAGCACCAGATGACTGATGGCCATGTTGGATGTGAAGGGGTCAGCCTGTTTTCAGAGCATGGCTGGCCTCCTTAGAAGCATCAAAGAGAAAATCTGGTTTAAAGAGAGAACAAGAGAATAAGGGAGGGAAAGGAAGAATGAAAAAGAAGAAGAAAAGTATCATACCTCCCAGAGTCATCCCTGCTTCATAGCATTTCCGGAGACGACAAGATGGACAATTTTTTCTTCGGAATTTATCAATGGTACAATCATTTCTGCTGGCACACAGGTACTTCTGTTTTCCTGGGAGAACAAATATAAGAGTAGACAGCCCTGTTAATGTGTCGCTAGAGCCTCTCCAGAAAGTATTTCTAGACAGAAAAGGTGTGAGACATATCCTGCCCAATGAGAGAGGTGGACAGGGAATGGTCTCATACAGTTTGATCACAAAACCCTATTAAACCATGATGATTTAATTCAGTGCTGTATTGTTTGATTTTCATAGGTGTTTTTCAAAGGGATGGACAGTTCAGGTCCTTCTAATACTTCTTTTATTAGGATGACACAACATGGTTGTTTTTCATAATACAAGTACAGATAATCCTTCTATAAAAGAGAACTCCATGTGATTTTTAATTGTTATGTGAGACAGCAAAAGAGACACAGATATAAAGAACAGACTTTTGGGCTCTGTGGGAGAAGGCGAGGGTGGGATGATTTGAGAGAATAGCATTGAAACATATATATTACCATATGTGAAATAGATGACCAGTCCACTTTTGATGCATGAAACAAGGCACTCAGAGTCGGTTCACTGGGACAACCCAGAGAGATGGAATGGGGAGGGAGATAGGAGGGGAGTTCGGGACATGGGGACACATGTACACCCATAGACGATTCATGTCAATGTATGGCAAAAACCACCACAATATTGTAAAGTAATTAGCCTCCAATTATAACAAATAAATTAATTTTTAAAAAGTTAATGATCATACCACCAAGCTTTCAGGGTATAAAAATCAAAGGGATAAAGCCCACTCTTTGTAAACACAGCAAATGAAAGGAAGTCTTCTGAAGATAGAAGAAGAAAAACAATTACTGTCATGTACACATGAAGTTGTGAGAGATACACAGAAATATATACACACAAACACACCATACACATTTTCACACTCAGAAATCCTTAAGATCATAGCTGTTCAAAGAAAAACATGGAGTTCCACTCAAAAACACATACTTCATTCCTTGTTCCTAACACAGGCCTGGCACACAGTAGGTCTTTAATAAACACTGATTTAATGAATACTGAAGTTGAACGGAGAGATCTAGAGGCACATAGAGTTATCAGCAGAAATAGATAGTAATACCTGCTATTCTAAAACATGCAGAACTTATGCTCTTTGTCCTGCCCCTAGCCTGAGATTTTTCTTCCCCTCATCCCACCCCTTTCTTTTGCCAAGTCCTTGGTATTTTCTTTTTCTCATTTGCTGCCATGCTTTACTTTATGGAATAGATCAAGATTTTAAGGAGGCTTCTTTTGGCAGGGGAAGAATGTTTGTTGTAGGGAAAAGAAAGACAAATTGAAAAACAATTGTTATTTGATATCAGGGGAACCCACAAATTTAGCTACAGCTCAGCTTTCCTCTCTCTTCACTCAGCCTAAAATGTACATAACTGTCACAGAAAACTCATCTATTGCAGTAGGTTATTTTATGTTGGAGATTCAGTGTAACCAGATTATAAAATTTCCTTTTCCTCCCTCCCTCTCTTTTTCTCTTCCCTTTGTCAAAGGACTCCAAAATGCTGGGCTTGAAAGAACTGTTAAAGTTCACCCCAAAACAACACTTTCATTCCAAGGATGAGTTCTGGGGAGGTGACTTGACTGAAGAACACTGAATTAGAGGCACCAGAAGGAAGAAAAACTACCATTTAATAGGCATTTACTATGAACAAGGCTATGTGAGGGGATTTACATGTGCTATTTATTTTTATTTTTTTTATTTTTTTTTTTTACATGTGCTATTTAAATAAATCACCTCAACAATGCTTTGAGGTAGGTACTATCATCACTTTCATTCAACAATGACAAAATTAAGGCCTCTAGGCCAATAACCTTTCTACCATACCGCAAGATTTTATTTGTATAAACAGAACACATAACTTGCAAACAGCTTCTTTGTGCTTCAAACTGAGGATGGTAATATGTGTATAGAAAGGATGGTGCTATGATAACTGCCATACAGCTTTTGGGTGCCAACTCCTAGAAGGCAGGCCCTGTACCAATTCTAGTGGGTTCATTTCTAGTGCTGTGAATGTTCTAGAACTGGGACACCCTCACAGAATCAGTGTTCCTGCAATCCTGAAGACATCTCAGAGATATTACAGGTGTGGTTCCAGACTACTGCAATAAAGTGAATACGCCATTAAAGGGAGTCACATGAATTTTCACTTTCTCAGTGCATGTAAAGGTTATATTTACAATCTACTGTACAATACGGCTTCCCTGGTGACTCACATGGTAAAGAATCTGCTTATAATGTGGGAGACCTGGGTTCAGTCTCTGGGTTGGGAAGATCACCTGGGGGAGGGCATGGCAACCCACTCCAGTATTCTTGCCTGGAGAATCCCCATGGACAGAGGAGCCTGATGGGCTGCAGTCCATGGGGTCACAAAGAGTTGGACACCACTGAGCAACTAAGCATAAAGCACATATGATACATATTTATTTACATACTATATAACATATAACATAAAGTAATAATAAAATATATAAATTATAATAACATGAAATAAAAATCCATCCCATTTGATTAGCTTGCAAAGGTTAATAACAATTTTGTACAAATTAAGTATAACAGGGATTACAACATACCTCATTATACAGCTGAAGAAAATGATGCTCGTTAAAATGAAATTGACCAGCCTGGCATCACACCATTTATTTGTTCCATATCAGAGTGCATAAGGCTATGAATCTCACATATTGGAAATAATTAAGCATTGGTCACACCATCTCTATTCCATACAAAGCTTGAATCCCTCTATAGCATCCCTGCCCCATTTTTTCTTAAACTTTAGCCCACTTCATCTCTGGACTCTATCATAGGGCTCTTACTTCCAGGAAACTCTGTATCTGTCTCCTTGTAGCTCTGACCCCCAAACCCTTTATTGAGGTATGTAAATGAAGACTGGAGTTAAATGGAAAGATATATAGTGTTCCTGGATGGGAAGATGCAATACTGCAAGGATGCTAGCTTTTCTCCCAGTCAAATCTACAAATTTAAACAAACCTGAACAAAATTTTGACAAAATAATCCTAAAGTTTATCTAAAGGGATAAAATGTGTGATATTGCCAAGATATTATTTGAAAAAAAAAAAGAGTAATGAGACTTTTCCTACCAGACATTTTAAGTATTATAACTCCATAATGATTACAACAGATTGGTATTGATTCCAGCACAGATTGATCAGACCAGAGAAGTCAAAAACAGACTGCATATGCAATATATCATTATAAATCAGCAAAGAAAGGATGATTTATTCATTAAATGGTGCCAGAACAACTGGTTACTCATTTGGAAAAGATAATAAAGTTAAATTACCAGTTGAAACCAAAATAAATTCCAGATGAATTAAATATGTCAATAGAAAAACAAAAAAGGAACTATTGAAATATTGTTAGATGTTGAAATATTGTAGGTGAACATTTTTTTTTAATTTTTGAAGATCCAATGGGGATTTTTAGAACATGACAATAAAGAATATGGAAGTGAAAATTCTGATAGACTTGAAAATATTTAAGTTTTCTTACATGAAACAAACATAATAATATAATCTGAAGACAATCACGAACTAAAAAATACATATTGGTATCAAGTATGTAAAAGTAGTGGTTAATTTCCTTGATCTATAAAGATGAGTAGTATGATAGAAATATGGGCAACAGACATGAACAGGCAAATAAAAGAAGAACACAAAAGATCAATAAGCATATGAAAATTGTAAAATTTAAATTTTATTAGTAATTATAGAAATATGAAATAAGACATCATTTTCACAAGGAAGATTGGTGAACATTTACTACTAATTAATGGTGTGAAGGTATTGTAGGTGGGTGTGTAAACTTTTTAGAGTGCAATTTTGCCATATATCTGAAAAGTTAAATTCACACAAAATTCAATCAGTAATTCCACTTTTGGAATTTTTTACAAGAAAATAGCAAGGTTAAGCACCAACATGTAGTTCCATTTATCATTATATAAAAAAGGAAAACAGTCAGCCCTCAATATTCATGTTTCACATCCATAGATTCAACCAATCACAGATCAAAATTTCAACCGCTTTTATTCTATTATGCCAATTTATTTTTATTATTTGTTTTTCAAGGTTTTTTCTTTATTATTGTACTACAGTTGACATGTTTGCATGTGCATGCTCAGTTGTGTCTGACTCTTTGAGACCCCATGGACTGTATGTAGCCTGCCAGGCTCCTCTGTCCATAGAATTTTTCCAGGCAAGAATACTGGAGCAGGTTGCCATTTCCTTCTCCAAGGGATCTTCCTGACCCAGGGATCGAACCCACATCTCTTGTGTCTCTTGCATTGGCAGGAAGGTTCTTTACTAGCTGGACCACTGGGGGAACCCCACAGTTGACATACAGAATTATATTAGGTTCAGTTGTATTATATTCAATTATATTAGTTTCAGTTGGGGCTTCCCTGGTGGCTCAGATGGTAAAGCATCTGCCTGCAATCTGGGAGACCCAGGTTCAAATCCTGGGTCGGGAAGATCCCCTGGAGAAGGAGATGGCAACCCACTCCAGTACTCTTGCCTGGAAAATTCCATGGACAGAGGAGCCTGGTGGGCTACAGTCCATGGGCTCACAAAGAGTCGGACACAACTGAGTGACTTTACTTTTTCAGTTGTACAACATAGTGATCCAACATTTATATAGTTTAGGACTTAATCATCATGATAAGTCTAGAAACCATCTGTCGTAATACAAAGTTATTATAATATTATTGACAATATTCCCTATGCTGTACATCAGAGCCCTGTGACTTATTTATTTCATAATTGGAAGTCTCTCTTTTTTTTGTGCAATAAAGTTTTATTAAAATATAAGGAGATAGAGAAAGCTTCTGACATAGACATCAGAAGGGGGTAGAAAGAATACCCGCTTGCTGGTGTTCTGAATCACGCAAAGACGCTGGGGTTCTTGGCCTCCGGAGGAGAAGAATTCAATCTGGGGCCAGAGACGAGGCTGGATCGCTCAGAGCTTTTGTGCAATAAAGTTTTATTAAAGTATAAGGAGATAGAGAAAGCTTCTGACATAGACATCAGAAGGGGGCAGAAAGAGAACCCCAAGTCTCTATCTCTTAATTCTCTTCACTTATTTCTCCCAACCCCTCACTCCCCTCCCCTCTGGTGACTACCAGTTTGCTCTTGGTACTGTTTTGTTTCATTTATTTTTCAGAATCCACATATAAGTGAAATAATATGTTATTTACCTTTCTCTCTCCATTTTTTTCCACTTAGCATAATGCCTCCCAAGACCATCTATGTTGTCGCAAATGGTAAGATTTCATTTTTCCTTATGGCTCAGTATATATACACTATATCTTCTTTATCTATTCTTCTGTTGATGGACACTTAGGTTGCTTCCATATCTTAGCTATTATAAATGATGCTGCAATGAACACAGGGATAAATATATCTTTTTGAATTAGTGTTTTCTTTTCCTTTGGATAAATGCCCAGAAGTGGAACTGCTGGATCATATGGTAGTTCTATTTTTAATGTTTTGAGGACTAACCATACTGTTTTTGCATAGTGGCTGCATCAATTTACAATCCCACCAGTAGTGCATGAGGGTCCTCTTTTTTCCACATCCTCTCCAACACTTGTTTTTTATTGTCTTTTTGGTGATAGTCATTCTAACAGGTGTGAAGTGACATCTCATTGTGTTTTTATTTGCATTTCTTTGATAATTAGTGATGCTGAGTATCTTTTCATGTGCATTTTGGTCATCTATATGTGTTCTTTGGAAACATGTCTACTCAAGTCCTCTGCTCATTTTTAAATTGCTTTTTTAAAATGTATGTTGAGTTGTGTGAGTTCTTTATATATTTTGATATTAATCCTTTATCTGACATATCATTTGCAAATATCTTCTCCCAAACAGTAAATTGCCTGTTTGTTTTGTCAGTTTTCTTTACTATGCAAAAGTTTTTTAGTGTGATGTAGTCTCATTTATATTTTATTTTTATGTTGTTGTTTATGTCCGAGGAAACAGATTCAACAAAGAACTGCTAGGACTGATGACAAAAACTGTACTGTCTTTGTTTTCTTCTAGGAGTTTTATGGTTTCAGGTGGACTAAATCATTTTATATAAGGGACTTGAGCATTCACATATTTTGGCATCCACTGGGGATCCTGGAACCAATCTCCAGCAGATACCAAGTGACAACTGCATTGGAAAAATGTAAATGTCCAACATTATGAGAATGATTAAATAAATTATCCCATACTCATGCAAACACTGTGCAGTCAATGTCTTTTTTTTAATTTCGAAGGATAGTCACAATATACTATTCCATTAAAACAACAAAATGGTGTTATCAAACAATGTATTTTATTGAATCCAACTTTTAAAACTTAAGACTTTAGAAACTATCTATACAAATTATTTTTTCTTTTTTTTTTTACAAATTATTTATTTATTTTTTTTACAAATGAAGCATTATGTAGAGGCCCCATATACATAACAGATGAAAATTAAACCTAATATATCTGAAGCAAGCATAGGAAACTTAAAACTCCAGTTAGAGCTCTCCATTTCTCCCCTTCTCTGTAGCTTTATCACTGTGGTATGATAGTAGATATAAAATAACAAAGCACAAAGCATTATATAGATCTTATCTATTGATCATTATCTAATGATGATATCATTATTACTCCCCAGGGCTTTGCAGAAAAGTTTAGAAGTCTACTTGACATAGCCAACCCTCATATCTCCTATTTTACAGATTAAGAAACTTGGAGTCCAAAAGTGAGGGAAAAAAAAACTTGCTTCAGATCATACCATGAGTCAGTGTCAAAGTAGGGACAAGAAACAAGAATTCATGTCTCTCTATCCCCAGTCTAGCAGTTCTAGTAGTTCAGTGCTATCCTTACACTGATAGTAGATATAAAATAACAAATCATAAGACATTATACAGATCTTATCTATTATTATTTAAATAATATACTCCTTGAATATAAGAAGAGACAACAACATCTGCTGAGAAGTCCAATGCTCTCATTTTACAGATGAGGAAATCAAGATCCAGAAAGCATAGTGGACTTGACCAAGATTAAATGAGTCAATGACAATGATAGCACTAAAACTCGGGGTTTTGCCCACAATATTCTTTGCACATTTCCTTTATTACTTCAAAGTCATTTTCATATTCATTATCTCGCTGAACCTTCCTTCAGAGTAGGGAGGGTACAGGCCATTATCTTCAATTTATGAGGAAACCTAAGATACAGAGTGCCTATTGATACCAAAGAATATATCCCAGTTTCAATACAGGTTACCATACGCTTTCTACTGAACCACTATAACCAAGAAAATATTTTATTTCCCTCTCATATGACTTATTTGCCCTGTATTTTCTCCATATACCCACTGCCTCTTCCTAGTGTCAAGGAAGAGTAATACTTGAAGTTCCTGGGGAAAGCAATGGAGAGAGGAGGTAACCCACTGTGCTTTGTGTACTATTCTAGGTGACTTCAAAGATGTTGACTCATTTAATTCTTGTAAAAAGTATTTTTTATAACTGCTATTCTTATTTTAAGGTTGAGGAAAATAAGGCTCAGAGATGCTGAATGACTCACTTACAGTTACCAGCTAATAAGTGGCAGAAGCAGAATCAGAAGCCAGGTCTGTATGACCTGTGATATAGATGTTTGTCTTTTTCAATGTGATATCTTTTCTCACATGGGCCCTGACACTATACTTAAAAGAAAGAGGTAGCACAGAATAGTTAAAAAGCACAGAGCAAGAAGGAGAAAGACCTAAGGACAATCCCTGCTGTCTCACTGAATCACTATGTGACCAGGTGTATGTTTTTACTTTTCTCTTGATCTTCCCTGCCCCCCCTCACCCCCGATCTATAACTAGAAGGGAATCTTAGGCATAAGAGAACAGTAGAAGACTATGGAAGGTAGGTTCAGAAGTCTTCTATTCATATTAGAACTTGTGCTGAGAGTCTCAGAGTTCACCTGAGTGTGACTCAAGGAGAGCTAAAGCCAATCTGCATTTCTATCTTTTTTTTTCCAATCTCGACTCTCTTGACCCTAAAGGCTTTGTCTGAAAAACAAAGACACTTTATAGAAACGAGTAGCTAAGTGTCTCTTCCCTGAGTGACCTACATAGACTGAAGGGAGACCAGCTCTTATTTATGGTCATGTATCCTATGGACATTATTTCTCTGGGGCTGAGACAGCATAGAACCTCTGACCTAATCACCCAAGGGCTCTCTTCTAATAATTGGGGGGAAAATGTATATATATATATGTGTATATATATATATATATGTATATATATATATGTATATATATATATAAAGAAGAAAAAAAAAGAAAAGCAACCCCAAGCATTATTGATTTCTAGTACTTTTTTTTTCTCCTTGAATACTATCTTTGGGCCTGTGGAATAGGCTAGACAACTCTAAACAACACAGTCTGTGCTATGCCAAATGGCAGGTCTTTTATGAGAAGGACTTATAAGGTAGCTGAGTCCTTGTGATTCTAAGGATTTAACCATTCCCTTACCTGTCTCACCAACCCAGAAACACAGATGGCCATTAAACCAGTACAATGAATGGGCCCTCAGCCAGGCCCCTCAGCTATTGCTCAATGGGAAGTCTTCTTGGGAGTGGTTATAAAGCCATGATCATTACTGATTCTTTTCAATGTTATGGTTAGCTCTAGTGAGGGTGATAGGAATCAAGCCCACACTTCTCTTCTTGGCTTTCTGGATCTTCCGCAATCTGGCCCAACCTCCACAAAACAGAAATATAAAGAGTAATAGACTGGCAATCAGAACAGTAAGTGTCAAATCCCAGCTGCAAATGGCCTAAGGCAAGTGTGAGCTTTGATTACTCATCTAAAAAAATGAGGATAAAAATAATGGCATTGTCTACATCCTAGAGTTTTACAAAACAAATTATATAGAATGTATGTGAAAGTGATTTGTAGTAAGGAAATATTAGATGTGTGAGATGAGTTATGTATAATGTTGCTGAATCTATCTTGTCTTTCATTTCACTCCAAGAGCAACCCTCTTATGACTATGCTATTCTCTACATTGGCCCCTCCCCTGGTCACAAGCATTCCATCTCCGCTTCCTGCCCCCAGTACACACACACACATATTTCTCTGTTAAAGAAAATCCTGCAATATTCAGTTCTAGACCATCTTTCCTGTCTACTGCATTTCATATAGACCTCCTGCCTCAATAAGACAGGAAATAGAAGGTGAAGGTGACAAATTAGATGGTGGCTAGGTCATAAACAGCCTTGAACACAATGCTATGCAGTTAAACCCTTAATACAATGAAATATTTGAAGACATCATTGAATTCAACCATAGAAGATGTTTAATAACTATCTTAGGATAGTTAAACGACAATTTTTGAGTGTATATCTACTATGTTTCAAACACAATTCTAGGCAACTGGGAAAACAACAGTGAATAATACAAAGGCCTTGCCCTTAAACTAGGTGAACTTTTGGTGGAAAAAGACAAGCAATAAATGAGTGATAGTAATTTAGATATTTTCAGATGGTGATACATAAAATGAAAGAAATAAAACAGGGTGCTGTGATAGAACAGGAGAGCTTATTTAAGTACAGTGGGAAAAGATTCTCTGAGGATGAGGTTTTGAGATGACACCTGAATAATAGAGACATACATGCAAAATTCTCAAGAGAAGAAATAGCAAATACAAAGCCTTAAAGTCATGAATGAATTTGATGTGTTGTTGAAACAGCAATGTGGCCTGTGTGGCTGGCATATGGTAATGGAGGGGAGGTGGTAGGTTAAGTTGATTTGACTGTAGAACCAGGTTGTGCAGGGTAGTAATTCTTAACTTTGGCTACAAGCCAGAATCACCTAGGGATATTTTACAAAATACTTATGCCCAGTTTCACTCCTGATAGTTCTGATTCAATTAACTGGGGGAAAGGGTAGGCACTGTGATTTTTTAAAACACTTCCCTATTGTATCTAATGTGCAGCTTGGGGAGAGAACAGCTGATGTTGGCCCTTGACGGTGAGTTGACTGTTTATGTAGTTTTGCAGGTGACACCAGGTAAATAACTGGATGAACATTTGACATTGAAATAGCATTTGACAATTCACAAAACACTTTTCTTTTTATTTTCTGGCTTCTCCGGAGACTACTGAGGTTCAGTCCACTCAGATGAACAGTGTAGGGAGCATCAAACAGATAATGTTCTTCATATGGGATTTGGAAAGACCATATTGGAGAATTACAGGTTCCAACCTCATCAAGGAAAACACTATGAAGAATAGGCAGTTCACTTCTGTCAAGGTCATCTGAGATTTGGTCAGACCCAAGTTTTATGTTGTCAAGTTGTCTTCCCTTAAGTTCTGTCCAGTCTTGGGCTGGAGTTGGCTTCTGAAACAATTCTGAGCATCTCTTCACAACTTTACCTTCACTGCTGACATACTGGTAACTTAAAACTGGTCCTCATAAGACTGTCTCAGTTCAGTTCAGCTGCTCAGTCATGTCCGACTCTTTGTGACCCCAAGGAATGCACACCAGGCTTCCCTGTCCATCACCAACTCCCAGAGCTTGCTGAAATTCATGTCCATTGAGTCAGTGATGCCATTCAACCATCTCATTCTCTGTCATCCCCTTCTCTTCTTGCCTTCAGTCTTTCCCAGAAGCAGGGTCTTTTCCAGCGAGTCAGTTCTTTGCATCAGGTGGTCATAGTATTGAAGTACCAGCTTCCGCATCAGTAATTCCAATGAATATTCAGGACTGATTTCCTTTAGGATTGACTGGTTTGATCTCTTTGCAGTCCAAGGGACTCTCAAGAGTTTTCTCCAACACCACAGTTCAAAAGCATCAATTCTCTTGAGCTCAGCTTTCCTTATGGTCCAACTCTCAAACCCATACATGACTACTGGAAAAACCATAGCTTTGATTAGATAGACCTTTGTCGGCAAAGTAATGTCTCAGTTTTTTAATATGCTGTCTAGGTTGGTCACAGCTTTTCTTCCAAGGAGCAAGCGTCTTTTAATTTCATGGCTGCAGTCAACATATGCAACTATTTTGGAGCCCAGGAAAATAAAATCTGTCACTGTTTCCATTGTTTCCCCATCTATTTGCCATGAAGTGATGGGAATGGATGCCATGATCTTAGTTTTTTGAATGTTGAGTTGTAAGTCAACTTTTTCACTCTCCTGTTTCACTTTCATCAAGAGGCTCTGTGTTCTTCGCGTTTGGCCATAAAGGTGGTGTCATCTACATATCTGAGGTTATTGATATTTCTCCCAGCAATCCTGGTTCCAGCTTGTGCTTCATCCAGCCCAGCATTTCACAAGATAAACTCTGCATATAAGTTAAATAAGCAGGGTGACCATATACAGCTTTGACGTACTCCTCTCCCAATTTGGAACCAGTCTGTTGTTCCATGTCCAGTTCCAACATTTGCTCCTTGACCTGCATACAGATTTCTCAGGAGACAGGTAAGGTGGTCTGGTATTCCCATCGCTTGAAGAATTTTCCACAGTTTGTTGTGATCCACCCAGTCAAAGGATTTGGCATAGTCAATAAAGCAGATGCTTTTTTCTGGAACTCGCTTTCTCATTGATCCAACGGATGTTGGTAATTTGATCTCTGGTTCCTCTGCCTTTTCTAAATCCAGCTTTAACATCTGGAAGTTCATGGTTCACATACTGTTGACGCCTCACTTGGAGAATTTTGAGCATTATTTTGCTAGCGTGTGAGATGAGTGCAATTGTTTGAACTGTCTTTGGCAATGCCTTTCTTTGGGATTGGAACGAAGACTGATCTTTTCCAGTCCTGTGGCCACTGCTGAGTTTTCCAAATTTCCTGGCACATTGAGTGTAGCACTTTAACAGCATCTTCTTTTAGAATTTGAACTAAACTGGAATTCCATCACTTCCACTAGCTTTGTCCGTAGTGATGCTTCCTAAGGCCCAATTGCCTTCACATTCCAGGATATCTGGCTCTAGGTGAGTGATCATACCATCGTGTTATCTGGTTCATGAAGATCTTTTTTGTATAGTTCTTCCATGTATTCTTGCCACCTCTTCTTAATATCTTCTGTTTCTGTTAGGTCCATACCATTTCTGCCCTTTAGCATGCCCATCTTTGCATGAAATGTTCCCTTGGTATCTCTAATTTTCTTGAAGACATCTCTAGTCTTTCACATTCTATTGTTTTCCTTCATTTCTTTGCATTGATCACATAGGAAGGCTTTCTTATCTTACCTTGCTATTCTTTGGAACCCTGCACTCAGATGGGCATAACTTTCCTTTTCTCCTTTGCATTTCACTTCTTTTCTTTTCTCGGCTATTTATAAGGCCTCCTCAGACAACCATTTTCCCTTTTTGCATTTCTCTTTATTGGGGATGGTCTTGATCCCTGCCTCCTGTACAATGTCAGGAACCTCTGTCCATCATCCTTCAGGCACTCTTGTCTATCAGATCTAACCTCTTTAATCTATTTGTCACTTTCATTTTATAATCGTTAGGGATTGAATTTAGGTCATACCGGAGTAGTCTAGTGGTTTTCCCTACTTTCTTCAATTTATGTCTGAATTTGGCAATAAAGAGTTTATGATCTGAGCCACAGTCAGCTCCCAGTCTTGTTTTTGCTGACTGTATAGAGCTTTTTCATCTTTGCCTACAAAGAATATAATCAATCTGATTCCGATATTGACCATCTGGTGATGTCCATGTGTAGAGTCTTTTATTGTGTTGTTGGAAGATGGTGTTTGTTATGATGAGTGTCTACATTATGGAATATTAATGAACACTACAAATATCAAGACTTCCCACTGACCCTTGCTCCCTCACAGTCAGAAATCTAGTTTCTTGGCACAATACCAGTCCTGCCCTCATGGTAGCTTTACTTTCTTCTACTAGAGTCTGATCCCCTTGTCCTTTACTCCATTTACTTTCATCTGAGCACATCTCTGGGGCCTGGTAATATGATTAAAAGTACAGTTTATATAGCCTCAATTGCATTTTAGAAACATTGCTATCTTCACATGCTTTACCCAATAGAAGTTTTCCTGGACAGTAGTGTATAAATCACATTTCTTTAAACTGAATTCTCATTTGAGTATACAGTGGGCATTGATTATTTAAAGAAACTTGATATTGAATATTGCTGTAAGGTCAAGATAATTATTTTGTAACTATTTCATTTATAAATTGCATCAAATTCACATTTTGCATAATCTTACAATCTTTGTGGAGGATACTTTGACAAAAGCTTTCAAAATTAAAATGTATATATGCTTTAACCCAGCCCATACATGTGTGACATGACATATATACAAGAACATTCTCTGCAACATTGTTTATAATAGCGGAAGACTGGAAACAAGATGAACGATCATCAGTAGATACAGTTGTATAATGCAGCCATTTAAAAATGAAGCAGTTCTATATAAACCAAGTAGAACAATCTCCAAGATACATAGTAAAGTGGGGAAAAGATGCAAAACAACACAGAACACAAATTCTCTGGGGAAAATTGATGTATTTTCTATATGTGTTTATAAATTCATATATGATGTATACAAGAAACTAAAAATTATTGGTTGCCTCTGAAGAAGAGAATTGCATGCCTGAATGATGGGGAGTTGGAATTATTTTTCACTCTTTAACCTTTTGTGATTTAACAGTTTTGAATCATGTGCATGCATTGTCTACTTTAAATAAATAATACACTTAAAATAGTCAAACCTCTGTTATAAACTTCCCTGTTGCCTTGAGATAAATCATTTACACTCTCTGGGCTTCGGTATCCCTACTTACACAACAAGGGGGTTGTTCAGAGAGAAAACCAACACGAGATGCCCCCAAGCACATCCTAGTTCCCAGTTTACTGAGTCACCACTCACAAAGGGTGTGTTGCTTGTTCACCATCCTGTGTAATTAGAGAAGCTGCTACTCTAATAAGGCCAGAGAA
This sequence comes from Cervus canadensis, assembly GCF_019320065.1. Classification (NCBI taxonomy): domain Eukaryota; kingdom Metazoa; phylum Chordata; class Mammalia; order Artiodactyla; family Cervidae; genus Cervus; species Cervus canadensis. The sequence goes on from NC_057419.1 coordinate 60,136,003, forward strand.
GGTACTCCTGCTATTGACAAAATAAGCTAGTCAATAACTTTATAATACTATTGGCATCACTGACTCAATGAATATGGATTTGAACAAACTCCAGGAGATGGTGAAGGACAAGGAAGCCTGGCGTGCTACAGTCTGTGGAGTCACAAAGAGTTGGACGTGACTGAGTGACTGAACAATTACAAGTTAGTTTACTAATAAATGTCTACTGAAAACCCAAGAGTCAAGCACTGTGCTGAGTCTGTACAAAAGAGAGAGAAAACCATAACAGTTGCCTTTTAGGAGCTTTCAATCTAGTGGGAGATAAAATGAATACACACGAAATAGCAATAATACAAAAGAGGATGAAAGAATTCTGGAATGAGGCAAGGACGTGTAAGTTATGGCTTGACTACAAAGGCTCACTGTGAGGTGCTGGGCAAGTCAATGTTTTCTATTAAGACTCAGTTTCTTCATATATAAAATGATGGGGGAGCACAATGAGGAAAATTCAATAATCTCTCAATAAATTAATTTTCAGCCCAGAGTTTAAGAGGCTATAGGCATAGAAGCTTCTATTACCTTTCTTAGCTATTTCTTAGTTGGCAAAGAAATATGATGTGATGGCAAGAACAGGAACTTAGAAATCAGAGGGGCTGCATTATGAGTCCCAGCAATGTCATTTACTAGTTATGGACATAGCATGTGCATGTGTGCTCAGTCACTTCAGTTGTGTCCAACTCTTTGTGCCCCTGTGGCCACTAGCCTGCCAGGATCCTCTGTCCATGGGATTCTCCAGGTAAGAATACTGGAGTGGGTTTCCATGCTCTTCTCTGGGGGATCGTCCCGACCCAGGGATTGATCCTGCATCTCTTGTGTTTCCTGCATTGCAGGTGGATTCTTTACTGCTGAGCCACCGGGGAAGCCCATGGACATAGCATAAACTTTGGCAAATAGCATAAAACTTTCTGAATCTATTTTCCTCTTTGTAAAATAATATCCACTTTTAGGAAGCCATGGACATTTTAAATAATATACGCAAAATATCTGGCAAATTCTAGGTACTTGGTAAACAAGAGCTGTTTGAATGGTGTGACTTTGCCTGGAATCATATGGAATGTGGGAAGAGCTGATCAAGGTTGAAGTTACTGCTGAAATCTTTATTGTGCAGCACTCAAGGACTGTGCTTAATGTTATTTATATAAAGTGCTCCACAATAAAGTATTTTAATAAAATACCTCAGAGTTTTCTTACTATATAGTTTTGGAAATAAAAGTCACCTAAGATCAAATTTGAAAACTGAAAGTTAATCTGCAGCTCAAGCACATCCTCATTATACTCCTTTTATGAGTTCTATTATGATTTGATTTACTAAAACTTAAAAAAAAACTATTGATACTTATCAAGATGATTATAGTGTATGCTGAGACACAGAAATACAGAACAGACTATTGAACTATGTGGGAGAAGGTGAGGGTGGGATATTTCAAAAGAACAGCATGTATACTATCTATGGTGAAACAGATCACCAGCCCAGGTGGGATGCATGAGACAAGTGCTCGGGCCTGGTGCACTGGGAAGACCCAGAGGGATCGGGTGGAGAGGGAGGTGGGAGGGGGGATCGGGATGGGGAATACGTGTAAATCTATGGCTGATTCATATCAATGTATGACAAAACCCACTGAAATGTTGTGAAGTAATTAGCCTCCAACTAATAAAAAAATTTAAAAAAAAAGAAAAAACAAAACAAACAAACAAACAAAACACTTACATACCGCTTGACAAAATTAACGATGGAGGAGGGGGAACGAAAGGAAGAAAGGAAGAAGAAGAGAGAGGAGGAGAAGGAAGAAAGGGAGGAAGAGGAAGAGAAGTGGAGGGGGTCAGGGAAGAGGTAGGAACTAGGAGAAGGAAAAAGAGACAAGAAGAAAAGAAAAAGAAAATAAAAGGTTTATAGAAATAAAAATCCTATCCTGGGCCCCACTAAAGACCCACTGAGCTATGTGACAGCTTCTAGAAAAGCTGGAGAAGCCATTACCAACCCCACCCCCCACCAAGTGCTGCCTCACTGGGCTCAACATTGCCCGTGATGGTGGAAGCATTCCTGGTTGCAGGAGGGAAGATGTGAGCTTGTATCCCAATTATTTCATAGCTACCTTCTCCAAGTCTCTCCCAGACAATGTTTTGAGTTACTTCCCTTTAGGAAGTCACACTGTCATGGACTCAGACCACTAAGAAGCTGAAATTCCTTTCTGACTCTAGGAAAGCCCCACAAAGGTACCAAAAGATTGACATGAGACACTGAGAAAAATCACTGGAAACTATAGAGAAAGGAACCAATATAATATAGTAAGGAAAAAATAGGGCATTGTAATTCCACAGATTTTATTCAAATCCCTGCTTACTAGATGGGACTTGGAGCAAGTAACTTGATTTCTTTGGACTTCAGTTTAGCTCACAGTAAAATAGACTTACAGGTCTGCTGGACATGTAAGTGAAACAAAGTTTGCAAAACAACTAATACAATGGCTGGCCCTCATAGGCATTGACTAAATATTGAAAAAGAAAGAGAAAGAGAGGAGTCAATGAGTAAATTAAAAAAAAAAAAAAGGACCTAGGAGAATATGTATAATGAACGGGGCAAAAGAGAGTAGCAGTTGTTATATAATATCATCAGAAGACAAAATAATGGGATGCTGGGAAAGATGGAAGGTAAAGAGAGGAGGAGGCAGAGATGAGATGGTTAGATAGCATCACTGACTCGATGGGCATGAATTTGAGCAAACTCCGGAAGATAGTGGAGGAGAACCTGGTGTGCTGCAGTCCACAGGGTCATAAAGAGTTGGACATGACTTAACGATTGAAAAACAACAAAGTAAACTGTATAGTAAGAGAAATACAACTTGCAAAATGTTGCTAAACTCTTAAAATGAAAGAATTAAGGAGTAATCTCTGTGGAAAAATAATTTTACTAAGTTAACAAAGCACAGGTAGAGAATACCAAGTAAAGGAAATGATGTATTTGAAAGGCATGCAGGTTGGAAAGAGCCAAGATTAACGGATGAAACAAAGTGTGAAATTAATGACTTGTTTGTCATCAAAGACTAAAATATTCAGTTAAGTCTTAAAACATCAGCACTACCTGTCATTAGTTGAAAATTATTTTACATCCCTGATGTTCTAGGGTGAGCCTCTTTCAACATTGGAGTTTTTAAAGTCATTTTGCTCTAGATTATTTGCCCTGAAAGTGAAAGTGAAACTCGCTCAGTCATGTCCAACTCTTTGCAACCCATAGACTCTACAGTCCATGGAATTCTGTAGGCCAGAATATTGGAGTGGGTAGCCTTTCCCTTCTCCAGGGTATCTTCTCAACCCAGGGATCAAACCCAGGTGCCCCACATGCAGGCCAAATCTTTACCATCTGAGCCACAAAGGAAGCCCAAGAATACTGGAGTGGGTAGCCTATCCCTCTTCAGCGGATCTTCCCGACCCAGGAATCGAACTGGGGTCTCCTGCATTGCAGGCGGATTCTACATCAACTGAGCTATCAGGGAAGCCAGATTATTTGCCTTGCCTTAGATGGAGCCAAATATGTTGGCTCCATTCCACTCTATTTTTACCTTTCTATTAAAAACAAAGTAGTTTTTCTTTTTATAACTACCAAAAGAGTTTGACCTGATCAGGAAAATAACAGCTGGAGGCTCGCAAGGCAATAGAAGGAATCAGTTCAGTCACTCAGTCGTGTCCGACTCTTTGTGACCCCATGGACTGCAGCACGCCAGGCCTCCCTGTCCATCACCAACTCCCTGAGCCTACTCAAACTCATGTCCATCACATTGGTGATGCCATCCAACCATCTCATCCTCTGTCGTCCCATTTTCCTCCTGCCTTCAATCTTTCCCAGCATCAGGGTCTTTTCAAATGAGTTGGTTCTTTGTATCAGGTGGCCAAAGTATTGGAGTTTCAGCTTCAACATCAGTCCTTCCAATGAACATTCAGGACTGATTTCCTTTAGGATTGCCTGGTTTGATCTCCTTGTGGTCCAAGGGACTCTCAAGAGCCTTCTCCAACACCACAGTTCAAAAGCATCAATTCTTCAGCACTCAGCTTTCTTTATAGTCCAACTCTCACATCCATACATGACTACTGGAAAAACCATGCCTTTGACTAGACGGACCTTTATAGAAGGAATACTGAGTGCTTAATTAAAAGCTTTACTTTCCAAACTTCCAACAAGAAGGCAGGGAGATTACATTCATCAAGAAAGGTCCACACGTGCCATCAATCTGCCATAAAGATAACGTATTTTCCTGCCATATACTAGAGTTCCCCCAAACAATTCTCACTGAAAATGTTGAAATCAGCTGAACTACAAACAAAAATAATGGTCACTAACAATGTGAGAAGTCTGTCATTAATCTTAAAATTCCTCTATAATGAAGGGCAAAAAGAAACAAATACATTACTCCTTTCCATTTGTGATCTGGAAAGTCAGAAAAATCCAAAGGTAAATGTTGCTAGGCATTCCTTAATGAAAACCAAATAAAAACCAAACAACAACAACAAAACAAACCAATCAAACAAAAAAATCCCAGCCTGGTCAACTTGAGGAACATGAGCTGACAACCAAGTTTAACTTTCTGTTCTTTTTCCCCTGTCTCAGAGGTCCCTAGGTATCTGAGAGTCTATGCATTTTGGAGTACATTTTCAGCACAAACGGTATCAGAGATTTTCCTAGGAAACATGGGAGTCATATTTGGCTCCAAAACATGCAAAACATCAAAAATTCTTAATAATCAAGGGCTAAAAGACTTGCAAAACTCAGTGTTGAAAGAGGCTTACCCTAGAACATTAGGAATGTAAAATAATTTTCAACTAATGACAGGTAGTGCTGATGTTATTCAGGTTTAGTTGTTCTCATATTGAGTGTGCTCCTTCTCTGTTCCCTAAGCACTCACCACTAGGAATCAGTTTATATGTATTCATCATCTTACTAAATCATAAACATTTATAACAACTCCACCTTGCACTTGTTGGTAGCTTTAAAACTTATAGGTAGTGTCCCTATGCATTATCTTGCTTGAACCTCAAAACAATTCAGAGAAGTTATTATCATTTTACAAATGATGAAATTGAAGCTGAGAATGGTTAACAGAATCGTCAAAGCTTATACAGTTAAGTAAGAGATGAAATCTTTGCCACACACTATATTCGCTCATTCTGATTATTTTTCCGTAGTTTTTCAAAATTCAACAAAAGTGTTAAATTACAGTCACTCTGCTATGTTCTGGATGGCATGAAAACCACTGTACCCATTACATGAAGAGATACATAAAAATGTTAAAACCTAGACTTTTTGGAGATCAGCTATCTGGGAAAATTCATTTAGGTTGAACATTCCCTCATAGCTCAGTTGGTAAAGAATCTGACTGCAAATGCAGGAGACCCTGGTTTGATTCCTGGGTTGGGAAGATCTGCTGGAGAAGGGATAGGCCACTCACTCCAGTATTCTTGGGCTTCCCGTGTGGCTTAGCTGGTAAAGAATCCGCCTGCAATGTGGGAGACCTGGATTTGATCCCTGGTTGGGAAGATTCCCCTGGAGAAGGAAAAAGCTACCCACTCCAGTATTCTGGCCTGGAGAATTCCATGGACTATAGTCCATGGGGTCCCAAAGAGTTGGACATGACGGAATGACTTTCACTTTCATTTACCTGAAAATACTAGAAAAATAAAGGGTTAGAAATGGAGCATAATATTCATTGTGTCATTCAATGACAAATGGCTAAACACCTACTAAGTAGCAGAATATATAATAAACATTGTTTTCTTTGCCATATGACTGATGAAATATTAAGGCAGAATTAATTAACTGAATATCTATTAAATATTTATGCCAAGCAACATTCTAGATGCTTGAGATATATCACTGAACAAATAATCACAAATCTATCTTGACTAATATCCATTTTAATGCGTGTGGGAATGTGAAAGAGGGAAGGAAGCAGACAATAAACAATACACATAATAAATTAGAAATAATTAAATTGTATGTTAGAAAGCACCAAGTGCTATGAACATAAAACATAGTAAAGGGAATAGGGAGTGCTTAGTGACAATGATTTTGAGTGGTGAAGACAGGTTTCATTGGGGTGATGCTTGGCCAAAACTTAAAGGAACTGAAAGTGAGCCACAGAAGTATCAAAGGGAAGAGCATTCATGGCTGAGGGAACAGTTGATGTACGTCCTTGATGTGGGAGGATACTTACCACGTTTGAGAACTGGCAAAGAAGCCAGTGTGGATACAGCTGTAGAAGATGAAGTCTGAGAGCTAACAGCAGAAGAGATCATTTATGATCATAAAGGTCATTAATTTATAGGTCCAATACTCTCACCATGAGTGAGATTAGGATACAATGGAGGATTCTGAGTAGAGGGAGAACATGGTCTGGCTTATATTTTTATATCACATGCAAAAAACATCTTTCTTCTTGCTTGTCAAACAAAAAACAACATTGGGGTAGTGACCTCAGTAACAGCAGAAAGATCCTGAAAATCCAAGTAACTTTCAGGGTCTTTTTCCTGGACACTGTAGATATTCACTTAAAAAAATAATTTATTCATTTTAATTGAAGGCTAATTACAATCTTGTAGTGGTTTTTGCCATACATTCACATGAATCAGCCATGGGTGTACATGTTGGGGAGTGCTCGATCAAACCATTTTAGACTGGAGTAATGTCAGAGTAAATGCTGAAGTGAGGAACTCCTAAAATTCTCTCCTCCATGAAATAAATTATAAAATTGGCCAAAAGATGGTCAGAATAAACATTTTCAGAACTCTAGAAATTAAACAAATGCTTGTATCAATCTGAAGAGGATCTATTCACAGCTTTATGATATTTAAACTTGCCCTATTGCCCATCATCCCCTCCCAGCTCCATAGTTACCATGAAAACCAACAGTCTGCAATGATGGTAAAAACGAGCAGCTTGGTAATCACTGGAGGAGACAGAAAGGGGTTGGAACTCCTTTAAAGCCCCTTTCTCAAAGAACTGTTACTGTTTGACCTGTCTGAGGATTCCCTAAAAGACTCCATTTTCAAGACTATGTTTATTTGACCTGACTCAGAGCTTGCCAGTGTGAATAGCTTTTTCCCTGGGGGAGTTTGTAGAAAATAATCAGAGACAAATGCCGAACATCAAGGCTGGCTGAGTTGGTGGTAACAATTGTGGCAAACAATGAGCTAACCAAAGAGCTTAAAAAAAGAAGTAAAGAAGTGAAATATCCACTGGAGGTTTTGAAAAGCTTCAACATATTCCCAGGCATTTAGAATTAGTTTTTAAAAACTCACTAAACAAGCAAATAACAAAGACAAGAATAAACAGCAGCAACAACAAACTATGAGGTTTAGCAGGTGTAAATCCTGCCTAATAAGTAATTAAGTGTAATTGGATTAAACACTGCTATTAAAAGACAGAGATTTGAGGAATGAATTGGAAAAAATCATGAGATATAACTACATGCTGTCTACAAGAGAGACCTTAGATTCAGAGACAAACACTTTGAGAGTAAAAGAACAGAAAAAGTATTCTATGTAAACAGTAACCAAAGGAAAGCTGGAGTGGGTATACTATTATCAGACAAAATAGACATGAAGACAAAGTCTGTGACTGTTGACAAAGATGGTCATGTTGTAACAGCATCAAGTCGAATTCATTAGGAAGGCATACAGTTATACATATAAGAATCTAATAACAGAGCTCAAAAAACATAAAGTACAAACTGACAGAATTGAATGGAGAAATAGATGGTTAAATAACAGAATTTTAAAGACCTCATTTTCAATAATAATAGAATAAGTAAGCAGGACATAAGAGAAGGGAAGTAGTGACACTATAAAAATCAGGTTTAACAAATATCTATAGAATGCTCTACCCCAAAACACCATCATATATATTTTTAAATGCACATTGAACATCCTCCAGGAAAGAACATAGTTAAGACCATAACACAAATCTCTTTAAGTTCAAATGGACCGAAATCATATAAACGATGTTCTCTTTTAAAAAAATATTAATAGAATTAAATTAGCAGTCAGGAAGTTTGAGAAGTTCACAGATATGTGAAAGTTAATGCAGCCTAAATAATCAATTGTTCAAAGAAGTCACAAGGGAAATAAGAAAATACTTTCAGATAAATTGAAATGAAAAGACAACATGCTAAAGCTGTTGGAATTCAATAAAAGCAGTGCCTAGAAGAAAATTTATAGTACATTTGCATTATTTACAGCTATTGAGAAAGAGCTCAATAAGTAACATAATCTTCTATCTTAAAACCCTAGAAAAAGACAAGTAAACTAAAAAAAGAAAAAGCAGAAGGAAAAATAATTTAAAAATTAAGACATAAATAAATGAAATAGACAATATAAAACAAAAGGAAAATGAACAAAACCAAATTTTAGTTCTTTGGAAAGGTCAACAAATTGAGAAAACTTTTAATAGGCTGGCCAAGAGAAAAAAAAACAAAACAGGACTCAAATTATAAAATCAGGAATGAAAGAAGAGAGAATACTATGGAAATAAAGGTAATTTATTGAATCATTTTTACCAAACAAAATCTTACAGAAATAAAAAAATTATATGAGAATGCCACAAACAGTTGTATACCAACAAGTTGAGTACCACAGATGTAATGACAATTACTAGAAAAAAAACAGTCAAATCTGACTCAAAATTAAAGTCAGAATATACCTATAACAAAGATACAGAATAATAATAATAATTGTAGTAATAATAGTAATTTCCCACAAAGAACAGTCCGAGGACTCATGGCTTTATTACTGAATTCTACCAAATGTTTAAAGAAGAACTTATACCAATTCTTCACAAATACTTCTGAAAGAGAAAAAAAAGATGAAGGAACACTTTCCAATTTATTTTGAAAGTATTATTACCCTGATAACAAAATAAGACAAAGATAGGGCAAGACGAAAACTACAGATCACGTTTTCTAATGAATAGAATATGGAGGTAAAATCTGAACAAAATACTTACAAACCAAAAAGCAATACATAAAAAGGTTTACACCCCATAACCAAGTGAAATTTATCCCAGGAATATAAGGTTGGTTCAACAACAACAAAAATCAATCAATGTAATATAACATTTTAACAGACTAAAAGACAAAAACCACATGTGATTTAAATACACACAAAAAAAAAGCATTTGAAAGAATCCAGCAATGTTTCTTGATAAAAATATTTCAATAAACCAGGACTAGAAGGAAACTTCCTCAACTTGATAATGAGTATCTATGAAAAACCCAGAGCTAACACCATACTTAATGGTAAAAGACTGAAAGTTTTCCCCCTAAGACTGGGGACAAAACAAGGATGTCAGCTCTCATCACTTCTATTCAACATTGTACTGGATGTTCTAGTCAGGGCAATTAGACAAGAAAAAGAAATAAAAGGCATGCAGATTGGAAAAGAAGACAAAAAACTATCTCTTTTCACAGACTGTTTTATCTAATACAAAGATAATTCTAAAAATATGCAAAATAACTATTAAGTTGGTAAATTAATTCAGCAAGAATCCAGTATAATAAGATCAATATACACATATTAATTACATTTTAGACTAGCAATGAGTAATCCAAAATAAAATTAATAAATCAACTCCATTTACAAAAGCATCAAAAAGAATAAAATCTTTAGGGATAAATTTAATAAAAGTCCATGAAATTTGTACGTTGAAAGCTATAAAACATAACTGAAAGAAATTAAAGAACAACTAAATAAATGAAAGATGTCTTATGTTCATGAATGTGAAGATTTAATATTATTAACATGACAAAACTCCACACTCTGACCTAACAAAATCCAACTATCACTTTTCCTGAAATTACAAGGTTTTCCAAAAATGCACATGAAAATGTAAGTGTCCTAGAATAGCCAAAACAATCTTGAATATGAAGGACAAATTTGGAGGACTCACACTTTCCAATTTCAAACCTTACTATGATGCTACAGTCATTAAGATGGGGTACTGGTTTTATAAGGAAAGATATATAGTTCAGTGGAATAGAACTGAAAGTCCAGATATAAGTGCATATATTTATGATTAATAGTTTTTAATAAGGATACTAAGATGACTATGGAGAAACAATACTCTTTTCAACAAATAATTCTGCGACAGCATGTTATCTACACGCAAAAATGAAGTTTGACTCTCACCTCACATTATCTAAAAAAAAAAAAGAAAATCAACTCCAAATGGATCAAAAACCCAAATGGAACAGTTAAAACTACAGAATTCTTTGAAGAAAGCATAAGCGTAAATGTCTGTGACCTTGGATTAGGCATAAAGTTTTGGATAAGACACCAAAACACAAGCAATAGAGGGAAAAAATGGATAAACTGAACTTCATTAAATATTTTGTTCTTTAATAGATACCATCAAAAAAATGAAAAGACAGTTTTACAGAATGGGAGAAAATGTTTGCAAATTATATATCTGATAAGAGACTTGTGTCTATAACTCACAAAGAATACTTACAAGTCAATAGCAAAAAAGAAATAATCCAATCAAAACACGGGAAAGGATATGAATAGTTATTTGATTATAGAAGATACACAAATGCCCAAAAACCATATGCTAAGATGCATAACGTCATTAGCTATTATATAAACACTAATCAAAACCACAATACAGTACCACTTCACAGCCACTAGGATGGGTGTAATAATAAAAAAATAATAATAATGCAACATAATAATGAGCTGGTAAAGATGTGGAGAAATTCAAACCCTCATACAATGCTGATGGAAATGTAAAATGGTGAAGTCTCATTAAAAAAAAAAAAAAAGAAAGAAAGAAAACCCTTAGTCCCTGTTAAACGTAGAGTTACCATGAAAGTGCAAGTGTTAGTCACTCAGTTGTGTCCAACTCTTTGCAACCCCATCGACCGTAGCCCACCAGGCTCCTCTGTCCATGGAATTCTCCAGGCAAGAATACTGCAGTAGGTAGCTATTCCCTTCACCAAGGGATCTTCCCAATCCAGGGATCGAACCCAGGTCTCTTGCATTGCAGGCAGATTCTTTACCATCTGAGCCACCAGGAAAGCCCCATATAACCCAGCAATTATTATTCAATCAGACAAAACGAAATACTAATGCATACTAAAACATGGATTAACATCATATTAAGTGAAAGGATCCGGATACAAATGTCATGTAATGTTCCATTGAGGTAAATGTTGAGAATTTATAAATCCATAGAGACAGAAAATATTAGCAGTTTCCAGGGCCTGAGAGGAGGGGAAATTGGGAGTAAGCGCTAATGGGTACAGTGTATCTTTTTGAGATGATGAAAATGTTCTGGAATTGAATAATGGTAATGTTTTCATGATTTCTTGAACATACTAAAACCATGGAATTAAACAATTAAAAAGGGTGAATATTGTAGCATGTGAATTTTATCTTTAAAAAACCAGGCAACCCCAAAACAATAAATAAATAAAATAAAAAACCAGGCTCCTCTGTCCATGGGATTTTCCAAGCAAGAATTCTGGAGTGAGTTACCATTCCCTTCTCCAAGGGATCTTCCCGACCCAAGGATCAAACCCAGGTCTACTGCATTGCAGGCAGATTCTTTACCATCTGAGCCACAAGGGAAGGCTCCTAAAAAAAAAGAAAAATCCTACCATGCGTTTTGGTGCCAATAATAGGAGTCAGAAAAGAAGATCAAGAGTGTCTTGTAAATTGTACCTCAAATGATCTAAAGTAAAGTCTGCAGAGGTTTTTAAAGACTGAAATTCATTAATGAAGGCAGGTCTACATTAAAAGGTCCTGAAATCAATCTCATACATTTGTAAGATGTGGTAACATGAGCAAATCCTTTTCTATACATTACTCACAACACACTCATGAAGTAGAAAAAGCAAATACCATTAACAGCCTTGTAGATACAGAAGCAGAAGTCCAAAGAGCTTCAATGACTTGCCTAGGGTCACATGCTAGCTTTCGTTTTCCTAGTAGTGGTTTACTCTGCCATGATGCATGCATAAAGTGTGTGTGTGTGTGTGTGTGTGTATGTGTACATGTGTGCTAAGTCGATTCAGTTTTGTCAAACTCGTTGCAAATCTATGGACTGTAGCCTGTCAGATTCCTCTGTCCATGGGATTCTCCAGGCAAGAATACTGGAGTGGGTTGCCCTGCTCTCCTCCAGGGGATCTTCCCAACCCAGGGATTGAACCCATGTCTTTTATGTCTCCTGCATTGGCTGGTCAGTTCTTTAACACTAGTGCCACCACTCTTTTCTGAAAGAAAATGAACACTGTAACACTTCTCAACTTCTCATCTCATTCATGTCATTATCATCCATGTTCTTGCCTTCTGTGACAGCAAGATTCTATAACCTGTAGTGCCATGGGGTAACTTTTCAAAATAGTTCTTTAAAATTGCAAATCCAGTATTTCATAATGGAGCCTTGAGAGTGGTTAGATCCACACTCAGCTTTTCTATCATTCTCTTGTGTCATTACCATGTGCATATGTGTCATACCATATGCAGCAGTGCATGAAATGTGACAGATCGCTATAAAATGAAAGAATGGCTATCTTTATTAAATTGTGAAGGAGACAAGGATAAAAAGTACTCCTTTTTGTCATTCCCGGTGTCTGGCAAATAAAAAAAAATATATCAGTTTACACTAATTGAATACATGAGTGGATGAATGATTGCTCTTTTAATATTTTGTTGGCCATGATATCTTTCTGCAATGTGCTTCTTAAGGAAGCAGCCCAAGTCCTAGAAGATTATGAGGTTTTGAAAGTCTCCTAAAAAGAGTAGTTATCTTTCTGGAGTGAAAAGAATCAACAAAGAGAGAACTGTAGTTTTTATATTCCTTCCTTCTATAATGACTATTTGAAATCCTGGTTTCCCTTCAGTCCTAGTGAGTTTGGTGAGGCTGCTCTGTGGAATGCTGGCCTGGAGCCTCTTGGATGATGGATAGAAGGGGTCAGGGAAGCCAGAGGACAAAGCTTGGTTTTCTGCCACTTCACTGTCAGCCCACCACAGTCACTACTGACTCTGGTAGCTTGAGTATCAAGATAAAATAAAGAAAAGGACCTTGGAAGCAAATTCTCAAGGTTCCTATGTTAGCCATGCAGCAATGCCCATGAGCTCAAAGGGAGCATGCTAAAGGCCAAGAGATGGCTCCATTGGGAGAAACAGATAAAATTTTGAGGGTGATGAAATAGAAAAAGCCCATATATTTATAACTTACAACAAATGAATTCATTCAGATAATATCACTGTTCCCCTGCAATTTGTATACAGCAGCTTAGGAACCTGCCATGCTGCCAAGTGCCAGATCAAAGTCATGTCTGCTGGGGATTAAAAACACTAAGCAATGAAACAAGGGCTTGCTTTTAGAGTGACTTTTGCTTTTGCCATAAACACTGCAACTTATCTGCACAGACCTTTAGTAACCTTGCAAGTAAGACCCAAACATGAGCTGTAAAAGAAAGGCATTCCTCATGGCCTCTCTTGGCCATCTTCTAGCTACTACTCACTTGCTGGAAGAAAATAATTACCTGTATAAATAAAATTGTCTGCCTAGCCGTATATCTTGCAAAAGAGGTTGGACATACTGTCAGTGAATTTGGAGGTTATATTTGTGATAGACTATTTGGGGGGGGGGATAAAATTCATTTTTAGGATCCTTGAGAGGTATTTCAAAGAGGTAATCATCTGGTGTGACTGCAGATGTACGTTATGTACATGCAAATAAAGGAGCAATTTGCAAATTAAACTGTTTCTCCTACAGACAACTCTTTGCAAAGGGTTTCCAGAGATGTCAGAGGCAAGTATTTATATAACATAGGCATGACTGTCCTGAATGATGATAAGGAGATCTCCCAGAAACTAATACTCAAAGAATGATTTTCAATTTGCACACTGTTTTCACAAGCAACAATTCCTTTGGCTTTTTCAACCACTATAGTATCTCCATTTTGTAGATGAATTAACTGAGGCTTAGAAAGGTCAAGTGAATTTCCTAAGGCTAAATCTACCACATCCTAGCTTCTTGGAACATGTCTGAAGCTAATCAGAGGACAGCTTATCTGCAGGCTCTATTCTCTGTACATATTCACTGGTAATAGCAAACTTTGGAATATTTCCCAGAACAATGACACTCTCCTTGAAGCAAATACACCAATCACATTCTGCTCTAAACAGGAGTCAGGTCATTCACAGGTGTTTCTAGCAACATGGATGTCAAATGCTCACAGAATCATAAGAGCTTGCTCTTAGAGACTGACCTTCCTCTTACTGGATATGTGTCTAAATTTTTGGCATTTCCCTATGACCCCAAAGGAGCATAATGGATAGATTAACAAACAAGGAAAAAGGATTACCAAGTGAAGATTGGGTCAAGTTGACATGAGTAAAAAGAGAGGGGGTACAGGAGAGGATAGGATGCCTTTTGATGGGGTGGAGGCTTCATGGAGGAGTGGGCACTTGAGTGAAGCCTTGAAGGAAGATGGGACTTAAGAAAAGGCACTTGAAGCAGGAGGGGAGAAGCCTGAGTAAAGGTGAGGAAGGGAAAGTGTGAACATACTTCCTTGGGGCTCTGATTTAAATCAATCATTTGCTGTACAATCTCTTTTCCATTTTGCACTTACCCCTCTTATGACACTTCTCACAGCAGTACATAATATTTGTTTCCACACAGATATCTCCCAGTAAACTTTGAGATCTTTGCAAGAACTGTGAGTCATTCATCAGTGAGTTTCCAGCATTGAGCAGAAGCCCTGAAATATATTAACCTAACTGTGCACTTATTGGTTTGCTCCCATTGGACTGAGAATATGTTTTACTCATCTCTCCCTAGCACTTAGCACAGGCCTAGCATACAGTAGATGCTGAATGTTTGTTGAATTGAGATGACTTGTAAAATAAGGGTAGTAAGAATATCTATTACTCCGTAACATTGTTGTGAAGATTAAGTAAGCATTTAGTGTAGCATCTAACACAAAGAAAATGTTCAGTAAATATTAGCTGCTATAATTATTATCATCATTATCTTTTGTTGTTGTTGATAAGGCTTCCAGACCTGCTGATGGGAATAGGCCCCTCAAACTGTGCCAATCTTGGTCAGGGCTGTCCTTAGGTATGGGGAGCTATGCCTGTAGATTTTTCTCTCCCCTGTCCCATCACACTGCTTCTGCTGCACTCAAATACCTTTTGTAGTGTAAAACTTTAGCTGACCTTGGAGGGCATGTCCATCAGACTGGAAGCTCTCTGAGGACAGGGCCATCTCACACTCATCTCTGGACTCATACAGGGCCTCATACAATATATGCATGCTTTTAACAAAATGAATGAGTAAAAGCTACTCTTCCTCTTCTTCCTCCTCTTCTAGGCTACCTCCAGCTCTTCTTCCCTGACACTAGAGTACATGAGTACAAATTCCTATAGTCCGAAGTCCCTCCTAAGAGACAGGTACCAGGGAGCCCTGTGTTGCCTACCTCTGTTCTACCCTTCATAGCTCTAACTCCTTTTAGGTCTTTGGTACTTGGGAATGAATATGTCTACAAAGCTGCAAAATTATTGCCGTCTGATTTATGTCTGAAACATGTCATATGTCTAAAAATAATTACTATCAAACTACCCATGTAAATAGCAACAGATGAATTATTTAACTTATACCTGCACTTCTAGAGTGAAATAATGGGACCCCTGGAACACAAGCTGAAATTTGACATGGAGCTGATTTCTCATTCACACATTAAGAGGCATTGTCAACATTGTTTGATTCACCTTTTTAGGAAGTCTGGCACTATGTAAGAAAACTTCTAGCTACATTATCTCATGTAACCCTTAGAATTTTTCTGGTGGTCACCATTATCCCAATTTTACAAGCAAGAAAACTAAAGTTCAGGGATGACATGTCATTTTCCCAAGATCACAGAGTTAACAAACATTGGACTCGAATCAAGTCTTCTACTCCTATATCAATAGGGCTTCTGAGTAAAAAACACTTTATTTTTGTAGGGTTTAACTAGTTAGGTGAGAAATCTTTCCACATCTCCATAGCCCTTTCTATTGTTTCCTGCATCTATCTCTGCTCCCATGGAAGCACAATCTAACCTAAACTTTCTGACTATTGTTTAGTAACTAAGTCATGCCTGACTCTCTGCGACCCCATGGACTGTAGCCCACGAGGCTCCTCTGTCCATGGGATTTCCTAGGCAAGAATACTGGAGTGGGTTTCCATTTCCTTCTCTGGGAGATTTTTCTGACCTGGGGATTGAACCCACATCTCCTGCACTGCAGGCAGATTCTTTACCACTGAGCCACCAGGGAAGCCCAAAAGTTGCTGACTAGTCCTTTTGAAATTGCAAAACAGACAAGAAAATCTTCTTCCAAGTGACATGATTACAGAAGAGTTTCTAGAGAGCCATGGAAGCTATAGAGGTGGGGTGGCAGAAGAGGCCCTCAGGACATTGGAAAACAGGAAGCCTTTAATCATAAGCAACACAAATGAAGGATCCTGTCTCTGTTTTGAAGCTGAGCAAAGCTCAGGGACCTCAAGGATGGGATACCCACTTACTGATGAGCTCCCTCCAGGCCCTAGGCAAGATGTTAACTTCCCTTCTCTATATAGGGTTTTGGACAAGATCTAAAGATGATTCAGTTAGGAGTTAGTGATAAGTAGTATGTTACATGTGGGATGGCTGACTTTTAATAGGATCGATAATGAAGAGTGGGTATGGATGTCAATCTATGGGAAGCAGAATGAATGATGAATCATGAGAGAGTTTCATTTTATACACAGTAAAGTCACAGGCCACACTAAGGCATTATCTGATTTTTGAAAGAAATACCCCCTCCCTCACAAATAACAAAGCAATAATAGTACAACCAGACTATATTTCTCCAAAGCACTAAGAATGTAGTAGACAGTACTCTAGATAAAATACAGCCCAACTTGGTTTTAAAAAATACCCATCTGGCTTCAGGAAAAGAAGCTTTAAAAATGTATTTACACAGGTGCTGGCTCAGGTTTCTATTGAATCTGGCCCCAACATACTTTTAAGACACGCCTCTGGCTGGATGAGGGAAACCAATGGTTGAAGAATGTGGAGGATAATTTATGAACTTTGTTAGCTTTTCTCCTGGCCTGTGGCTGTGGATCTGAATTTACCAGGGAGGTCAGACAAATCTTGTTGCAGACAAAAATACACAGAGAACTCTGACACCTTCATGTCCAAAGCCCAAAAGTCAAGAGAGGCAATGGACACAGGCATGCTGGGCTTTCTGGGAAATGTTATTCATAGTGCCCTGGGAGACATAGAGGAGAGAGGAAGATATTAACCTTTGCTATGTTCTTATACAAATGCTATTGGACCTTCAGATCACCAATTAAGTGACACTGAAGATAAGTGGTTGTTTGAGAACCTTACACCAACCCAAGGCCTTCTTTACCAAGGAACTGCCATAAATACTATCTGCCACCTCTCCTCTCTGCTACTCAAAGGACATCATAAGTGTATGTGTACTAATGACCATAGCTCCATTTCAGTAGATGAAATCAAAACTTATTGGGCACTGGAGCTGTGCTACATATTATTTAGCTCTTACAATAACCCTGTGACCTGTACTATCCTCACAGAAGCACAAAGAAGTTACATGAGTTGCTCAAGGCCCAATATCTATCTATTTTGGCGCCAAGGATTGAACTCAGGTCTGTTTTACAAGATTGATGCTTATAAATTGAACTGCTGGCCAATGGAAATATCTGGAATATCCATAAAATTTTAGAGATTTATTGTTAAAAAGATTTAGGCTGTTATACATTTATTGCTAAAATATTCAAGATCATTTAGTGCAACGCTTTTATTATTTAAATGGAATTTTGAAGTGAAAAGAAGGAATGGTAGATAGAATCTGCTTCTCTTTCACTGCATTTCATTCCACTACCTAGATAGCAACATGCTTCCAAAAAGCCCAGAAACTAGAGTAGGATAGCAATGTACAGCTCAGCATTGGCACAAGGTGGGGGTGGGGAACAGGCATAAAAGGCCAATCGAAGGCTGATCAAGGGATCTGTTGCATCTGATGAGGTTCCCCTCAACCACCTCTGGACTCCAGAATGTTCCTTAAACAAGTATCCTGCTTTCATGCAGCCCTGTCTTTGGTCAGTCTGTTCGATATTCCTAAAGTTCACTTCCTACCTTTTGTAACTGGCAGAATATTGTTGTTGTTGATGTTTAGTCACTAAGTTGTTGTGTCTGACTCTTTGTGACCCCGTGGACTATAGCCCACAAGGCTCCTCTGTCCATGTGATTTCCCAGGCAAGAATACTGGAGTGGGTTGCCATTTCCTTCTAAAGGGATATTCCTGACTCAGGGATCAAACTCACATCTCCTGCATTGGCAGGAGGATTCTTTACAACTGAGCCACCTGGGAAGCCCACTATCTTGGAAACTCTGTGTCATGTTCACTCCATAGTCACTAAAGAGTCATATGATTTTGGACAAGTCACTTTAACTCTTCTGTGCCTCAATTCCTTCATTTGTAAGTGGGACAAATGATAATACCCACATCATAGGGTTATTGTGAGGACTGAATGAGAAAATGTCTACAAAACAATTGCATATTGAGTATGCAATAACTAGTTTTTGTTATTATCTCTTATCCCAGTGCCTTGTATAGGTCTAGTGCACACAACAAATAAACACTGACTGTTTGTTGAATAAATGGATGTTATCTGGGAAAAGTGCCAGTCATCAAATAGTCATTTTAGATATCCCTGCAGTCAAGATAAAGATTTATTATGTTGCCTCACATAGTTCTTGGAGTTGCCAAAGCAACAATCTCTGAAGCTATGAGGCTGGAGAATCCCTCAGACAAGAAATAAGAAACTACTGGAAAACCTTAATTTCTGCCATTTATATGTTCTATGAACCTAGGAAAGTCACTTCCTCTCTCTCTGAGCCTCAGTTTCCTCTTCTACAAAATAGCTTGGTCAAGCTATTTTTATTTTTAAGTCCTCTCCTTCTAATTTTTAGCAGGTTAGCACTTAAAGATCATGTGGTTCAAAGCACTGAAAATCTTTTAGGTCTTTTCATTAAATATCTCTTGGCTGAATCAATGCTGAGAAAGTGAAGGAACTTGTGAACATGGAACTATAGAAATGTGATTATTTAACTTATGGACCTGTAAGAGGTCCACAGTCTCCAGGGCCCACATCCAGGTACCACAGTGAAATCATTGTTCATCCACCCTATCAGGTGTCCCAAGAGAGGAAGGACAATAAAAACCTCGATAAAGAAGAACAGGATTTTGCCTCTGTCAATTTTTAGCTCTATCCTGAAAGACAATATTTTCTGGTTTATGACATCAAAGAGGAGGGGAATGGAGTTCTCTTTCTCCTGGCCCCATAGAAAACATTCTGTGGTACACTTCTCCAAGTAGGCTCAAAGCAAAGAGTCTAGGAACATGATTCTAACATTTGTATCCATACACACTGTCTGAGTTCTTCAGCTTGGCAATGAGAATTAAAATTCTCATGAGCCCAGGTGTTAAATCATGCTCCCTGTTCTGTGGTTCTGTGATGAGAGTGAATTAAGGAGCTACCGAGCCTGGTTTCATAAGAATCAGAACTTTCCCTCTGAACATTAAGAGCTAGTGGAAAGACTATCACTCACATGTCCCTGGCCCTAACTAATGAAGAGTTTCTGGTGAACCACTAGCTATTATAAGTTGGTTTTTGTTGTTGTTGTTGTTGTTGTTGTTGTTTTTTAAGGAAGAACATTCCCTGTGATGTTAGTGTTACTCACTGGTTTCTCCCCATAGTACTTAAAGTCTTTCTTCTTTAATTTCTGATTCTGTTGTTTCTCTTCACCGTTGTCTTTCTTGTTTGCACTTTCCTTCTGCTTTAGGTTAGTATGTTTATATATTTGAGAGGTAGCTGTGCCATAAGAGAGTGACTGCTACCTTTGGACCCAGAAGACCTGGGTTTAAATCCAGATGTTCCACTTACTCCTGGAGAAGGAAATGGCAACCCACTCCAGTATTCTTGCCTGGAGAATCCCATGGACAGAGAAGCCTGGCAGGCTTACAGGACATGGGGTCGCAAAGAGTTGGACAGGACTTAGAAACTAAACTACCACCACCTCACTTACTAACTCTTGATTAACTAAAAAAAAACATCAGTTTGCTTACATGGAAAATCAGGAGGATGACCTCTCCCTCTGTTCCAGGTGGTTGGGAAGTTCAAATGGAAATGAAATATGATGGCTGAAGAAATTTAAAGGTGTCCAGGGTTATGATCACTAGGTTCCTTCAGGCAGGATCTGTATCTTGAGTATGTGAGCCTAATATCCCATGTGTAGTAATTATCCAGCAAATGTATACTGACTGGATGCATGATAGATTACCACCAGGCCAGTTCTTATGAAGTATTCAGTAAGATATAGGCACCAGTGCAGCCAGAAGCTGTGGTGATTCCAATGGGATGCATCAGGAGTCACAACATGGACTGGAAACAAATGGACTGAGAATTCTAATCCTTGCTCCCTTTATAAAGAATCATTAACCCCAACTCTCAGTTTCCTTTTCTGGATAGAGGGAAGTTCCCTTTTCTGTGCTTTCTTCTGAAAGGTACAAAGCTTACCTGCCTCCTTGGAATGCTGAGAACAGTTGCTAGCTCTGAAGAGGAGTATGAACACCTGAATAATAGCTTCCAGAAGTATGCACACATGGCTATTATAACTGAAGAGATTGCTTTTTTAAATAATGGATTCTCCCAGAATTCAGTTGTTATGAGGGACAGTGTGTCGGTTGCCATGAGACTAGATTGGAGACTACAGAAATAAGAAATAACTCCTACCTCTGAAGAAAGAGTGGGTCTAACACTTACCTGTGCAATAGCAGTCAACTGCTAAAATCTACCACCCAGAGTTTCATAATTACCAAGAGATTCTCTTGGGATTTAAAAAAAAAAAAAAAACTTCTGCAGTATATGGATGGGCTTTAAAAATATAACACATTGGGGAATAGTAAGGCAAGGTGAAAGGAGACAATGGACTCAGACGATCTTGCAGGTGACATAGAAACTTCTTGTTAATCATTGCTTCATTAAATGCATTTGCTATAAATTATCAGCCACAGGGCCCTATAGACCAGCAATGGCAAATTCTTGACATGGCCCCCAATTGGGGTCTAATAGGAGACTTGGGTGGGCATCAACTAGAACGAGTTATAGAGCTAAATTTATGCTGCAGGCCTGTGGTCTAGTCCTACTATGAGGAAGACCAGAATTAAGCCAACAAATGTGTAAAGACAAAGAATCATAAGGAAGTGTATGGTAAATTCATAACTCAACTGGCCACCTGGGCCCTACTTTCTCTGAGACAGCTTTTCCATAACACTTCATACCAGATAGTCCTCAAAGCTACCTTCCTCTATACTATCTGGGTTATATGTGGCATCCGAGGGCTTCCCTCACAGCTCAGTCGGTAAAGAATCTGCCTGCAATGCAGGAGACCAGGGTTCAATTCCTGGGTCGGGAAGATCCCCTGGAGAAGGAAATGGCAACCCACTCCAGTATTCTTGCCTGGAGAATCCCATGGACAGAAGAGCCTGGCAAGCTATAGTCCATGGGGTCGCAAGAGTCGGACACCACTTAGTGACTTTACTACCACTACTACTATGTGGCATCCAGCAAATTCACTCATACATATTTTTTTTTCACTCATACATATTTTATAATTATCCACATGGTTACAGTACAAAGGCCTAAAAATTATGTAGAATATTTTCAGTTTCTCCTCTGGGTATTGCAAGGTTGAGTGATATAGCAGATCATCAGAAAAAAGTATCCTCTTCTAGCATTCCAAGAATGTTTTATTTTTTCCTATTTAGTGAACAAATGCTCAGGACCTAGGCATTCTAGGCAAGCAAGGCATACAAACTTTCACTGGCCATATCAGAAGAATGTTTAAAATTAGATAATCTAGAGAGTTACTGAGACATCAGAGATCAGAAAGAGCCAAATTTACTATGCAGATTTGTAAGCAGAGGAGTGACCATCTAAAGCAAGTCTACAAACAACAAAAATTCACAAGTCAAATTTAATGTGCTGTTTCTTTTTGTGTGGCTCAAGAACTGAGAATGCATTTTAGATTTAAAATAGCTGAAAAAAATAAAAAATAGTATTTAAAGGCATGTGAAAACTGAATGAAATCTAAATTTCAGTGCCCATAAAGTTTTACTGGAGCACAGCCACACCCGTTAGTTTTGTCTAGGACTGTTTTTATGCTGCAAAGGCAGAATTGAATAATAGCATCAGAGACTATATAGGCCACAAAGTCTATTACTATCTGGCCTTTTACAGAAAAATGTTTGCTGACCCCTAATTAAAGTCTGGCTATGATATTTTTAAAAAACCAGAGTCAGATAAAAGATACTATGAGCTTTGTGGAAAAAAAATCTCTAAGACTTGTGCAATAAGAATCAGTCAACTTCTTGGCCAAAGACACCCGATGGAGGCCCTTTTGAAGTTACAAGTAGGGCTTTCTAGGTGGAGATAGTGGTAAAAAAAAAAACAAAAAAAAACAAGAAAAAAACCGCCTGCCAATGCAGGAGACATAAGAGACTTGGGTTCCATCCGTGGGAAGGGAAGATCCTCTGGAGTAGGGCATGGCAACCCACTCCAGTATTCTTGCCCAGAGAATCCTGTGGACCGAGAAGCCTGGCAGACTACAGCCCATGGGGTCACAAAGAGTCAGACAGGACTGAAGCGACTTAGCATGCACACACAAAGTTGCAATTAGATCCTCCTAACATAGCTAACTTGCCCCTGGGAAATGTTACTCCTAAAGTCAGGGAGTGAAGAGGACACTGATATGCACCAAAAACTCTCTGCAAGACTCCAAACAAGAAGTAACATTCAATTCCACATGAGTTGAGGTGGGAAAGAGTAGATTTAAAGGACAGAAAGAGTTCAATGAGGGTTCACTTACATTACTTCCCTCACAGAAACCTGGGGAGAGAGAGAGAGAATCAAAGCCACACTTACATAAAATTTGCCAAGGATACTAAATTGGGACATATTGTAAACATCAGTGAGGATGGTGTAATTCTTTGAGTTCAGAATGTAAACTACAGTTTCAATTTTATGATGTGTACCAAACAGTGCTCCATGCGTACAAAACAAATGGATGTACAATCTCCAATGTTTTACTAGAAAATGTCTGAAAAATAGTAAATTCTTGAGCACATAATGCACATGATGAATTAATTAACCCTCTTTGAAACATGATGAGGTAGAGATGAGGATTCATATCCTGATTTTCCAGATGAGAAAATGGAAAAGAAAAGAAGTTATCCAGCCATGGTCATAGTGCCGGGAGAAGAGGGAATCTTAGAGTCCTGACTTTTAACTCAGCCCATCCACAGTGCACTCTCTGAGCTGGCTCTATCCTCATCTGAAGATTGTGTTTTTTTAAGAGACGGGAGCTAGGATTCACCATCTTCTAGGAAGGCAAAACCAAATGTGCATATAGGTATAAATGCACATGTTTGCTGATGCTGAAATAACAGTGATGGTGTTTGTTATTTGTAGAATTGTCACAATAAGTCTAAGCTGAAAGGGCATTTTAAAAGTATCTTAGTTTAACTCCCTTATTTTACAGACAGGGAAAACTGAGGTCCAAGCAGGGAAATTTTCTTAGCCAATGTCACAAAACTAAACCCCCTTCAAGCACCTACTCTGCTCAAGGACATCACCTTCCTTTGATTTCCCGGTCTTTTTGATAGCATCCAACATGCCTTCCCCTTTCACCTTCCCACTCATCCCACTCACCATCATTAGCTAATTCTCTACATGCTTGTTTCAAACACAGAGACCATCCTCTCAACAGCACTTACACAGACACACACACGCACATACACACATTCTTTCAATAAGTTTCCATCAAGCAGCTTTTAATGATTTTTACCCCCGTGGCCTACAATTGTTTTTTTATCATCATTTTTTTAATCCCAAAATAAGCAGATTCTTGACTAGCCTCTCCCTCACCCTAAACTCCCAGCAATACTGACAATGAGAAAATGTGAGGCTCTCTTCTCTTCTTCCTCAACAGGAAAACCTGGCTAGATTACAATCGACTCTTTGCTGAGTCTTGCACCAATGACAGCATTAAAGCCTCATGGTTTATGAACTACCAAAGCTAGAAATGGATTTTTTTCTGACGTGCCAGGCTTTTAAGTCTTGTACCTGTGCCCAGTCCAGAGATTTCTGAAACCTTGAATAAAGTGGTAATCAACACTCTGAATACTCCATCTGAGTTAACTGACAACAACAAACAAATTAGGAAGAAAAGATTTGTTCTCCCACTCCCTCCAAGACAGGTGGAATTCCAATTTTCAACCAGGCAGATTCAGAATCACCTTTAGAAAGGCCATTTGGGCAATAAAGATGCATTGTAAAAATGAAAAAAAATCAATAAATGTTCTCTGCAGGTAATAAGACAGCCCCCTGCCTTCAAATAGAGGTAATAATGGCAGTAAACTGCAGTCACCAAACTTTAAAGGTGAAAGAAAACACCAATATTGTTTTTTTTCCTTTTGCTTTGTTTCATGTTTTTTTAAATCACTTTCTCCTGTCCCTCAAAGGGCTCAGGATTGGAAACTGGGGTTCACATTCCAAAGGAACCAATGGGCTCCATAGTTTTGTAATGAACACACTGGAGATTTTAATATTTCAAAGAGTTTAAAGCATTTGGCTCCATGAGCTCACAGAGGCTCATTTTCTCAAAGAAAATATTACCAAGTTTCTCTAACAAGTGATTCTAGGGTCTGAAGAATTTTGAGACCTTGCTGGATTTCCAAATGCTTGGCAGTTTGAGTGATTACCCCTCTCCCAGCTTCCTTGTTTTCAAATAGTCCAAGATCCACATAATAGCAGAGCTCCTCCCAGGCAGCCCTGCCAGCTGCCCTTCTGCCTGCCTCCCTCCCTCAGCCCTAATTTCTGTAGAAAGCTCCCATGTGGAATATGTTATGACAGCAAAATCTTCCCTTTCACAATATAGTTGATCATTTACACAGTTTTCCAAAAACAACAATATCGTGACCCAGATTTTTAAAACCCAGAGGCAGAATCAAATACAATCTAATCTATCTAACTATTGAATTTGCTTTTTGCTTACTTTCTTGAACTCTTTTCCCATCGGATATAGTTGCTATTACCGTGGTGCCTGGGCTTACTGACATACTGCTTTAGATGGGTGCTATGGTTCATTCTCTGCTCTATAGACAGGGCCTAACTGAAGCCAAGGTATGGAGAAGAGGCAGGTTCTCACTGGAGATGTTGGGGTGATCTGAAGTCTTTGGTACTACTCCTCATTTCCTTTTCTGACAACCATCCTTTTGTGAGTATTCTTAAGGAACGAAGACACTGATCTCTGTCTCTTTCCAAACTGCCTGCGCCTGGGCACTCGGGCACTGGACCTCATATTGCCCAGTTTAAGCAGTAGCAATGTGCCACTCAGGGTAATGGGTGGAACATGCAGCATGTTTTCTTTAATGCTAAATGCTATCTGTCTTCCTATTGCCTGGGGAACTAGAAGAAAACAAAATAGGTTTCCATTTTATAGGTATTCCTTCCACCTGGCCAAAATGGTGAAAAGATAATCATCATTCCAATTGGCTGTCAATAGGGAGACCAGTTAAAGGGCACATGCTTTCTAAGTTTTCTCTAGTTGCCAAGAACTCTGTGGTGCTTCTGCTATCCTCTGGTGGATGTCACCACATTCCTGCTGAAAGGTATGGCCACCTTTAAGACTTTCCTCAGGGATTATAGCTTTATATAAGGAAAGACTGTCTCTTTCAGTTCTGACTTAAAATTTCTAGAGCAGTGAGAAGGAAGAAAAAGGTCTTGGCAGGAAGTACTTCCTTTGTGAAAAGTGGAGGCAGGAGTAGATATTGGTGTTTAGCAACTGAGTTTGCTCCCAGAGCAGAGCATCTCTGTCTAGAAGCTGTTCATTAGTGTCCTTTCAAGAAGGAATACTTAGTACAGAATGGGGAGTGAAGTGGATGGGTAGGAGGCTTAAGCCTAGGGAGACTGGGAAGGAAGGAGGCAATAGCATATATAGGAGGTCTGGAAGTGTAGGAGGTCTTCCTGCTGTAAGATGTAGCCTGAGCACCTCTTGGGGCTAAGCAGATATTAATTATTTTAAGCTAAATAATACTAAGGAGCCAGTTTTTGAGGCCACTTAGCCAAATATAAGATACAACTTAGTTCAGGGTTATGGGCTATTGGACAGGGTCCGAGGGAGAGAATAAAAGTTTCTCATCACTTTGGATACCCAAAGAGGCAGCAGCAGGAGGGAGCAGGTGCATAGACTGATGGTCTGCTGAACAGTGAGAACACTTCCTTTCTGGGGCCAAGGCCAGGAAGCCTTCACTAAGGAATAGTCTTGTATTCACCACAGAGTACAGGCTGGGGACTTGGTCTGGATTTCTCCACTTCTAACCTCTCTAATAAGGACATTTTTTCCCTCACTATGCAGGAGAATGGAACACAAGCAAGGAGGAAATTAAATCTTTTCAAATCATTAATTTTTTTCTTTTGTTCCCAGGACCCACCAAGCTCCAAGCACCAGCTGGGACCAACTTCATTGCCTTCATTGCTTGTACTAACAAGGCTGCCAAAGACAGGGTTCCAGCAAGTATGAAAATTGACTTTTTAAGGCTCTTAGGTTTTTTGAACCAACACTACCAGTGACTTTGTCCCAGAGATCATAAAATCCTGAGTCCTGATAGACTGGTGTCTCTTTTTAGAAGAGAAAGAGAGAGAAAAGTGAGTGTCTAAGATCCTTTACCTTCAGCGGCTCTTTTAAAAAAGACTTTGCAGCTTCCACAAGTGAGAGCTCCATAGTGACAGCCAGAAGCTTCATCCCCACAAATCAGGCAGGTCTTCTGGGGTGGAAAGTAATAGTCGATGGGCAGAACATGGTCCCTGGTGGTCTCCAAACTGAAAAGACCCAAGAGAAATAATGAAACACATGTCAGTAGTTGGCAGAAACAGGAAGGTAGAAGTCTGAATCTTCAGGATTAAACTGCATGTGTAAATTATTAGTTATTGCTTAACAGAGTCAGTGTGAAGCTGAATTTTCCTTGTACTTCTTCTAGGGATTATTTTTGTAGGGTTTTCTATCACGTGGACAGGGCCCTTCTGGATCCTATGAAAGGATTTGAGAAGTTTTCTGAAATCAGCCAATCCCTTGGGCTATGTCTGCATGAGGGACGGATGAAGGCAGAAACCTGAGGTAAATGTCTCTAACTTAAGGTGGTGGTCATGAAACAATTTCAGAGTAATTAAATGGTATGGACTCAGTCCTAAAACCTTACTTATCCAAAGGGAGACCTATGGTGATACCAGACTAAGCATCAAAGCAGTTTGATGTGCTTTGTTCTAGTTCTCTGAGCCTTACTCTCATCTGTAAGTAGGAATAATATTACCCATCCTACTGAGCTACTTGTGTGAACAGAAGTATAAATTAGCCAAAAGGATAAAAACCTCTTGTAATGAGTACAGAAGTGAGGAATTACGATTAGTATTTTCATGCTAGTCTTCTTTTTTCCATTCCCTTTCTTTCCTTAGGAGTCTATATAGATAACATGGACATTTCCCCATCCCCATTCTATAACATAAAGTAGCAATTAAGTAATACACAGTGATGCTGGAAATCTTTCAGGCAACACTCCCAACCCTTAGCCATTAGAATACTCATGTTCCTTGGGCTAAGACAGAGCTTCAAAGGTCACCTAGTTAACTGTCTATCTCCAAGAGGATCTGTGTCTGTGTCCTTCCAGGTGGACTGAAAGAGAGGGCCAGAAACCCAATCCTAAAACCTTAATGGAAAGGTAGATCTTAGTCTCCCACAGTAATAAATTCAAGTTTAAATAAAGGGAATATGGTTCATACTACTGAAAGGTCAATTTTTTTTCTCTCCTATGTCTTATGTCTAATCATTAAACAAGACATAAGTGGTTTCCCAGGTTAATCTGCCACAGGTAGGTGACAACTGCCTATTCTCTTATCCACAAGAATGCAACCACTATTTTATTTACTTTTTTTTGCTTTTACTTATTTATTTGAGTATAATTAATTTATAATATGGTGTTAGTTTATGCTATACAACAAAATAAATCAGCTATATGAATACATATATCCCTTCCCTTTTGAACCTCCCTCCTCCCATCCCACTTTCTCTAAGTCCTCACAGAGCACCATGCTGAGCTCCCTGTGCTATACAGCAGCTTTCCACTAGCTAGCTGTTTTACATATAGTAGTGTATACATGTCAGTCTACTCTCCCAATCCATCCAAACTTCCCCTACCCCACTGTATCCACATGCCCATTTTCTATGTTTGCATCTCTATTCCTACCCTGCAAACAGGTTCATCTGTACCATCTTTGTAGATTCCATACATATTCATTAATATATATTTGTTTTTCTCTTTCTGACTTATTCCACTCTGTATGACAACAAAGGCTGGGGAAAGTGTGGATAAAACAAAAACCCTCTTGCACTGTTGGTGGGAATGTAAATTGATACAACCACTGTGGAGAAGAGTATGGAGGTTCCTTAAAAAACTAAGAATATATAGCTGCTATATGACCCAGCAATCCCACTACTGGGCATATACCCTGAGAAAGTCATAATTCAAAAATACACATGTACCCCAATGTTTACTGAAGCACCATTTACAATAGCCAGGACATGGAAGCAACCTAAATGTCCATCAACAGATGAGTGGATAAAGAACCTGTGATACATATACACAGTGGAATATTACTCAGCCATAAAAAGGAACAAAATTGGTTCATTTTTAGTGATGTGGATGGACCTGGAGTCAGTCACCATTTTTTATGAGTACTTCTTTCTTACTAAGGCAAGGAGGAAGGAAAATAAGCTCTAATGACAGCCTGTTTGTTGTGTTGCATGATTTCAACTCCTCAAAACAACACTGTGAGACATTTATTATTATTATTATTATTATTATTATTATTATTATTATTATTATATCAAATGAAGAAATTCAGACTGAGAGTGGAGAAGCACAAAACTTTTTGAAATCAAGTACAGGAATCTCTGACTCCAAATCTAACACAGTGTCCATTACCCTATTGTCTTCTCAGTAATCACCCTCACTTTCTACCCAGGCCTGTTTGGTTATCATATTCAGCACAACCATCAGAATCCCCCCCCAAAGCATGAAATGTTATGCTCCTCTCAACCCTAAGTGAGAAACCTTGGCAGGGCAAGAGCAAAGAAGGCTTTCACTCAGGCTACACTTGACAAGCACTTTATCTCTAAGAGACAAATATTAGCCTTTATTCACAGCCAAAATACAACAGAAAGCACTCAGAAACTTCTGCTGATATGCAAACCCAGCAGCTGATTATGGTGGCCTATCTTTGCCCCCATAATTCATCCCAAGGCAGCAGGAGTCTATCCACCAAACTAAGGCTAGGAGGGCCATGCGTTTCACAGGATAAGAGCTCAGTTCCCACATACGAATGAGCCAAAACCTAAGAACATCATTCCTTTGGCTAAAAATGTCATTTCCTTGGGTAAAAATTGTCGCTTTTTAAAAGTTTATTTATTATCCATCTTCTTACATTTCATGACTTCTATAACAAATAAAAACAGTTCAAATAAAATCAGAAGGACATGTAATATTAAGGTACTTTACATGCCAGGCCATTTCATATATATCAACTCATTTAATCTTCCCAACAACTCTGCCAGGTAGTTCTGTATCATCCCTATATTATAAGAGAGGAAGCTGCTGCTCAGGAAAACTCAGTAAACTTGTTCAAGATCACTGTTCTAGTAAGTGGAAATGCCAGGTTGCCATCCTAGGTAAGTCCAACTGCAAAGTGTAGATTTGTAACCAATGACTAACCATATTATGAAATTGAAGGTCTAAATTAGGTAGATAGATTCAACTCAACTCCTATGGACGAGATACAGGTCTAGGTGTTGGGAATATACTAATGATCAAGATATGAACTTTGCCTCTAAGCAACTTACTATCTACTACAGAAGAAAGACAGGAAGCAAAGAACTGTATAATTACATAGCAGATGATATAATAAAGCAAAGTGCGTACTGCTACAGATGAGAAAGTACCTCAAAGATAGAAATGCTTTTTGAAAGGTATGTTGTTGTTTTTCAGTTGCCAATTTGTGTCCAACTCTTTATGACTCCATGGACTGTAGCACGCCAGACTTTCCTGTCCCTCACCATCTCCCAGAGTTTGTCCAAGTTGAAAAGTATAAATATATGTATGTATGTATATACATATGCATATATACATATATTTACATATATAAAATGACAGTAGTTATTATTATATGAATGAAAAGTAAATATTAGATAAACAAAATATATGTATATACATGTATATATACATATATGCATATATAGATTTATGTATATATAAAATAATGACAGTAGCTATCATTATATGACTGAAAATTAAATATTAGATAAACAAAATGGGAGCCTGCATAGAGTAAATAAGTGGTCCTTTTAGAGACTTTAAAAATAATCAATCAAATTTATAGTCAACACTCCAAGACTGAAAAAAAAAATCATCATTTTAATTATTGGGGCTTCCCTCGTGGCTCAGACAGTAAAGAATCTGCCAAGAATGTGGGAGACCCAAGTTTGATTCCTGGGTCGGGAAGATCCTCTGGAGAAGGAAATGGTTACACATTCCAGTACTCTTGCTTGGAGAATTCCATGGACAGAGATGCCTATAGGGCTACAGTCCCTGGAGTTGCAAACAGTCCAACATGACTGAGCAACTAACACTTGATTCATAAGATATGAATATAATGAAATACATCTCACATAAAAATAGCTATGGATAAAGAAGCTGTGGTACATATATACAATTGAATATTACTCAGCCATAAAAAGGAACACATTTGAGTCAGTTCTAATGTGGTGGAAGAATCTAGAGCAGAGAATACAGAGTGAAGTAAGACAGAAAGAGAAAAACAAATCTCGTATATTAACACATATATATGGAATCTAGAAAGTTGGTACTGATGAACCTGTTTCCAGGGCAGCAATAGAGATGCAGACACAGAGTATAGACTTACGGGAAAGGGAAGTGGGGAGGAAGGAGAGGGTGGGTTGTATGGAGAGAGTAACATGGAAACATATACACTACCATATGTGAAATAGATAGCTAATGGGAATTTACTGTATGACTCAGGGAACTCAACCTGGAGCTCTGTGACAATCTAGAGGAGTGAGATGGTGGTAGGAGGTGGGATGAAGGTTGAAGAAGAAGGGGACATACATATACCTAAAACTATACAAAAAAGATCTTCATGACCCAGATAACCACGATGGTGTCATCACTCACCTAGAGCCAGACATTCTGGAGTGCAAAGTCAAGTGAGCCTTAGGAAGCATCACTACAAGCAAAGCTAGAGGAGGTGATGGAATTCCACTTGAGCTGTTTCAAATCCTAAAAGATGATGCTGTGAAAGTGCTGCACTCAATATGCCAGCAAATTTGGAAAACTCAGTAGTGGCCACAGGACCAGAAAAGGTCAGTTTTCATTCCGATCCCAAAGAAAAACAATGCCAAAGAATGTTCAACCTACTGCACAACTGCACTCATCTCACACACTAGTAAAATAATGCTCAAAATTCTCCAAGCCAAGCTTCAGCAGTATGTGAACCGTGAACTTCCAGATGTTCAAGCTGGATTTAGAAAAGGCAGAGGAAACAGAGATCAAATTGTCAACATCTGTTGGATCACTGAGAAAGCAAGAGAGTTCCAGAAAAGCATCTACTTCTGCTTTATTGACTACGTTAAAGCCTTTGACTGTGTGGATCACAACAAGCTCTGGAAAATTCTTAAAGAGATGGGAGTATCAGACCACCTTACCTGCCTCCTGAGAAATCTCTATGCAGGTCAAGAAGCAACAGTTAGAACTGGACATGGGACAACAGACTGGTTCCACACTGGGAAAGGAGTACGTCAAGGCTGTATATTGTCACACTGCATATTTAACATATGCAGAGTACATCATGCGAAATGCTGGGCTGGATGAAGCACAAGTTGGAATCGAGACTGCTGAGAGAAATATTAATAACCTCAAATACGCAGATGATACCACCCTTATGGCAGAAAGCGAAGAAGAACTAAAGAGCCTCTTGGTGAAATTGAAAGAGGAGAGTGAAAAAGCTGGCTTAAAACTCAACATTCAAAAAGCAAAGATCATGGCATCTGGTCCAATCACTTCATGGCAAATAGATGGGGAAACAGTGACAAGACTATTTTCTTGGGCTCCAAAATCACTGCAGATTGTGATTGCAACCATGAAATTAAAAGATGCTCGCTCCTTGGAAGAAAAGCTATGAGACCAACCTAGACAGCATATTAAAAAGCAGTCTGCCAACAAAGGCCTTTCTAGTTAAAGCTATTGTTTTTCCAGTAGTCATGTATGGAAGTGAGAGTTGGACTTTAAAGAAAGCTGAGTGCTGAAGAATT
Organism: Cervus canadensis; assembly: GCF_019320065.1. Taxonomy (NCBI): domain Eukaryota; kingdom Metazoa; phylum Chordata; class Mammalia; order Artiodactyla; family Cervidae; genus Cervus; species Cervus canadensis. Next base: position 60,168,582 of record NC_057419.1, read on the forward strand.
GATGCTCTTGAACTGTGGTGTTGGAGAAGACTCTTGAGAGTCCTTTGAACTGCAAGGAGATCCAACCAGTCCATCCTAAAGGAGATCAGTCCTGGGTGTTCATTGGAAGGACTGATGCTGAAGCTGAAACTCCAACACTTTGGCCACCTGATGCGAAGAACTGACTCATTGGAAAAGGTCCTGATGCTGGGAAAGATTGAAGGCAGGAGGAGAATGGGATGACAGAGGATAAGATGGTTGGATGGCATCACCAACTCGAAGGACATGAATTTGAGCAAGCTCTGGAAGTTGGTGATGGACAGGGAAGCCTGGCATGCTGCAGTCCATGGGGTCGCGAAGAGTTGGACGTGACTGCGTGACTGAACTGAACTGATGGCTGATTCACGTTTAAGTGTGGTAGAAAGCAACACAATAATGTAAAACAATTCCCCTTCAATTAAAATTAAATAAATTTAAAATGTAAAAAAATAAGAAAAACTTTAAAGGATGTGGAAGAGGAGGAGAAATAATGAAGGCAATTTTACAATTTGAATTTTTCCTAATTACAACCCACTTTGGCTAGAGGCCTGAGATATGACCTTACCATGCCAGTATCTGCCAACCTCCCACCTCCTCTCTCTGGCAAAATTATTTGGACAGGATTCCCACTGACCCTGACAAAGGGCACACTGCTATTCTGTCTCATGGACTGATCTTCTGGCACTGGAAATGAAAATTCCGATTGCAGTCCCTCTCCCATATTTGTATTCTAGAGAAACTCATGCACATTTGTACCAGGAGGTATGTGCAGAAATGGACATTGCAGCTTTGTTTATAGAAGCAGAAAAGATATAGGAGAAAGAATGAATAAATTATATAATATTCATTCAATGAAATACAATTCAGTAATGACAAGGAACAGAATACATCTACAAACAGGTGAATTTTCACAAGCTAATGTTGCAGGAAAAACCATAACTCATAATAGCCTACATACAATATGATTCAATTGGATAAAGTTTAAAAAGAAGTAAAAGCAAACAATATGTAATTTGGGAATATATATGTGAAAAACATAAAAATGTCAGGGAGTAATAAACCCCAAATATAGCATAGTGGTTATCCCTGAGGCGGTAATGATATAATGAAAGGAGGTACAAACTGATTTGTGCATTCAGTAAAAAACATGTATTAAGCACCCACTACATATTAAGCACCATTCTAGGTCCAAGGGTTAGGTTGGAGAAAATAAAAATGTTAATGTTCTCATTCCTTAATTGGAGTTCATGAACGTTGTTTTATTATCATACTATATAAGTAACTTGAATGTTACGTGTATTCCTTTGTATAGCTATAACATAACACAATTTTAAAAAAAAGACTAAAAGAACAACCTCTGAAATTTCTAACACATCCCTAAATAACTCTAACTGGAAGCACAGCAGAGGTTTCCTTTGAGAATAAGTAAGTGCAGAATTTTCACACAACATTGTGTTTTTTCCCACCTCCCCTGGGTTATGTGCTCACTTATTATCCCAATGCTCGGCATTCAGTTTTATGAAGTCTGAAACAAAAGCCCTGCCACATAAAATGGAAATTTTCCAAACAAGAGCATGACTTGCTTTTCTCCAATGGTTTCACAATTAATTAAATGAAAGTGGATTACTAGAAGCTATAGGCTTACAACGGAGAAGGCAATGGCACCCCACTCCAGTATTCTTGCCTGGAGAACCCCAGGGATGGGGTTGCACAGAGTCGGACACGACTGAAGTGACTTAGCAGCAATAGGCTTACAAACGCCAGCTCAACCATGAGAAAGTTGGGCTCAGAAACCCTTAGCACCCAGTTATAATCTCAGTCTCTCTCTCTCTCTCTCCCTCTCTGTGTCTCTCTCCCTTTCTTTCTCACTCCTTCTCTATCTCTCTGGATCTCTCTCTGTCTCCCTGTCTTTCTCTATCTCTTTCTTTCTCTTTGTCTCTCAGACTTGAGGATACTTTAGATACCTTAAGGAGTCTGACTAATGTAAGCAAAGATCCTCAATGACTATGGAACCAGGATAAAATGTAAAAGTCACAGACCAGTCTTACCTGTTTGGGAGAGAATGTAAAATCGGTAGGGCTTTTGAGCAAGCCAGACCTAGCTTAAAACCTTGCCTCTACCACTGAACCTTGGGCCTAGTAATTAGGCTCTCTGAGATCAACTTGCCTCATCTAAAAAGTGAGGATATTTTCTACCCTTAGGGCTTTTGTGAGACTTACATTGAATAATAAATGTTAACCCCTTCCCTCTATGCCTGTCATATGGTGGCTGCATTGTAAATCTAGGGCGCATTACCTTGTGTCATGCCATAAAAAATGAAATCTCTTATAGTCTTAAAATAAAAAGGACCATCATTCTTGGCTATACAGTGTTTTTAGTGAAAGTGTTAGTCTAGCTCAGTCATGACTGACTCTTTGAGACCCCATGGACTGTAGTCTGCCAGGTTCCTCTGTCCATGGAATTCTCCAGGCAAGAATACTGGAGTGGGTTGCCATTCCAATCTCCAGGGGATCTTCCCAACCCAGGGATTGAACCTGGGTCTCCTGCACTGCAGGCAGATTCTTTTCCATCTGAGCCACCAGGGAAATCCCATACAGTGTTTTTAAGAAACAGCAAATACAGATGGAGAGAGAAGAGCAAAAGGCTATATATGCGAAGCTGTATCATTTTTTATGTATTCCTCTGTACTTTTCAAACAAGAAAGGATTTAGGAAACCACCAAATATCTTTACAGAGCATCATATTTTTCCTCATGTGGAGTCATTAAAATGTTTTTATTAATGACATTGTGGAATATAATGAAAACTTTACATGAATTTCTAAGATAAAAATCAAAGAGTTCAAAGTTATTTTCTCTTCACAGATGGCTTGAACCTACTTTTGTGAGGGTATAATGGATATTTCAGTAGTAAGCCTCTTTTTCCCTGACAGCCTGAGATTTGAAATTTGATGAATATCTGTTCAAGAAAACAGTCATGGTTTCTTTTAAAAGTATTACATGAGCTTATGTTATATCTTTCAAATTCTCTTTAGTGATGCTTTTTGTTGAAGTGGGAAAGTAAACAGGTAGAACATATGGTTTTCATGGTCATTTTTGCCATTTTATAATAAGTCACTGAACAAATAATTTTGCTTAAATTTCTTCATGTGAAAAATGTATAAAGAAATACGGAACTCACAAGACTGCCATGAAGATTCCATGATATTTTGGAGGTAAAGCAGCTTACATCATTGCTGAGAAGACAGTTGGGATTTTGAGAAACATTCCTTGAATCCATGGAAAGTATTACCATCTTAACAATGCTAAATCTTCTCACACCAGAACCCAACTCCACACACCAGCCTGTTAGTACCAGCACCAAGACTCCTGGGGCCACAAAACAAGCTGCACCAAGCCTCAGCCCTCCCCATCCACAAGCTGCTACCAGGCTTGGAACCTCATAGGATGTGAAGCCAGCCATACCAGGGCCAAGCTCTGCCTATCAGGGGTTGGCGCTAGCCCCAGGAAGCCTTTGGGCACACTGCCAGCTGAGTCAGGATATAGCCCCACCTACCATCATGCTGGCAGCCACTGCACAAAGGAGGGCCTGGCAGCCAACCAAGCTAGAAATCAACCACACCTACCAGCATTCCCACAGTAGTCAGCCTTGTCACAACAGAAGGGCACACACATATATAAGGGGGCACCATCAGAACATATTTCTCTGATGAACAGAGGGGAAGTGCTGCTGGGTCTCATAGAACATTCTCTATATTAGATCACTTCACCAAGAATGTGAAACACAATAACTGATCTGCTTAATAAACAGAATAGAAACAGAAAATTAGGTAAAATGAAGAGACAGAATATATTCCAAATGAAGGAACAAGACAAAACCTCAAATAATGAACTAAGTGAAGTGGAGATAAACAATATATCCAAAAACGAGTTCAAGGTAATGATAATAAAGGTGCTCGATGAACTTTGGGAAAAAATGGTTAAACAGAATTTTAAAAAAGATATAGAAAATATAGAGAAAAATCAAACGGAGCTGAAGAATACAACTAAAACAAAGATTAGAAGGAATCAACCATAGATTAGGTGGTACAAAGGAATGAATCACCAAATTGGAATATAAACTAGTGGAAATCATCCAGGCCGAAGATAAAAAAATAATTTAAATTTAAATATTTAAATGAGAAAAGTTTAAAAGATGTATGGGAAAACATAAAGCATACTACCAATAACATTATAGGGATTCCAGAAGGAGAAGACAAAGATAAATGGGCATATAGCTTATTTGGAGAAAAAAAAAAAAAAGCTGAAAACTTCCCTAACTAGGGAAAGGAAAAAGGACACTAAGGTCCAGAAAACACGAAAAGTCCCAAACAAATGAATGCTAAAAGATCCAGGTGATGGAAGTAACGTCTGATGCTGTAAAGAACAATATTGCATAGGAATCTGAAATGTTATGTCCATGAATCAAGGTAAATTGGAAGTGGTCAAACAGGAGATGGCAAAAGTGAGCATTGATATTTTAGGAATCGGTGAAAAAAATGGACTTGAATGGGTGAATTTAATTCAGATGAACATTATATCTACTACTGTGGGCAATAATCCCTTAGAAGAAATGCAGTCGCCCTCACAGTCAACAAGAGTCCAAAATGCAATGCTTGGGTGCAATCTCAAAAATGACAGAATGATCTCTGTTTGTTTCCAAGGCAAATCATTCAGTATCAGAGTAATCCAAGTCTATGTCCCAACCACTAATGCTGAAGAAGCTGAAGTTTAATGGTTCTATAAAGACCAATAAGAACTTCTAGAATTAACACTGAAGAAATATGCCCTTTGCACCATAGGGGATGGAATGCAAAAGTAGGAAGTCAAGAGATATCTGGAGTAACAGGCAACTTTGGCCTTGGAGTAGAAAATGAAGCATGGTAAAGACCAACAGAGTTGTGCCAAAAGAAGACATTGGTTATAGCAAACACCCTCTTCCAAAAACACAAGAGACGACTCTACACATGGAATTCACCATATGGCCAATACCAAAAGCAGATTGATTATATTCTTTGCAGCCAAAGATGGAGAAGCTCTATACAGTCAGCAAAAACAAGCACAGGAGCTGAATGTGGTTCAGATCATGAACCCCTTATTGCCAAATTCAGACTTAAACTGAAGATTGGAAAACCACTAGACCATTCAGGTATGACCTAAATCAAATCCCTTACTATTATACAGTGGAAGTGACACATAGATTCAAGTGATCAGATCTGATAGACAGAGTACCAGGATAACTATGGATGGAGGTTCAGGACATTGCAGAGGAGACTTATCAAGACCATCCCCAAGAAAAAGAAATGCATAAAGGCAAAATGGTTGTTTGAAGAGGGCTTACAAATAGCTGAGAAAAGAAGAGAAGCTAAAGGTAAAAGAGAAAAGGAAAGATATACCCACTTGAATGCAGAGTTCCAAGAATAGCAAGGAGAGATAAGAAAGCCTTCTTCAGTGATCAATGCAAAGAAATAGAGGAAAAGAAGAGAATGGAAAGACTAGAGATGTTTTCAAGAAAATTAGAGATACCAAGGGAATATTTCATGCAAAGATGGGCACAATAAAGGACAGAAATGGCATGGACCTAAGAGAAGCAGAAGATATTATGAAGAGGTGGCAAGATTACACAGAAAAACTGTATAAAAAAGATCTTCACGACCCAGATAACCAAGATGGTGTGAACACTCACCTATAGCCAGACATCCTGGAGTCCAAAGTCAAGTGGGCCTTAGGAAGCATCACTAAGAACAAAGCTAGTGGAGGTGATGGAATTCTCAGCTGAGCTATTTCAAATTCTAAAAGATGATACTGTTAAAAGTGCTGCATTCAAAATGCCAGGAAATTTGGAAAATTCAGCCGTGGCCACAGGACTGGAAAAGGTCAGTTTTCATTCTGATCCCAAAGAAATACAATGCCAAAGAATGGTCAAACTACTGCACAGTTGCACTCATCTCACACACCAGCAAAGTAATGCTCAAAATTCTCCAAGCCAGGCTTCAACAGTATGTGAACCATGAACTTCCAGATGTTCAAGCTGGATTTAGAAAAGGCAGAAGAACCAGAGATCAAATTGCCAACATCTGCTAGATCACAGAAAAAAGCAAGAAAATTACAGAAATATATCTACTTTTGCTTTGTTGACTACAGCAAAGCCTTTGACTGTGTGGATCCCAACAAACTGTGGAAGTCTTCAAGAGATGAGAATATAAGTTCACACTATGTGCCTACTGAGAAATCTATATGTAAGTCAAGAAACAACAGTTAGAACCAGACATGGAACAACAGACTGGTTCCATATTGGGAAAGGAGTCCATCAAGGCTATATATTGTCACCCTGCTTATTTAACTTACATCACGCGAAATACTAGGCTGGATGAAGCACAAGCTGGACTCAAGATTGCCAGGAGAAATATCAATAGCCTCAGACATGCAGATGACACAACCCTTATGCCAGAAAGCAAAGAGGAACTGAAGAGCCTCTTAATGAAAATGAAAGAGGAGAGTGAAAAAGTTGGCTTAAAACTCAACATTCAAGAAATGAAGATCATGGCATCCAGTCCCATCACTTCATGGCAAGTAGATGGGAAAATAATGGAAACAGTGAGAGACTTTATTTTCTTGGGCTCCAAAGCCACTGCACATGGTGACTGTACCTATGAAATTAAAAGACTTTGTTCTTTGGAAGAAAAACTATGACCAACCTTGACAGCATATTAAAAAACAGAGACATTACCTTGCCGACAAACATCCATCTAGTCAAAGCTATGGTTTTTATAGGAGTCATGTATGGATGTTAGAGTTGGACCATAAAGAAAGCTGAACTTGAAGAACTGAAACTTTTGAATTGTGATGTTGGAGTAGACTCTTGAGAGTCCCTGCAAGGAAATACAACCATTCCATCCTAACCCTGGCCTGCTGTAGTCCATGGGGTTGCCAAGTGTTGGACATGACTGAGCTATTGAACTGAACTGAACTTTCTTTTTTATAGTGTCTTTGTCTGTTTTTTGGAATCAGTGTAAAGGTGGCCTCCTAGAATGAATTTGGGTGTCTTTCATCCTCTTCAATTTTTTCTGTAATATTTTGAAAACAATAGGTATTAATTTTTCCTTTTATGTTTGTAGGAATTCACCTATGAAGTCCTCCAGTCCTGATTTTGTTTGCTGGAAGATTTTTGCTTTTATTACAAACTCCCTTTCACTTCTAGTCATTGATCTGTGCAAACTATTTATTTCCTTTTGATTCATTCTTGTCAGGTTGAATCTTTCTAGAAATTTGTCATCTTAATAAAAATATTTTTCTTACTTCCTCTACAATCTGGATGATTTTTACTTTCTTTTCCTTGTCTATTTCCCCTGGCTGCATTCTCTACTACACTGGTGAATAGAAATGGTGACAGTGAACATCCTTGCCTCGATTTGCTCTTACAGGGAAATCTTTCATTCTTTCACTCTTAAATATGATGCATGCATGCGTGCTAAGTCACTTCAGTCGTGTCTGCTCTTTGAGACCCTGTGGACTATAGCCTGGAAGGCTCCTCTGTCCATGGGATTCTCCAGGTAAGAATAGTGGAGTGGGTTGCCATGCCCTACTCTAGGGGATCTTCCTGACCCAGCATCAAACCCGCATCTCCTGTGGCTCCTGCATGGAAGGAGGATTCTTTACCACTGAGCCACCAGGGAATCCCCATATTTATGATAGCTGCTGGTTTTTCATAGATATCCATTATCAGAGCAAGATTTTTACTTTTACCTGTTTGTTACTAATTTAATCATGAAAAAGTATTAGAGATTTTTCCAATTATTTTCAGCATCTATTGAGATGATCATGATGCCTTTGTTCTCTTAAATATAGTGCATTATATTTATTAGTTGATTTTCTAACCTTACCTTCCTGAGATAAATCTCAATTTTACATTCTTTATATAAACCCTACTTGGTCACTATACTGCTCTTTATTTGATGCTGGTTTGCTATTATTTTGTTGAGGATCTTTTTTTTAAATCTATGCTCTAAAGTGATCTCTAGTTTGTGTGTGTATGTATGTGTGTGTGTGTGTGATATCTTTGGTTTTGGAGAATCACAGAATTTTGGAGGAAGTGTTTTCACTTGTATTTTTTGGAAGGGTTTGTGAAGGATTGGTAATCAGTTCAGTTCAGTTGCTCAGTCATGTCCAACTCTGCAACCCCACAGCATGCCAAACCTCCCTGTACTTCGCCAACTTCCAAAGCTTGCTCAAACTCATGTTCATTGAATCGGTGATGCTATCCAATCATCTTGTCCTCTGTCATCCCCCTTCTCCTCCTGCCTTCTATTTTTCCCAGCATCAGGGTCTTTTCCAATGAGTTGGCTCTTCTCATCAGGTGGCCAAATTATTGGAGCTTCAGCTTCAGCATCAGTCCTTCAATAAATATTCAGGACTGATTTCCTTTACGAAATGGCAGAAGGGCAAGTAAGCTCTCTGGGGCCTTTTGTAAGAGCACTAAATTCACTCAATGTGGGTGCCACGCTCATATACTTAGCATTTCCTAAAGGTCTCAACTTCTAATACCATCATATAGGGCATTAGGATTTCAACCTATGGGTTTATGTGGGGATAAAAATATTCAGACCTTAGAAATAGGCATTCATAGCTATAAATTTCTCTTTAAATACTGCTTTAGCATATGTGTATCCCATAAGTTTAGTAATGTTACAATTTTGCTTCATTTACCTCAAGTATTTTCTTATTTCTGATGTGATTTTTTTTTTGTTTGACCCATTGTTTATTTAGGATTGTGTTTCACATCTTTCCTTCTGGTAGTGATACCTAGTTACTTCTATTATGATCAGAGAACATACAGCAGATTTACTTGAATAAATGTTCCTCGGATTAGTTGCAAGTCATTTTTCCTTTCCAGAATTCTGGAAAAGTTAATTTTCACAATTTTTTCTAGTGTGTATGTTGATTTTAAAAAAGAGTAGATTTATGGCAGTATTCACTTTACCATTCTTAAAGCCTTGTTTTCCAAGTCAGTTTATATTTCATGTGATACAGGAATCACCCCTCCCCCAATACACACACATTAATCCTCATCATACATCAGAAAAGGGGTAAGAAGTTGTTAATACTTTTCATTCATCCATTCAAAAATTCATAACATTCATATATTATGAAGAGAGCTCTGCTAAATGGTGGTTACATGAAGATGAGAAAGACACAGCCCCTGTCCTTTAATAGCTTTCATGGGCTCATTTTGGTCCATGACAAGTATCTGAATGATCAATGCAAGATATAGCAAGATAAATAACTATAAAAGGGGCCAAGATGGTGATTACTATAGAATCAGAAAATGTGTGTGTTGCCTGAGGGGTTTAGGGAGTAAAGCCCACTATTTACTAAATGCAATTACTAACCAAGCTATATGTTTTACATATTCATCAGTTACTCTAGAATAGATCAGATGCCCATAGCTCTAATGCATACTCAAGTCTCAAACCTGACATTCAGAGACTGCTTTGCACAATGCACAATGATGAATAGAAAAATATGTCACTATGCACCAGGCAGTTATAGGCCTACTTGTGATTTCCATTTTCCTGCAGTTTTTATCACTGACGAGCATGCTAAGACAGCAACACATTTTTTTTTTAAATCAGTGTACCCCACCAAAATGTCAAGGCTGTCCTTTTCCCCATAAATCACTCTCAGAAATGGGGCTGAACACTGAATCCTTACTACAGTCATGTCCTTATAATTCCCAAGTTACATCTGCTGTATTCTGTGAGCCAAAATCTTCCCAATGGCGTCTGAGCCGTCAGAGCCAATTGGTCACATAAGAACTAGCCAGATTCCTTTCTGCAGTGTCATCAAATCTGAGGGCTGAGAGCTGTTTCCACATTCTTTGTTTCCAGAATCCATTGCCAAGAAGGCAGAAAATGAGAAAACAACTTGATTTTAATTTACCTGTCAAATATTACTAGACCAATATTTTCCTCATAGCCTCCATTTGAAATCTGATACTAAAAGTATTATTTACTGAAGGCATACTGTGTGTTAAGCACTGTTGAAAGTGCATAATCACCACAACCACTACTGCAGGATATGTAGAATATATTTTAAAATGAAGAGCCAGAGGCATTGGACAATTTCTTCAAGATCACACAGCTAGTAAAGTAGAAAAGTCAGGACTTGAATGCATATCTGACTAACTTCAAAACCTATACTTTGTTCACCATACTATTATATGGCACTGCATCTCAGTGACTGTCAGGGCTGGATGGCTCTGAGAGATCATCTAGTCCAGTGTTTCTCATCCTTGGGTACACAGTAAAATTGCTAGAGGAGTTTCCCATGCAATGGATATGCCAATGCATCTCCCCACAATCCCAATTTTGATTTAATTTAACTAGGGTGGAGTCTGGGAATCCAAATTTTTCAAAGCTCCTCAAATTAATTTAATTTCCAATCAAGGCTGAAACTCCCTGTTGTAGTTTAACTCCCTTATGGTTCAGGGAGAAAATTTGGGGGCTGAGAAATTACAGAGAACTGACCTGGAGAATATTTTCAGAGCTGGGCCTGAGACTAGAACCCAAATATTATGATTCCTATGCCAGAATTCTGATGTAGAACAATATTTTTAGTAACATTCTGCACACTGAGTTTTCATAGGACCTAGGATCTAGAATAGTCAACCTATGAAAAATCTATATAATGACCAACATCAGTCACACAGCTATATTCCAGAACCCTTCGAATAAATGGTAATAGCATTAAACAGTATAGCAGCTCCCAAAATGTATTTCATCCATTATGAAACTACCTTATTCTTATTAGGAAGAATCAGCAAATATTTATTGAGTGTTCTACTCTGTGGCTGGAAAAGGAAATGACAACCCACTTCTGTATTTTGCCTGGAGAATCCCATGGACAGAGGAGCCTGTCAGGCTATAGTCCATAGGATAGCAAAGAGTCAGACATAACTGAAGCAACTTAGCACACACAGACACACACGCTACAATGTGGCAGGCACTGTGAGAGGCACTTAGAATACATTAAAGACACAAAGATACAAATACTGCTGTCCCATATCCTAAATCTTGTTTTACAAGATTTATCATTGTACAGAGCAAAGGTTACAGCACCCATTTTACAAAATTTTTTTTGAAAAGCTCAGAGTAAATGATGTTTTATAGTAAGTTGCAGTGTCACAAGAGAAAAAAAGAAAGAAAGAAAGGCTTTGGGGGCCCAGAAACTTGGATTTGAATCTATTACTCATCACTGGGGCTTATCAGGTGGTGCAGTGGTAAAGACTCTGCCTGTTAATGCAGAAGATGCAAGAGATGTGGGTTTGATCCCTGGGTCAGGAAGAGCCTCTAGAGTATGAAATGGCAAGCCACTTCAATATTCTTGCCTGGAAAATTCCATGGGCAGAGGAGCCTGGCGGACTACAGTCCATAGACTTGCAAAGAGTCAGACACGACTGTAAGACTGACCAAACACACACACACTCACACACACACACACACACACACACACACACACACACAACTGATCACTAGCTATGTCATGTTGGGCACAAAATGAACCTAATGCCCAACCATCAGTTTCACTATCTACAAAATGGGGAAAACAATATACCAGCCTCAAAGGAGTTTTGTGACAAATGTCAGATAACATGGAAAAAGGCCTGGAACACTTAAAAGGTCATTTATCCCCAATTTCCCCATACCATCACAACTTCTCCTCAGGACTAGAGTTCAGGACATCTAACTCCCAGTTCAGTGAGCTCTGAAATATACCACACTGCCTCCTACTCTGTCAGACACTACTGGTTAAGGCAGAGAAGAAGGAGTCACTGCTATCCTTTGTGAAAAACTTATGAAAGCACTGAAAAAACTAACTTTATCTTTAAAGTACTTTTGTGACTTGGTCTGAGGCAGGGAAAATACAATGTAGCTTAAGAAATGTGAAAATGTTCAGCAGTGTCTGAGGGCTTCAGAAACCCAAAGAAGGGAGATAGCACTGTGAGAGCAGGCACAACATGGGGAGGAATGAAATGCTGATGAGATTCCAAGCTCAGTTCACAATCAGGAAATCCAAGGTTAGACATTTCATGTTGGCCAAAAGAACCTACAAGCTCCAGGCAAACAGCTTCATTGAGACACTCACCAGCAACCGGTCTTACCCTGCTCTCTAAAACACACAAAGAACAAGGCCTGCCCCAAGGCAAGACAAGGCTAGGTATTAACTTGACACTTGGTAAAGTGCTTTGCTCCCCAACCTAAAATGCTGATTTCGATTGTGGGGAGAGGGGGTCATTGGCAGAGAATAAAAATTCCCCACCTCATCTCAATCCAGTATACTATCCCAACATATGGCACAATAATAAGAGCTAACACATGCTGCCAAAGACCCATAGACAGTAAATGATGGTTTTAAGGTTGGAACTCAGGTCTCTCTAACTCCAAGATCAATTATTAGACCACAGTTTCTCACAGGGGATAGTAGTCTCCAATGATTTAACCCAGAAAACTGCAAGTCATCTTGTATTTAATGTAATACACTTCCTCATTGTATCACATGTACTATCCCTATCCAGTCATCAGTAACTACTATCTGCTAATTTTACTATCTAAATCATACCCTGCCACACACACACACACACACACACACAAACCAACCTTCAAAATAACTGCAGCTCTTACTCAAGTCTTTCTGCCTACTGTCTGATGCTCTCCAATCCACAAAATACACTGGATCACAGAGAAATCCTGTCTAAAATATTTGTTTCTCTAACTCCTCTTCTTAAGAGTTCTCAGAACTCCCCATAGTTTATACCAGTGGCCTTATTCACTGATAAATCATAATCCCTTGAATAGCTACTTAGCAATACAGTTGACCTTCCATATCTGCAGAGTTGCACCCACAGGTTCAACCAACTACAGCTCAAAAATATTCTTTAAAAAATTCCAGAAAGTTCCAAAGAGAAAAACCTGAATTTGCTGCATGCTGGAAATCACTTATATAGACTTTACACTATATGTACAACAATTTATATAACATTTACATCACATTGTTTCCCAGGTGGCACAGTGGTAAAGAATCTGCCTGCAAATGCAGGAGACACAAAAGATGCTGGTTCAATCCCTGGGTCAAGAAGATCCTCTGGAGTAGTAAACAGCAACTCTCGCCAATACTCTTGCTTACAAAATTCCATGGACAGAGGAACTTGGTGGGCTACAGTCCATGGGATCACAAAGATCAGACACAGCTGAGCATACATACACACAGTAACACAGTACATTGCATTAGGTATTATAAGTAATCTAGAGGTGATTTAAAGTATACTGAAGGATGTGCATAGGTTATATGCAAATACTATGCCATTTTATATAAGGGACTTGAGCATCGGATGCACAGAAGCTCTGGAACCATTCCTCTGTGGATAGTGAGGGACAACTTTACAGAGATTTTGTCCCACCCCTACTTAGCCCAGAGTCTTCTGAATCTGCAGCTACAGGTAAGACCTAAGGGTTTATAATTTTATTAAATGCTTAAGCAATCTTCTTGGGTAGGCACTGAAAAGTGCTTATCCTACAGCATACAAATTCAAAGCACTAGCTTGGTATTCAAGGCTTATTTTTAGCTCTTTCTTTCACCACTTCCACAACACTATCCAAATGACCTCCCAAAAGTACTACCTTATTTCAGTTCTCCAATCTAACCTGCCGTTTGACACCCCAGTGTCTTTGCTTACATTACCATTCCCTCTATCTGGAATGACCTTATCCTGCCCCCAACCATCTCTCTCCCTTGCCACATCTCAGGTGTGGCTCAAGAGGACATCACCTACTTTATGAACCCCTTCATGATCCTGCATCCCTCATATGGAATACGATCATGTCCCCAACTTATTACAGCTTTCATAACATCTGTAATGTTTTATACCACAAAGAATCCATTTATGTATGTTTTTCCCATTCTTCATATGGCCTTCATTGATGAATTTTCAGGATCCAGCCCAGATGCTGCCTGAGAATTTCCTAATTAACTCTCTTCCCTCTTTCTTTGCTGTTCCACTTATTTTTTGGCCAAAGACCAAAGTTTGAAAACCACCAATGTTGCCTTTCAAGTAGCATGTTAATTTGAAGGCCAAGATGGACCCTGAACAACTTTTGAGTTCTAATTAAGACACTGTTAACCTGTATCAGTGAAGAAGAAAATAGCAACCCACTCCAGTATTCTTGGTGGGAATATCCCATGGACAAAGGAGCCTAGCAGGCTATAATCTGAGCACATGGCCTATATCAGATGAATTAAAAGCTCTTTAAAATATACCAAGGATTTCATAGTATCAATTTGATCACAGTACACAGTTCACATCCTAGCCATAAACTTCCCCATATCTAATCTAAATCTCTCAGATTACTTTTTCCTTTGTCCCCAATAAAAATAGCAAATGTTACATACTCTTTAGTCAGTTCAGTTCAGTTCAGTTGCTCAGTCATGCCCAACTCTTTGTGACCCCATGGACTCCAGCACTCCAGGCTTCCCTGTCCATCAACAACTCCCAGAGATTACTCAAATTCATGTCCATTGAGCCAGTGATGCCATCCAACCATCTCAACCTCTGTCGTCCCTGTCTCCTCCCACCTTCAATCTTTCCCAGAATCAGGGTCTTTGCAAATGAGTCAGTTCTTTACATCAGGTGGCCAAAGTACTGGAGTTTCAGCTTCACCATTAGTCCTCCCAATGACTATTCAGGACCGACTTCCTTTAGGATGGACGAGTTGTATCTCCTTACTGTTCAAAGGACTCTCAAGAGTCTTCACAAACACCACATTTGAAAAGCATCAATTCTTTGGCGCTCAGCTTTCTTTATACTCCAACTCTCACAACCATACATGACTACTGGAAAAACCATAGCTTTGACTAGATGGACCTTTTTTGGCAAAGTAATGTCTCTGCTTTTTAATATACTATCTAGCTTGGTCACAACTTTTCTTCCAAGGAGCAAGTGTCTTTTAATTTCATGGCTGCAGTCACCATTTGCAGTGATTTTGGAGCCCCCAAAATTAAAGTCTCTCACTGTTTCCATTGTTTCCCCATCTATTTGCCATGAATTGATGGGACCAGATGCCATGATCTTAGTTTTCTGGATGTTGAGCTTTAAGCCAACTTTTTCACACTCCTCTTTCACTTTCATCAAGAGGCTCTTTAATTTTTCTTTGCTTTCTGCCATAAGGGTGGTGTCATCTGCATATCTGAGGTTGCTGATATTTCTCCTGGCAGTCTTGATTCCACCTTGTGCTTCATCCATTCCAGCATTTCTCATGATGTACTCTGCATATAAGTTAAATAAGCAAGGTGACAACATACAGCCTTGATGTACTCCTTTCCCAATTTGGAACCAGTCTGTTGTTCCATGTCCAGTTCCAACTGTTTCTTCTTGACCTGCATAGAGATTTCTCGGGAGACAGGTCGGGTGGTCTAGTATTCTCATCTCTTGAAGAATTTTCTAATTGTTGTAATCCACACAGTCAAAGGCTTTGGCATAGTCAATAAAGCAGAAGTAGTTGTTTTTCTGGAACTCTCTTGCTTTTCCGATGATCCCACAGATGTTGGCACTTTGATCACTGGTTCTGCTGCCTTTTCTAAATCTAGCTTGAACATCTGGACATTCATTGTTCACGTACTGTTGAAGCCTGGCTTGGAGAATTTTGAGCATTACGTTGCTAGTGTGTGAGATGAGTGCAATTGTGTGGTAGTTTGAGCATTCTTTGGCATTGCTTTCTTGGGATTGGGATGAAAACAGGCCTTTTCCAGTCCTGTGACCACTGCTGCATTTTCCAAAGTTGCTGGAATATTGAGTGCAGCAGTTTCACAGCATCTTCGTTTAGGATTTGAAATAGCTCAACTTGAATGACATCACCTCCATTAGCTTGGTTTGTAGTGATGCTTCTTAAGGCCACTTGCCTTCACATTCCAGGATGTCTGGCTCTAGGTCAGTAATCACACCATCTTGATTATCTGGGTCATGAAGATCTTTTTTGTATAGTTCTTCTGTGTATTCTTGCCACTTCTTCTTAATATCTTATGCCTCTGTTAGGTCCATACCATTTCTATCCTGTATTGTGCCCATCTTTGCATGAAATCTTCCCTTGGTATCTCTACATACTCTTACCTTGCCTTATTCTTTTGCTATATTACAGGTAAACACAAGCTAAATGAAATGTAATCTAGGGTAAAACCTGAGAAAGAAAATGTGTCAGTCTTAGTATCTTTTTGAACTAGGTTAAAGTGAAGTGGTAAAGAGCTGATGGAACTATCATTGTTAGATAAACATAGATAAAGAGTTAATCTTGATGAACAAGCTTTCTGTTCTGCAGAATGATCATGTGGTCTCTCACACATTACCTTATAAGTTCCACTTTTCAATTACAATGAAGAGACAAAGAGTCAGTCAGACAGACCCTGCTTTTCCTTATCTCTGACCACTATCTACTTTCCTCCACTGTTTCTACTCATGAATCTGCCTCAGTATAATAGAATAGGAGTTGGGAGCCTGAGATTTCATTATAAATTCTGACACTAACTTATTGCATGATTTTGGATCGGTTACCTTTTTCCTGATTCTCAGTTTTCTCATCTTAAATAAACCTGTATTTGCAGAGCATGTTAAGTACGCAAAGCACAGGCATTGTCTTATGATATCCGCATAGCCATTCAGTGAGGAAAATGAAAGAGTTAAGGGAAGTTTGGGGAGGTTAAGTAACTTGTCTGAAGTGGAACAGCTAGAAAGTAGCAGGATTGTAATTTGAACTCTGGTTTTGATTCTTAATCCAACACTCTCTCTCTTATATACCCAATTGTCTTTGGAGATCTATAAAACGTGGTGGTTGGACTAGAGATTTTTAACAATGATTACATGTATAGCATTTAATAAATGCAAAAATATCTTCACATTCATTGTCATTAATTTTGTCAATAAAAATGTATTCAGTATCTACCATAAACCAGCATCTACCATGCACAATCTGACTAGGTATATAGTGATGAACAAGTCAGACAAAGTCACTGACTGCCTTTTGAAGGCTTCCATTTTAGGAGAGGTACATGGACAAGTATATAAAGAATCACAAAATAATTTCAGGTATTGATAAGTGCAGCAGGGTATGTGGATACAGAGTGACTAAGAAGTATTTTATTTTATCTCCCAATACCCCTGATATGGAGAGATTTTCATTAACTTCATTCTCCAGATGAGCAAAAAGAGCAAAGAAACTAAATGTCTTAGCCAGTGAACAGGAGAGCTGGGCTTAGGCACAATAACTTCTGACTGTATGTTCCATGCTCATTCCTTTCTGCTGCCTCAATCCTGGCACTAGTTTTCTAATCCTCCATGATTCCATCTCTAAATGACTAACTCTTGAGTACTTGGTTTAATAATGCTCTATCTCTGAAGGAGGATGAAACTTGGGCTAGATGTTTTTTGATCATAAGATTGAGAACACCAGACACTTAGCCTTCAAAACAGTACCAGGGTATATGATGGTTCACTTTATCTCTATCAGTTCCTTGAGAGTAGAAGAAACTCTGCTTTGCTCACTCTTCTGTTCCCATGACTTGGCTCTTATATTGTTTATCAAATATTTACTGGATCTACGGATGGATGAATGAGAGCACAAACAAATGAAAAATACATTAACACAGCTTTTAGAAACCTAGGTTTGTATATCCCTGGCAAAGAAGCTAAACTACCCTCAACTTTCACCTGAAAGCAAGTTTCAGTTGTTTTCTCCCAGAAACAAACAGCCATGGCAAGGAGATACATAGGAAAGAGAGGAAAGAGAAGGGAACATCATGCTACAATAAACATCATCAGGTTAGTTGAAAATTAACTGCATCCTCTAAGAAGTCATTAGGACAGGGTGGTGATATGATTTTCTTCTTCTCTCAGCCCTGGGGAGATAAAGTTTGTTTTCTGTACTTCCTACATGATGAAGAAACAGTAGATCTGAAATGTGATGGTTCTTGCTTTCTGCACATTTTGAATGCTGAAAGGATAATATTCTAGCCAATGAGGACTAGAGTGGCCTGGGGACCTTTGATAGGGCTAAGTAATACCAGGCTGCCTGGGACTTTCATTAAATATTCTAGTCACAACTTGCCTAGACGATTGTGCTATACACACATAAAAACAGAGTGGTCTCTCAGCATCTGCAACTGACTTAGATGGAGAGTGGGAAAAGCACAGAAATCAAAACTATAATAAAAAATCTTCCAACAAACAAAAGCCCAGGACCAGATGGCTTCACAGGTGAATTATACCTAAAATTTAGAGAAGAGCTAACACCTGTCTTGCTCAAACTCTCCCAGAAAATTGCAGAGGAATGTAAACTCCTAAACTCACTCTATGAGGCTGCTGATGCTGCTGCTGCTGCTAAGTCGCCTCAGTCGTGTCCAACTCTGTGCAACCCCATAGATGGCAGCCCACCAGGCTCCTCTGTCCCTGGGATTCTCCAGGCAAGAATACTGGAATGGGTTGCCCTTTCCTTCTATGAGGCTACCATCACCCTAATACCAAAACCAAAGATAGTACAAAAAAGAAAACTACAGGCCAATATCACTGAAGAACATACATGCAAAAATCCTTAACAAAATTCTAGCAAACAGAATCCAACAATATATTATAAAGATCATACCTCATGACCAAGTAGGCTTCATCCCAGGGATGCACTGATTCTTCAGTATTCACAAATCAATCAATGTGATACACCACATTAACAAATGGAAGGCTAAAAACCATATGATTATCACAATAGATGCAGAGAAAGCCTTCGACAAAATCCAATGTCCATTTATGATAAAAACTCTCCAGAAAGCAGGCATAGAAGGAACATACCTGAACATAATAAAAGCCTTATATGACAAACACACAGCAAACATTATCTGCAGCGGTGAAAAATTGAAAGCATTTCCCTTAAAGTCAGGAACAAGACAAGGGTGCCCACTCTCACCACTACTATTAGACATTGTTTTGGAAGTTTAAGCCACAGCTATCAGAGAAGAAAAATAAATAAATAAAAGGAATCCAGATTGGAAAAGAAGAAGTAAAATTCTCACTGTTTGCAGATGACATGATCCTCTACATAAAAAACCCTAAAGACACCACCATCAGAAAATTACTAGGGCTAATCGATGAATATAGTAAAGTTTCACGATATAAAATTACTACACAGAAACCCCTTGCATTCTTATACACTAACAATGAGAAAACAGAAAGAGAAATTAAGGAAACAATCCCATTCACCATTGCAACAAATAGAATAAAATACTTAGGAATAAATCTACCTAAAGAAACAAAAGACCTATATATAGAAAACTATAAAATATTGGTGAAAGAAATAAAAGAGGACACAAATAGATGGAGAAATATACCGTGTTCATGGATTGGAAGAATCAATAGACTGAAAATGAATATACTACCCAGAGCAATCTATAGATTCAATGCAATCCCTATCAAGCTACCAACAGTATTTTTCACAGAAATAGAACAAATAATTTCACAATTTGTATAGAAATACAAAATACCTTGAATGGCCAAAACCATCTTGAAAAAGAGGAATGGAACTGGAGGAATCAACCTGCCTGGCTTCAGTCTCTGCTACAAAGCTACAGTCATCAAGACAGTATGGTACTGGCACAAAGACAAAAATATAGAACAATGGAACAAAATAGAAAGCCCAGAAACAAATCCATGCACCTCTGGACACCTTATCTTTGACAAAGGAGGCAAGAATATACAATGGAGAAAAGACAACCTCTTTAACAAGTGGTGCTGGGAAAACTGGCCAACCACTTGTAAAAGAATGAAACTAAAACACTTTCTAACACCATACACAAAAATAAACTCAAAATGTATTAATTATCTAAATGTAAGACCAGAAACTATAAAACTCTTAGAGGAAAACATATGCAAAACACCCAGACATAAATCACAGCAAGACCCTCTATGACCCACCTCCCAGAGAAATGGAAATAAAAGCAAAAATAAACAAATAGGACCTAATTAAACTTAAAAGTTTTTGCACAATGAAGGAAACTACAAGCAAGGTGAAAAGACAACCTTCAGAGTGGGAGAAAATAATAAGCAAACAAAGCATCTGACAAAGAATTACTCTCAAAAATATATAAGCAACTCCTGCAGCTCAATTCCAGAAAAATAAATGACCCAATCAAAAAATGGGCCAAGGAACTAAACAGACATTTCTCCATAAAAGACATACAGATGGCTTACAAACACATGAAAAAATGCTCAATATCCCTCATTATCAGAGAAATGCAAATCAAAACCACAATGGGGTACCATTTCACGCTGGTAAGAATGGCTGTTATCAAAATGTCTGCAAACAATAAATGCTGGAGAGGGTGTGGAGAAAAGGGAACCCTCTTACACTGTTGGTGGGAATGCAAACTAGTACAGCCACTATGGAGAATAGTGTGGAGATTCCTTAAAATACTGGACATAGAACTGTCATATGACCCAGAAATCCCATTCTTGGTCCTACACACTGAGGAAACCAGAATAGAAAGAGACACGTGTACCCCAATGCTCATCACAGCACTGTTTACAATAGGTAGGACACGGAAGCAACCTAGATGTCCATCAGCAGATGAATGGATAAGAAAATTGTGATATATATACACAATGGAATATTACTTAGCTATTAAAAAGAACACATTTGAATCAGTTCTAACGAGGTGGATGAAACTGGAGCCTATTATACAGAGTGAAGTAAGCCAGAAAGAAAAACACTAATACTGTATCTTAACACATATATATGGAATTTAGAAAGTTGTTAACAATGACCCTATATGTGAGACAGCAAAAGAGACACAGATATAAAGAACAGACTTTTGGACTCTGTGGGGAAAGGCGAGGGTGGGATGATTTGAGAGAATAGCATTGAAACATGTATATTACCATATATGAAATAGATCATCAGTCCAAGTTTGATGCATGAAACAGGGCACTCAAAGCCAGTGCACTGGGACAACCCAGAGGGATGGGATGGGGAGGGAGGTGGGATGAGGTTTTGGGATGGCAGACATATGTACCTATGGCTGATTCAGGTCAATGTATGGCAAAAACCACCATAATATTGTAAAGTAATTAGATTAGCCTCCAATTAAAATAAATAATTTTAAAAAACAGCTCAAAAAAAATACTCATGGAAAAAAAGAAGCCAATATCTTGCTTAGCATTCACCATATTCTAGCACTGTGATACCTATAGTCATACATATTGAGTAAGGACAGTTTCCCATGTATGAAATGGGATATCAATGTCTACCCACCTGATTGTTGTGTGGATAAAGTAAACTAATCCATGTTAGGTGTTCTGCACAATGGCAGGCATGTAATATGCATTAACAAAATAAGCCTCCACTGTCATCATTGTCACCATCATCTATGTGCAGCAGATGTTTTCAGTGCTTTCATATCAATCATCATAAGCATCCTTTCTACGACACTGTATGGTAGAGATGATAGAAGAGGAAACCAAAGCACACTGAGACATAGTAACTTGCCTAAGGTCCTACAACTTGGAAGAAACACAGCAAGAAGTAGCAGCTAAATTTATTTGACTATTCCTTCATTGTATCACACAAGTCCAAAATAAAGCTTGGCATCAAGTAGTCACTGATGTTCAGATATTTTGAAAGACTTACACTAATTCCATCTGCATGCCATTGTTCAAAGTAAATGTAATTATATCTTGAAACTCAATTTTTATTCCTTGATAAGCTAGGGGTAGTTGTTAGAATTGAAAAAATATGAAAGATATTGCTTGGGGTTTAGAAGGGTAAAAAAGCATACTTTTATAAAATGTAATAAAAATTGACAGTTTTAATATAAGTTATGCTGAATTTCATTTATGCTAATGGAGAAAGCACATTTCCTGAAATTAGCCCCTCTACCATAGAACTGATATCTTATAGATTTACATATAGATAACAAAACTTCCACATTCTTTTAAATTTTATTTTTTATTGAAGTTTAGTTGAATTACAATGTTATGTTAATTACTACTATATAGCAGAATGACTCAGTTATACATATATATATATATATATATATATTCTTTTTCATTTCGTTTTCCATTACAGTTTATCACAATATATCAAATATAGTTACCCATGCTATTCCCACAGGACCTTATTGTTTATCCATTGTATATATACCAAAATTGCCATATTTTATACTTGCTATAACTCACTGTCTTTATCAAAGTCTTCATATCCATTCAAAAGGTTGCAACTGAATCCTATGAGTCAAGGAAACAGAAAGGATCAGGCTGCAGACCTTGTCTTTTGAGGCTATCATTGGCAAATAGTAAAATGTCACTTGAAAAAATTCATAAGTGAGAACAACACAGAATGATGCAATAAAAACATGGTATGGGGAGAGGTAGGAACACAGTCATTTTAACAGTTTCACTGAAATATACATGCCATGAATTTCACACATTTAAAGTATAGAGTTCAATGGTTTTTAACACATTTACAGAGTTGTGCAAATATCACCACCATCTAATTCCAGAATGCTTTCATCACCCCAAAACAAAACCTATACCCATTAGCAATCATTCCCCATCATCCCCTCATCAAAGACCCTTTAAATCTTTATGGCTTGATGGATTGGCACATTCCAGATATTTCAGATAAATGAAACCATATAATCTGTAGCTATTCATAACTTGTTTCCTTAAGTTAATGTTGTCAAGGTTCATCAAGTTTTAACAAATATCAATACTTCATTGTTTTATATGGATGAGTAATATTATATTAAATGGATATATCACATTTTATCTATATTCATTAGTTGATCATTTGAGTCATCTCTACTTTTTAACTAAAAGTAATAAACCTGCTAAGAACATGTACAAGTTTTTGAGTGGAAATATGCTTTCAGTTCTCTTGATATATACCAAAGAATGAAATTCCTATGTACTTGTAGGTGTATATCCAAGAGTGAATTGTCATGTTTATTAATTTTTTGAGAAATTTCCAGAATGTATTCCAAAAAAGCTGCAATACTTTACAGATGCGAAGGGAAAGGAGAAAGGGAAAGATGTACCCAACTGAATGCAGTGTGTGCTGTGCTTAGTCGCTCAGTTGTGTCCAACTCTGCAGCTCCAGTTCCAGAGAATAGCAAGAAGAGAAAAGAAAATCTTCTTAAGTGAAAAGTGCAAAGAAACAGAGGGAAACAATAGAACTGGAAAGACTAGAGATCGCTTCAAGAAAACTGGAGATACCAAGGGATCATTTCTTTCAAAGATGGGCACAATAAAGGACAAAAATGGCAAAAACCTAACAGAAACAGAAGAGATTAAGAAGAGGTGGCAAGAATACACAGATCTGTACAAAAAAACTCTTAATGGCCAAGATAACCACAATGGTGTAGTCAATCACCTAGAGCCAGACATCCTGGAGTGTGTAGTAAAGTGGGCCTTAGGAAGCATTACTACGAACAAAGCTAGTGGAGGTGATGGGAATTCCAGCTGAGCTATTTCAAATTTTAAAGGATGATGCTATTAAAGTGTTGTACTCAATATGTCAGCAAAATTGGAAAATTCAGCAATGGCCACAGGACTGGAAATGGTCAGTTTCATTCCAATACCAAAGAAAGGCAATGTCAAAGAACGTCCAAATTACCATACAACTGGACTCATTTCACATGCCAGCAAGATTATGCTCAAAATCCTTCAAGCCAGCTTTCATCAGTGTGTGAATCAAGAATTTCCAGATGTACAAGCTGAATTTAGAAAAGACACAGGGACCAGACAGAAGTCAAACTGCCAACAATTGCTGGATCATAGGAAAAATAAGAGAATTCCAGAAAAACACCAAATTCTGCTTCACTGACTACACTAAAGCCTTAGACTATGTGGATCACAGCAAACTGTGGAATATTCTTAAAGAGATGAGAATACCAGACCACCTTAACTGCCTCCTGGGAAAGCTGTATGCAGGACAAGAAGCAACAGTTATAACTGGACATGAAACTACAGACTGGTTCAAACTGGGAATGGAGTACATCAAGGCTGTATATTGTCACCCAGCTTATTTAACTTCTATGCAGAAAACATCATGTGAAATGTCAGGCTGGATGAAGCTCAAGCTGGAATCAAGATTGCCGGGAAAAACAGCAACTATGTAAGATATGCAGATGATACCACTTTAGTGGCAGAAAGTGAAGAGGAACTAAAGAGCCTTTTGAGGAAGGTGAAAGAGGAGAGGGAAAAGGCTGGCTTAAAACTCAACATGCAAAAAACAAAGATCATGGCATGCCGTCCCATCACTTCATGGCAAATAGATGGGGGAAAAGTGGAAATAGTGTAAGATGTCATTATCTTAGTCTCCAAAATCACTAAGGATTGGGACTGTAGCCATGAAATTAAAAGATGCTTGCTCCTTGGGAAAAAAAGCTATGATAAAATTAGACAGTGTACTAAAAAGCAGAGACATCACTTTGCTGACAAAGATCTATATAGTCAAAGCTATGGTTTTACCAGTAGTCATGTGAGAGCTGGGCCTTATAGAAAGCTGAGTGCCAAAGAAGTGATGGTTTTGAACTGTGGTGCTGGAGAAAACTCTTGACAGTCCTTTGGACAACAATGAGATCAAACCAGTCAATCCTAGAGGAAATCAACACTGACTATTTGTTGGAAGGAATGATGTTGAAGCTGAAGCTCTAATACTTTGGCAACCTGATGCGACGAGCTGACTCATTGGAAAAAGCCCCTGACACTGGGAAAGATTGAAGGCAAGAGGAGAAGGAGGTGACAGAGGATGAGATGGTTGGATGGCATTATTGACTCAATGGACATGAGTTTGAGCAGACTGAGGGAAATAGTGAAGGACAGGGAAGCCTAGCATGCTGCAGTTCATTAGGTCATAGAGTCAGACATGACTTTGTGACTGAACAACAACTTCTTATTTTCCATATGATTATAATTATAATTATGACTATTACTGCCATCCTAGTGGATGTCAAGTGATATTTCATTATGATCTTGATTTTCATTTCCTAATGTCTAGTAATGTAGAGCATTTTTCATTAGTATATCTTCTCTGAAGAAATGTTTATTCAAATTCTTTAGTTCAGTTCAGTTGCTCAGTTTTGTCCAACTCCATGCGACCACATGGACTGCAGCACACCAGGCTTCCCTGTCCATCACCAACTCCTGGAGCTTGCACAAACTCTTGTCCATCAAGTCGATGATGCCATCCAACCACCTGATCCTCTGTCATCCCCTTCTCCTCCTGCCTTCAATCTTTCCCAGCCACAGGGTCTTTTCCAGTGAGTCAGTTCTTTGAATCATGTGGCCAAATATTGGAGTCTCAGCTTCAGCATCAATCCTTCCAATGAATCTGCAGGACTGATTCCCTTTAGGATTACCTGCTTTGATATCCACACAGTCCAAGAAACTCTCAAGAGTCTTCTCCAAGACAACAGTTCAAAAGCTTCAATTTTTCGCCATTCAGCTTTATTTACAGTCCAAATCTCACATCTATTCATAACTACTGGAAAAACCACAGCTTTGACTAGATGGGACTTTTGTTGGCAAAGTAATCAATCTGCTTTTTAATATACTGTATAGGTTTGTCATAGCTTTCCTTCCAAGGAGCAAGTGTATTTTAATATCAAGGCTTCACTCACCATCTGCATTGATTTTGGAGCCCAAAAAAATAAAGTCTATCACTGTTTCCATTGTTTCATCATCTGTTTGCCATGAAGTGTTGGGAACGGATGCCATGATCTTAGTTTTTTGAATGCTGAGTTTTAAGCCACCTTTTTCACTCTCCTCTTTCACTATCATCAAGAGGCTGTTTAGTTCCTCTACACTTTCTACCATACAGGTGGTGTCATCTGCGTATCTGAGGTTATTAATATTTCTCCCAGCAATCTTGAGTCCAGCCTGTGCTTCATCCAGCACAGCATTCCCCATGATGTACTCTGCATAGAAGTTAAATAAGCAGGGTGACAACATATAGCCTTGATGTACTCCTTTCCTGACTGAGAACCAGTCTGTTGTTCCATGACCAATTCTAACTGTTGCTTCTTGACATGCATAGAGATTTCTCAGGAGGAAGGTAAGGTGGTCTGGTATTCCCATCTCTTGAAGAATTTTCAAGAGTTTCTTGTGAGCCTCACAGTCAATGGCTTTGGCGTAGTCAATAAAGCAGAAGTAGATGTTTTTCTCGTATTCTCTTGCTTTTTCAATGATCCAACAGATGTTGGCAATTTGATCTCTGGTTCCTTTACCTTTTCGAAATCCAGCTTGAACATCTGGAAGTTCTCGGTTCACGTATTGCTGAAGCCTGGCTTGGAGAATTTTGAGCATTACTTTACTAGTGTGTGAGATGAGTGCAATTGTGCGGTAGTTTGAGCATTCTTTGGGATTGCCTTTCTTAGGGATTGGAATGAAAACGGACCTTTTCCAGTCCTGTGGCCACTGAGTTTTCCAAATTTGCTGGCATATTGAGTGTAGCACATTTACAGCATCATCTTTCAGGATTTGAAATAGCTCAACTGGAATTCCATCACCTGCATTAGTTTTGTTCATAGTGATGCTTCTTAAGGTGTTGGCTCGGTGAGTGATGACACCATCATGGTTATCTGGGTCATGAAGATCTTTTTTGTACAGTTCTTCTGTGTATTCTTTCCACCTCCTATTAATATTTTCTGTTTCTCTGTTAGGTCCACACCATTTCTGTCATTTATTGTGCCCATCTTTGCATGAAATATTCCCTTGGTATCTCTAACTTTCTTGAAGACATCTATAGTCTTTCCATTCTCTTGTTTTCCTCTATTTCTTTGTGTTGATCACTAAAGAAGGCTTTCTTATCTCTCCTTGCTCTTCTTTGGAACTCTGCATTCAAGTGGGTATATCTTTCCTTTTCTCCTTTGCCTTGCCCTTCTCTTCTTTTCTCAGCTATTCGTAAGGCTTCCTCAGACAACCATTTTGCCTTTTTGCATTTCTTTTTCTTGGGGATGATCTTGATCCCTGCCTCTGGTACAATATCAGGAACCTCTGTCCATAGTTCTTCAGGGACTCTGTCTATCAGATCTAATCCCTTGAATCCCTTTATCACTTTCACTGTATAATCCTAAGGGATTTGATTTAGGTCATCCCTGAATGGTCTAGTGGTTTTCCCTACTTCAATTAGAGTTTGAATTTGCCAATAAGGAGTTCATGATCTGAGTGACAGTCAGCTCCCAGTCTTATTTTTGCTGACTATAGAGATTCTCCATCTTTGGCTGCAAAGAATATAATCAATCTGATTTCAGTATTGACATTCTGGTGGGGTCTATGTGTACAGTCTTCTCTTGTGTTGGTGGAAGAGGGTGTTTGCCAAGACCAGTGCATTCTCTTGGGAAAACTCTGCTAGCCTTTGTTCTGCTTCATTTTGTACTCCAAGGCCAAATTTGCCTGTTACTCCAGGTAGCTCTTGACTTCCTACTTTTGCATTCCATTCCCCTATAATGAAAAGGATATCTTTTTGGGGTGTTAGTTTTAGAAGGTCTTGTAGGTCTTCATAGAACTGTTCAACTTCAGCTTCTTCAGCATTACTGGTCAGGGCATAGACTTGGAATACTGTGATTTGAATGGTTTGCCTTAGAAACAAATAGAGATCAATCTATCTTTTTTGAGATTGCATCCAAGTACTGCATTTCAGACTCTTTTGTTGACTATGATGGCTACTCCATTTCCTCTAAGGGGTTCTCGCCCATGGTAGCAATATGGTCATCTGAGTCAAATTCACCTATCCCAGTCCATTTTAGTTAGCTGATTCCTAAAATGTCAATGTTCACTCGTGCCATCTCCTGTTTGACCACTTCCAATTTGCCTTGATTTATGGACCTAACAGTCCAGTTTCCTATGCAATATTGCTCTTTATAGCCTCGGACTTCACTTCCATCACCAGTCACATCCACAACTGGATGTTATTTTTGGTTTGGCTCCAGTTCTTCATTCATTCTGGAGTTATTTCTCCACTCATCTCCAGTATCATATTAGGCACCTACTAACCTGGAGATTTCACCTTTCATTGTCCTATCTTTTTGCCTTTTCATACAGTTCATGGGGTTGTTCTCAAGGCAAGAATACTGAAGTGGTTTGCCATTCCCTTCTCCAGTGGACCACGTTTTGTCAGAATTCTCCACCATGACCCATCCATCTTGGGTGGCCCTACACAGCATGGCTCATACTTTCATTGAGTTAAAGAAGGCTGTGTTCCATGTGATCAGATTGGTTAGTTTTCTGTGACTGTGGTTTTCATTCTTTCTGCCCTCTGATGGAGAAAGTTAAGAGGATTATGGAAGCTTCCTGATGGGAGAGACTGACTGATAGGGGAATTGGTTCTTGTTGTGATGGGCAGGACCATGCTCAGTAAATCTTTAATCCAATTTTCTGTTGATGGGCCTGGCTGTGTTCCCTCCCTGTTGTTTGACCTGAGGCCAAACTATGGTGGAGGTAATGAAGATAATGTCAACCTCCTTCAAAAGGTCCCATGCAGGCACTGCTGCACTCAGGGCCCCCAACCTGCAGCAGGCCTCCGCTGACCTACGCCTCCGCCAGAGACTCCTGGACACTCACAGGCAAGTTTGGGTCAGTCTCTTGTGGTGTCACTGCTCCTTTCTTTTGGGTCCTGGTGCACACAAGCTTTTGTTTGTGCCCTCCAAGAGTCTGTTTCATCAGCCCTATGTAAGTTCTGGTGGCTCTATGGTGGGATTAATGGCTTATGCCATACCCAAGTCTACAGCACCCAGAGCCCCTGCCCCTGCATGAATCCACTGCTGGCCCGTACCTCTGCAGGAGACACTCAGACACAGTTCTGGCTCATTCTCTGTGGGGTCTCTGGGTCCTGGTGTGCACAAGGTTTGTTTGAGCCCTCCAAGCATCTCTGGCGGGTAGATACTCAATAATAGAAAAATGGTTTAGCATATTACAGCACATTTACTCTATGGCTGTACTTCCCTGGTGGTTCAGCTGGTAAATAGTCTGCCTGCAGTGTGGGAGACCTGGGTTCAATCCTTGGGTTGGGAAGACCCCCTGGAGTAGGAAATGGCAAACCACTCCAGTATTCTTGCCTGGAAAATCCCATGGATGGAAGAGCCTGGTGGGCTACAGTCCATAGGGTAGCAAAGAATCAGACACAGCTGAGCGACTTCACTTTTCATACTTCCCTATGGTCTTCCCTGGTCACTCAGTGGTAAAGTATCCACCTGCCAATGCAGGAGACACAGGTTTGATCCCTGGGTTGGGAAGATCCTCTGGAGAAGGGAATGGTAACCCACTCCAGTATTCTTGCCTGGGAAGTCCCATGGAGAGAGGATCCTGGCAGGTTACAGTCCATGGGGTCACAAAAGAGTTGGACATGACTTAGTGACTAAACATTGGCAACACATATTCCCCTATAGAACTTTCTCTGTTGATTGAAATGTTATATATCTGCACAGTGCAAAACAGTATCTAAGACACTATTGAGCCCTTGATTTTTGGCTAATGAGATTGTGGAACTGAAATTTTAAAAGACAAAATATAAAAGAATTAAATTGATTCATGTCAATGTATGACAAAAACCACTACAATATTGTAAAGTAATCAGCCTCCAACTAATAAAAATAAATGAAAAAAAATTAAAAAATTTTAAAAAAAAGAATTAAACCATGACAAAAATATGTTTTATATAAACCAGATATAGAAACATAGGTTACATTGATAAATACACAAAATTATAAAGGTTAAATGTTTGTATAAACATGAAAGATAATTTTAATAGGGTGATTAGGTAACTAGTGACAACTTTTACCTGTTTTTAGTTTTCTTTGATTATTTTTCCATTTTAAACCTTTTTTAAAAATTACACTACAGCCTGGAATTTCAACTCTTATGGTTCAAAATCCTTGAATATGCATTAGATTCACTAATACTGTCTCATCAATTCAGCCAACCAATTCAGATATCTCTTTAAATATCTCTATTTAAAGAGATAGAGTATCTCTTTAAATGATCTAATTTTCTTTGCCAAGAGTAAAGAGACAAACAGTCATGCTCTTCGCAATGTCTTGTCCTCAAAAGTAACAGTTTGAAAATATGACATGATGACATGATCAATGAAAGTCAAATGGGAGTGTGAAGTCAAGTGGACCTTAGGAACACTACTACAAACAAAGCTAGTGGAGGTGATAGAATTCCAGCTGAACTATTTAAAATCATAAAGATGATGCTGTTAAACACTGCATTCAGTATGTTGGCAAATATAGAAAACTCAAAGGGCAACACCAGGGAATGTTCAAACTACCATAAAATTGCCCTCATTTCACATGCTAGCAAGGTAATGCTCAAAATCCTTCAAGCTAGACTTCAATGGTATGTGAATCAAGAAATTCCAGATGTACCAGCTGGATTTAGAAAAAACAGAGGAATTGGAGCTCAAATGACCAACATCCACTGGATCATAGAAAAAGCAAGGGAATTCCAGAAAAACATCTACTTCTGCTTCATTAACTATGCTAAAGCCTTTGACTGTGTGGATCACAACAAACTGTGGAAAATTCTTCAGGAGATGGGAATATCAGATTACCTTACTTACCTGTCTCCTGAGAAACCTGTATGCAGGTCAAGAAACAACAGTTAGAACCAAACGTGAAACAATGGACTGGTTCCAAATTGGGAAAGGAGCACAATCAAGACTGCCTATTGTCACCCTGCTTATTTAACTTCCATGCAGAGTATATCATGCGGGATGCTGGACTGGATGAATCACAAGCTGGTTTCAAGACTGCCAGGAGAAACATCAACAATCTCAAGTACACAGATGATACCACTCTAACGGAAGAAAGTGAAGGGGAAATAAAGAGTCTCCTGATGAAGGTCAAACTGTAGAGTGAAAAAGTTGGCTTAAAACTCAATATTCAAAAAACAAACATCATGGTATCCAGTCCCATCATTTCAAGGCACATAGATGGGGAAACATTGGAAACAGTGACAGACTTTCTTTTCTTGGGCTCAAAAAATCACTGCAGATGGTGACTGCAGCTATGAAATTAAAAGGCGCTTGCTCCTTGGAAGAAAAACTATGACAAACCTAGACAGTGTATTAAAAAGCAGAGACATGTACCACAGTTTCCTTATCCATTTGTCTGCTGATGGGCATCTAGGTTGCTTCCATGTCCTGGCTATTATAAACAGTGCTGCGATGAACATTGGGGTGCACGTGTCTCTTTCAGATCTGGTTTCCTCAGTGTGTATGCCCAGAAGTGGGATTGCTGGGTCATATGGCAGTTCTATTTCCAGTTTTTTAAGAAATCTCCACAATGTTCTCCATAGTGGCTGTACTAGTTTGCATTCCCACCAACAGTGTAAGAGGGTTCCCTTTTCTCCACACCCTCTCCAGCATTTATTGCTTGTAGACTTTTGGATAGCAGCCATCCTGACTGGCGTGTAATGGTACCTCATTGTGGTTTTGATTTGCATTTCTCTGATAATGAGCGATGTTGAGCATCTTTTCATGTGTTTGTTAGCCATCTGTGGAATGGGGGTGGGTGGATGGAAATGAGGTTCAAGAGGGAGAGAATATATGTACACATAACGGCTGATTCACTTTGTTGTACAGCAGAAAGTAACACAACATGATAAAGCAATTATTCTCCAATAAAAATAAATATTTAAAAAATAAGTAAATAAAAGAGGCTAATTCAGTTGGCAAAAAAAAAAAAAAAAAAAAAAGCAGAGACATCACTTTGTCAACAAAGGTCCATACAGACAAAGCTATGATTTTCCCAGTAGTCATGTACAGATGTGAGAGTTGGACCATAAGGAAGGCTGAGTGCCAAAGAATTGAGTCTTTTGAACTGTGGTACTGGAGAAGACTCTTGAGAGTCCCTTGGACAGCAAGGATATCAAACCAGTCAATCCTGAAGGAAATCAACCTTGAATGTTCATTAGAAGGACTAATGCTGAAGCTGATGCTCCAATACTTTGGCCACCTGATGCAAAGAACTGGCTCATTGGAAAAGACCCTGTTGCTGGGAAAGATTGAGGGCAAGAGGAGAAGAGTGCAGAGAGGATGAGGCGGTTGGATGGCACCATCGACTCAGTGAATGTGAGTTTGAGCAAACTCAGGGAGATATAAAGGACAGGGAAGCCTGGTGTGCTGCAGTCAATGGGGTCACAAAGAGTTGGACATGACTTAGCAACTGAACAATAAGGAGAACCAAAAGCCAGAGTAACTTAAGTTCCAATGAAATTAAAATAAAAGAGAATGGAGAGAGAATTACTGCAGGTAATTGACTTGGTCAAATGAACAGTGGGATAGAAGAGTTTGAAAGTGTCTTTATCTAAGAATTTTAAAAGTAAAGGTGGAAGCTGCTCTGGTTTTCCCCCTCTATCTGCAATCTCATAGATAAAGGCAGAATTTCCATGTGACTGTTAATTCCACTGGAAACAGCACACCATGGTGTGGTTTGCTTGGTAAGGTATTTCCACTGATCACAAGCAATATGAAACTGGATTTCCAGATTATGCCTGGTTTCAATGGTGATTGCTATCTGTTGAAAAACCTGTGGCCTTGCTATGCACAAAACTTGATGATTTGTATCTGATCAATTTGAATATAAGGAAACTTGAAATTTCTGGACATGAGGGCCTGTACCCAAATTTAGCATGCACATGGGTAAGGTAACTGAATGTGAGCACAATGTCTGTGACAGCCCATGTAGAATAGGTGCTCTGTTAATCTCAGAACCAAACTTTGACAGGAGATAAGCTAATGCATAGAATCTTTTGATCCCATTTGATTCTGTTACACGTGAGATCCAACCTGTGAACATTAAGTGGAGATTCATCTGCACAGTTCTGAATGATTACATGAGTCACAGTGGAGACAGAACATCTGGATGTAGAATGTGTTGCTTTCTTTTATTATTCTCATCGATTCTTAACATTTGAATCACACTTAAAGTTAACCAAGTGCTTTCAAATCCATTATTCCATTTGATGCTCCTAACAGTTCTGTGAGCTAGGCACAGTATCCAGTATATTTAGTAACAGTTACCTCAATAACCAATATTTGTAAAGTACACTCTTTCACGTGTATTATCTCAGTTGTTCCCCATAACCCTAGGAAGTAGCTAGCAAATTTCAAACTCTCATTTTATAGTTAAGGAGACTTCAAAGAAGAAGAGCAAGATTCCTAGGGATTCACAAGGAGTTATGCAATAGTGTCAGGGCTTCAACTCTAATATTCCAATTCCAAGTTTCAAGTTTTTTCAAAAACACCATGTAGTTTCTTTGTATTCATATGTGTTAACTATATGCCTGAACTGTTTTATTCAAATTTTATGTATTTGAAATCTCTAGAACCACCCAAAAATACATACTGCCCATCTTTTTCTGCCCATATACAGGCTAGTGTAGGCAGTAGCTTCCTGAATGACCTCACTACCTCTAGTTTCACCACTGTTATCTTTCTAAAGTGTAAATTCTCAGGGTCACATTTCTACTTAAAATCTTTCTAAAGACATGCAAACGAAAAACAACCCAACTTCAGTGGAGAAAACTAATGTCTGAGAAGGCAATATTCACTTCATGCAGTGTCTTGTACATAAGAATTGTTCAATATTATTTTTTGCATTAATTAACAAATTATTTTAAGTCCTTCTGAGACTGTGTCCACATGACAAATTAAAAACCTTCATGATGACATCCAAAGCCCCTTATAACTTAATAACTACCAGCACTCTGCTTATGAAACACTGAACTATTTGCCATTCCCTCAAACTCAATGTACTAGCATGATTCTCTGCTAGTTTCTGTCTAGAGTACCCTTCTTCCCTCAACTTGACCCCCTCTGAAAACATACCATTATCACTCTTTCCCTAAGAATTAATCACATTTTCAGTATGTTATATCCACATACACTATGACATTTTTAAAAAGGAGCCATTTGTTTATTATGTTTGTGTACGCTGTCAGACTGAAAAAACGGAGAGGACAGAAATTTGTCTCATCTCCCTTAAGAGAATGCCTAGCACAGGTGCCTGTTACATGGCAAGCAAGCTCATTGGATTAATTCACCTCAGTGAAGGAGTACCAATTATCTGTCAGTTATGCTATCTGAAAAAAAAAACAAAACAGAAAATCACATGTCCAGTTGGGGCAAATACAAACCGATAAACTTTAGATTTGGAGTTCCTGCACAATTCCTGAATGGTCTCAAGGCAGACAGATGGAAGAAAATCGTAAGGCTTTCTTGAGTTATTCTTCTGCCACTTGGCAGCCAATGAAGACAAGAAGGAGAAAAAGTGATTTTCTTAGACAAATAAAGAGGCCAGGTTACCGTTTTTCAGCCTGCGGAGTGGTTGTAAAACAAACCATCAAATCACTCCACAAATGCTTTCTTATAAAGAAGGCTCCAAGGTGGAATGAACACAAATGTACAACAAATTGGCCCTATGGAGAGTCTATCTGTCCACGGTGAAAGTGAAACCATCCAAGCAAACAGGGTGAGTCATACCAAAACTCAGCATACATCTTCCCTTAAAATTAACAGGCAATTCCAACAGTGTCCCGTATAATACAGGTCACCAGAAGAATCCTTTGGGAATGCCTGAGGCTGAGGCCTTGGTGCTTCCCAGTGCACTGAGATTCTTACCTAACTCAATCCGAAAGAAACAGCTCCTATCCTAATTATTTCAGGATTTTACTTAACCAGTTCCAACCCATAAAATTCCCTTATCCACACTGGTCCCTGAGGAACTAAAGTGAAGGAGACCATTCTAAAGAGGCCATGACAATCAACCTTGCAAAGAATGTTCAGAGAACATGGTATGGTTACCATCACCAGGTCAAGCCTCTTTCTCTGAAAGCAGACAATGGTGACTCACAGTGACAATTATTCAACGAGTAGTATAAAAATTGATCTCTTTGAATACTTTGGCTACCTGATGTGGAGAGCTAACTCACTGGAAAAGACCATGATGCCAGAAAAGATTGAGGGCAGGAGGAGAAAGCAATGATAGAAGATGAGATTGTTGGATGGCATCACAAATTCAGTAGACATGAGTTTGAGCAAACTCTGAGATAGTGAAGGACAGGGATGCTGCAGTCCATGGGATCATAAAGAGTTGGACACGACTCAGCAACTGAACAAGTATAAAAATTTCACAGAAGAAAAGAAAAATGTAAAGAAGAATTTTTTTTCTTTTTTTAGTTTCTTTTAAAGTCAGGACCAAATTTTTTCAGGCAGTGGTTGAATATGCTAACATTAAGGTTAATTTGATCTACTGTTAGTCACACATAATTTGTTGAGAATCAAGAAAGAATTTTTAACAGCAGTAGGGGATCCTACTCTCATTCTTTAAGTAAATGGTCTAGACTTTAATTATCAAACAGGACAGATGCAGGGAGATATATCAAAATCTCTGGGAGAAGGTGTCATTCAGAAAAACATATTTGGTATCGTAATTGCTTTGATTATTCTGGCACAATGACTAATTTATTTGGAGATTTCAAACAACAAAACAGAATAAATAAAACAAATAATTTTTATGTTTACTGAAAACAGACATGTGTATGTTACAAATGTTGATTTCTGAGCCTCATTAAGACTGAAGGTGAGCCCAAGAATCTGCATTTGCCACAGGCACACAGGAGACCATATAGGCAGTACTGGGATCATATGTTACAAATCCTTCAATAGACTGTTTTATCTGGGAAGTCTCCCAAGGCCTTATCCTATAAGTGCTACCTATTTCCCAACGGATCAGGCTATACATGCCATGTGTCAAGCAGAGAATTAGCAAATCTTTAGAACAGACTCAAAACAAATAAATGTGGATTCCAAAAATAACCTTCAGGCATTTTGAAACTGAGTCATCCTATATGACTGTTTATAATGGGGTGAAGCCCAGTGAACTGATCCAAATTTTTAAGGCCTCTCCATAGAGCAGATAAGTGCTGATGACTCAGATTTCACTGCAGTGGCCTTGCCTCATCTGCTGCCCACTTTCACTCCCAGAAGCAGTGCATATGCATACACATAAAAAAGGCAGAGGAACCAGAGATCAAATTGCCACCATCTGCTGGATCATCGAAAAAGCAAGAGAGTTCCAAAGAAACATCTATGCCAAAGCTTTTGACTGTGTGGATCACAATAAACTGTGGAAAATTCTGAAAGGGATGGAAATACCAGACCACCTGACCTGCCTCTTGAGAAACATGTATGCAGGTCAGGAAGCAACAGTTAGAACTGGACATGGAACAACAGACTGGTTCCAAATACGAAAAGGAGTACGTCAAGGCTGTATATTGTCACCATGCTTATTTAACTTATATGCAGAGTACATCATGAGAAACGCTGGGCTGGATGAAGCACAAGCTGGAATCAAGGTTTCCAGGAGAAATATCAATAACTTTAGATATGCAGATGACACCACCCTTATAACAGAAAGTGAAGAAGAACTAAAGAGCCTCTTGATGACAGTGAAGGAAGAGAGTGAAAAAGTTGGCTTAAAACTCAATATTCATAAAACTAAGATCATGGCATCTGGTCTCATCACTTCATGGCAAATAGATGGGGAAACAGTGGAAACAGTGGCTGACTTTATTTTGGGGGGGCTCCAAAATCACTGCAGATGGTGACTGCAGCCATGAAATTAAAAGACGCTTACTCCTTGGAAGGAAAGTTATGACCAACCTAGACAGCATATTTAAAAGCAGAGACATTACTTTGTCAACAAAAGTCCAGACATCTAGCCAAGGCTATGGTTTTTCCACTGGTCATGTATGGATGTGAGAGTTGGACTAGAAAGAAAGCTGAGCGCAGAAGAATTGATGCTTTTGAACTGTGGTGTCGGAGAAGAATCTTGAGAGTCTTGAGAGCCCCTTGGACTGCAAGGAGATCCAACCAGTCCATCCTAGAGGAAATCAGTCCTGAATATTCATAGGAAGGACTGATGTTGAAGCTGAAACTCCAATACTTAGGCCACCTGATGTGAAGAACTGACTCATCTGAAAAGACCCTGATGCTGAGAAAGATTGAAGGCAGGAGGAGAACAGGACAACAGAGGATGAGATGGTTGGATGGCATCACCAACTCAATGGACATGAGTTTGGGTAAACTCCGGGAGTTGCTGATGGACAGGGAGGCCTGGTGTGCTGTGGTTCATGGGGTTGCAAAGAGTCATACACGGCTGAGTGACTGAACTGACCTGAAACACACTTATACGGCACCCCAACTCCTAGCTTTCAATCAACACTGAGGAAACAAGAATTGAAAAATACACATGTACCCCAATGTTCATTGCAGCACTATTTGCAATAGCTAGGACATGGAAGCAACCTAGATGCCCATTGGCAGATGAACGGATAAGGAAGTTGTGGTACATATACACAATGGAATACTACTCAGCTATAAAAGGGAATGCATTTGAGTCCGTTCTAATGAGGTAGATGAACCTAGAGCCTATTATACAGAGTGAAGTAAGTCAGAAACAGGAAGACAAATACCATATATTAACACATATATATGGAATTTAGAAAGATGGTACAGACAATCCTACAAGCAGGGCAGTAAAGCAGACACAGACATAAAGAACAGACTTTTGAACTCAGTTGGAGAAGGCGAGGGTGGAATGATTTCAGAGAACAGCATTGAAATATGTACAATACCATATGTAAAGTAGATGACCAGTGTCAGTTCGATGCATGAAGCAGGGCAACCAAAGTTGGTGCTCTGTGACAACCTAGAGGGATAGGGTGCAGAGGGAGGTGGGAGAGGAATTCAGAATGGGGGGACACATGTATATCCATACATCATATTGATGTATGGCAAAAAATCACAAATTATTGTACAAATTTTATTGTAATTATCCTCCAATTAAAAAAAAAAGAAAAAACAAAGAGCAGCTGGATATTGGATGCAAGTGCTGCTCCTGTCACATTGCATATAAAAGTGTTCTTTTCTTTGACTCTTTCTGTTCTCCACCATCATCCTGACTAGTATTTCCTAGCTGTGTGCCTTCTACCTATCTCAGCACTTTACAAACCTCTTGATCATTGCCTCCTTGCCGTGCTATGTCCATTTTTCCTCAATGACTCCTCTCTCCTAAAACCATTCTCCTAAGTCATGATTTTATCATCTTTCCTTTCTTTCTTTCCTAAATTGCCTTTCTCTAGTCAGCCTAATTGCCTTTTAAATTTCACCAGCAACCATTATCCCCATGGCTGACAGAATTTTGTTTCTAAATTATAAATCTCATCAGTTCACTCTTTTGTTCAAAAAACATACGATAATGTCCAGATTCCTTAACACAGAAATCACAATCTTCTATGATCTGGCCCCAACCTATTCTTCCAAACTCATTTCCTATTATACTTATGCTTCTTACACTTCAGTTATACTGAACTATGTGTTATTCCCTCATGTGTCCTTCTAGGTTATCAATATCTTTGCTTATGCTCTCCCCTCTAGCTGGAATGCTTTTCCTTCTCTGTCCCTTGCTATTCAAACCCTCACTATTCTTCAAGACCCAGTTAGTTCATAAGCAACCCTCTCTGAACTCTCAACAAACTTTGTTTGTTCATCTCAAAGCATCAAGCAATGCCTAACTTGGAGTATAGTTAGCATGACCCCATATCTTCTCTCTTCTACTATCTTATGTGTTACTTGAAAGCCAAGATCATGTCTTATTCTTTCCCCTTTTATATCATCTGCAGAGCTTACTACAGTGAAAGGTACAGCCTGAGTTCTCAATAAGTATGTGATATGAATGAACAGTTTTACAGGTTCCATATTTTCTCTGCTACAGTAGAACTGCCGGTATATAACCTGGTTATCCTAAGGTCATATTGTGGGAAATTCTACCTAGGGTTCAATTATATTCCTTTACTTTTTTTTCATCTGTGAAAAGCATTTTTACAGGCCTGGGAGAATGAAATTGTTCTTAGTAATACCACTAAAATAAATAATATGTCTCATTACTGTGGGAGTCACACTTCACAATTACAATTTCAAAGCAGTATAGATTACTTCCAATATGACAGGCAAAAGGAAACTGAGGCAAATAAATTTGATAAATGGCTTACCTTAGACAACATGGTATATGTTTCAATTTTTATATTGCTGCATAACAAACTATCACAAACTTAGAAGATTAGAATAACAGACATTTATTATCTCAAAGTTCTGTATGTCAGAAGTCCTGGTGGGAGCAGATGGGTTCTCTACTCAAGGTCTGACAAGGCCAAAATCAAGGTGAACCAGACTGGTCTCTTATATGAGGTTCTGGGGTAAGAATCTACTTGCAACTTCATTGGTTGTTGACAGAATTCATTTCTCTGTAGTTCTAGATTGAAGGTCCCCATTTTCTTGCTGGCTGTCAACTGGGGATCATTCCTAAAAGCCACTTTACTCTCCATGTGGCTCTTTCTATCTTCAAGCCAGTATTGGCCCATAAAATCACTTTTTAAAAAATTTATTTATTTTAATTGGAGGCTACTTACTTTACAATATTGTAGTGGTTTTGCCATACACTGACATGAATCAGCCATGGGTGTGCATGTGTTCCCCATCCTGAGCCCCCCTCCCACCTCCCTCCCCATCCCATCCCTCTGGATCATCCTAGTACACCAGCCCTGAGCACCCTGTCTGATGCAACGAACCTGGACTGGTGGTCTGTTTCACATATGATAATATACATGTTTCAACAGCAAAAGACACAGATGTATAGAACAGTCTTTTGGATTCTGGGAGAAGGCAAGGGTGGGATGATTTGAAAGAATAGCATAAAATCACTTATAAGATTCAAATCTCTTTCTATTCTATTATTAGGTAAATAAAAGTCTCTGCATTGTAAAAGTTTGTATGATTATACCCTTCTTAAAGTCAGTCATGTCATATAATATAATCATGGGAATGATACATATTGACACAATCTACCCATACATAACTTATTGCCATATTTTTCAGGACAAATTACTATGGTCAAGTCATGATGCAAAAGGGGACTTGAAACTGGTATGACTATCAGCACAAGAAGCTCACTAAAACAGAAGGCAACAGACCAAATTAAGTCCTCTTCTGACATACTGTGTGACTTTAAGCAAGTCTCTGCCACTCTGTGGGCTCACCCATCAATAAAATGAAGGGGTTGGACTGAGTTACCTACAAGTGCCCATTTGTTTGAATCTGTATATGGTTCTACTTCTCATTCACCACTCTATACTATTCTTGTGGATTAAAGGTGTACCTTTCAAGAAACTACATTTGCTGATGAAGAGCTAACAAAATGAAGGAGTCCATAGTGTAAACATTTGAATCTGAAAAAGAAACTTTTTAAAAACAATTTTTTGCAGGTCTATAAAGAGCAAAACAATAATCTAAATTTTTATTATAAATAATTTAAAAGCACCTACTATACAGTAAGACTCAAAAAATCTCTTCTCTGAATAATTAAATAACTGCATTGTTGAATGCCTACTCTGTATTTATTATTTCCTACCACAAGGAGATTTCAAGTGTCATATAGGTTGGACTGAGTAGATGGTGTTCAAGATTTCTTTCA
This sequence comes from Cervus canadensis, assembly GCF_019320065.1. NCBI lineage: Eukaryota > Metazoa > Chordata > Mammalia > Artiodactyla > Cervidae > Cervus > Cervus canadensis. The sequence goes on from NC_057419.1 coordinate 60,209,254, forward strand.
ACTCTGAAATACTAAGATTTAAATTCTATATCCTGAATTCTTAATTCTAAAATATAAATAATTTTTTACAAGAGGCATAGCTTTTACTATCAAAAAACTTACAATTGTACTGGGAAGTAAAGGTGCCCAAAATGTGCTTTTCTTCCTTAAGTGATGAATAATTAACAAGAAAAAGGTACAGACTGTGAGCTGCTATATAATCTCTTATTATTCCATGTATTTTCATGATTATCTGCCTGAAATATACATTTGATTTACTTTAAAAGTACACACAATTTCTACTTCAAACTTAAATAACTAAAAATACATAATACATCATTTTACCCACAAGCAGTGTCATTAGAAAAATTATCTTAAAGAACTAAGCAGAATTTGTTGAAGAATCTTCTTTTGTAAGTGATCATCACTGAACTAATAGACAAATATGTACCCCAAATACCTAATTCAATCAGAGATCTATTTGTTCCCTCCTAATTACTTTTGCCTTGTTTAAAACTTGCATTGACCTGCTCTAATTTTAGTACCAGAATTTTAAAACAATTTTTTAAATTACATGAGTAGTTCATAATCATTGTTCTAAAATTCAAACAATACAGGGTGTATAATATAAACACTGAGACCCAGCTCTCTTCCATCTCATTCCTCGGGAGGATCCACTTTAAGAAAAACTTGAGATATATTCTACCAAAGCTTTGCTTATATACATATAAACATATGTACATATGTACATTCAAATGTAGTGATTTTCTTTTTACAAATTCAAATGATACTTAACAAATTGATTTGAAATATTCTTTTTAAAAAAATTATTTATTCTAATTGGAGGCTAATTACTTTACAATATTGTAGTGGTTTTTGCCATACATTGACATGAATCAGCCATGGGTATACATGTGTCCCACCATCCTGAAACACCCTCCCACCTCCCTCCTCACCCCATCCCTCTGGGTTGTCCCAGAGCACCAACTTTGGGTGCCCTGCTTCATGCACTATTTTACATATGGTAATATACTCAACAATGCAGTGTGTCAGTATATGCATATCTTCCTGATTTAATGGCTGTATAATATTCCATATTACAAGTATACCATAATTTAACAATTTCTCTGCACAATGACATGCAAAAATCATGTTTGAGAAAAATAAAATAAGTAAAATCACTTCATCTTTCAGACTTGTCATTTAGTTTCAAACTTATTTTTGAAATAATCAATACTGTGAATCTCTAAAATGAAAATTGACATATAGCTCTAAGTAGTAAAAAATGCCTTTACAATTATGTCCCTTTGTCAAACAATAAACTTCATGGACTCCTATTATTCATAGTGTAAGTAAGTATTTATTGAGCACCTGTTTGGTGCTATGCACAGGAGGAGAGAGACAGAGATGAACAAAAATCTGTCTCCCTCCTCAAGGCTCTTACACTGTAGTAACTGGAAGACAAATACAGGCTCTTTCATTCAAACACATTATGGGTGACATAGAAATTGCCCAAATGAGCTTCGCGAATTAAGTGAAATAAATCCAGCTTCCTAACTAGCCACTTAAATCAAACCCATTCTCAGGGTCTAATTTCAGTGGCGAACTCACTGTGACATGAATCTATCCACTGAACCTCTTGTATTTTCCATGTAGCAAAAGAAGCATATGGTCCCCCATTGTCCTGTACTCTTAAGGATATGTAGGTATTCAGTGTGAAAAGTGAAAATGAAAAAATATGGTATCTACATAGCAACTTTACCTATATAACATAGACATAAGATTACATCCATCAATGCCACAAATAGGTGAAAAGCAAAGAATATAGGAGCAAGTAATGTTACACATACTACTTACCTCCTTAGTGATTTATAGCCCTCATTTTTAATAAACACCTATTCCTCATCTACTTGAGTACCTTCCACTAGATAATTCTCTTCACCTCTCACACCGTTCCTTTCATTTCTACTAGAACTAGTGACTTTTCATGTGATCCATAGTTGTGCGTTGCTTGTGACTACATAATGGACAGCATAGATCTAGACTGAGTTCTCAGAGACAAAGAATTCTACTCTGTTCTTCACACAATTAGGCACTCAGGAAATTGCTTGTGGGTAAGTTATCATCTCTTACTCCTTGGAAGGAAAGTTATGACCAACCTAGACAGCATATTAAAAAGCAGAGACATTACTTTGCCAACAAAGGTCCGTCTGGTCAAGGCTATGGTTTTTCCAGTGGTCATGTATGGATGTGAGAGTTGGACTGTGAAGAAAGCTGAGCACTGAAAAATTGATGCTTTTGAACTATGATGTTGGAGAAGACTCTTGAGAGTCCCTTGGACTGCAAGGAGATCCAACCAGTCCATCCTAAAGGAGATCACTTCTGGGTGTTCATTGGAAGGACTGATGCTGAAGCTGAAACTCCAATACTTTGGCCACCTCATGCAAAGAGTTGACTCATTGGAAAAGACCCTGATGCTGGGAGGGATTGGGGGCAGGAGGAGAAGGGGACAACAGAGGATGAGATGGCTGGATGGCATCACCAACTTGATGGGCATGAGTTTGAGTAAACTCCGGGAGTTTGTGATGGACAGGAAGGCCTGGCATGCTGCGATTCATGGGGTCACAAAGCGTCAGACACGACTGAGCGACTGAACTGAACTGAACTGAACTGAAGTTATCATCATGCTTGTGTTAAGATCACAGCAGGATATTCTTTGCCTTAAACTTTGCCTTGGGTAGAAAAGAAAGTGGGAAAAAGTGGAAAGTGAAGGACAGAATGGCTAAGAAGGGCAGCTATGAGGACTGTGGCTCCAGTCAGACCCAAGTAATGCTGCATTACTAAAAAAATTTGAACTAATATTTTAAGGGTAAACTTGTACCCTTATTATAGGTAAACTCATCAAAGAGCCAAGGATTACTTTTCTAATTAGAATAGAAACTAATTGCTACAAAGTGTTGCAAAAAAGCAATAAGAAATGCTATTTAAGCAGTAGATTTTCAGCACTTTTTGGACTAATGGTCCACACATCTCAATTATTCCATCATTTTTACATGTGGCAGTGCTGGGCCACTTTCATATCCATTATCTCCTTTGGTTTCCAGAAGAACCCTGAGGAATAATTGTAACCATTAGCCCCATCTCAAAGATGAAAAACCCAAGGCTCACAGAGGGGAAGTAACTTGCCCAAAGCCATAAACACTGTGGTTAAGTTGGTAGTAATGGCAGCTAAGACTTCAAAATCTTACCCAAGTATTCTCTTCCTGCAACAGGCTGTCTTTCACCAAAAGTGTATTTGGTCTGCTAAGATGATTTTCATCCAAGAGAATCCATGTCCAATTACAAAGTGATAGTTGGAAAATTCTTTTTTCCCTTTTCTAGCCAGCCTTGCTGGAACACGTCTATTCCAAAAGCAAAGGATATCCACAATTTCTATGCCATGATTAGCAAAAAGCTCTGTGAAAGAAGGGCAGGGCACCTACTCACCTGGGAAAAAGTTACCAGGGCAGTGAACAGATAGTCATAGGCCACTATAAGCCAACTGTTCTGCATTCCACATCAAATAGCTTTCTGGAAAGTCTGTGTGTCAGCTTTTGTGAAAGGGCCAAAGGTGGGGCTAGAATAGAGCAAATCAGATCAGTGCCTAGGCTGTGGTAGAAGAATTCAGGAGGTTAACTTCTGGTAATCTGAGAAGCCCAGAGTTTTAAGTGTGCTCTTACTAAAGTATCTAATGCAATTTTTAACTTAGCTATGCTCCCAAAGGGCAAAAAGGAGGGCAAATGTATGTATCAAGCAGGGTCATGGAACCTTAAGGAATGTTCAAAAGTAGGGATGGACAACCTATGGCCTACATGCAAATTTCAGGCTGCTATAATTTTTTCTAAAGTTGTACTGGAACACAGCCATACTCATTCATTTATGTACTATCTATAGCTGCCTTTGTGATACAACAGCAAATTTGAGAGCTGTGACAGAGACCATATGACCCACAAAGCCTAAAACATTTAGTATCTGGGACACGGCAGAAAGTTTGCTGATCCCTGCTCACAAGATGCCAGATTTTTCCAATATTTTGATGAAATGATTTTTTTAAAAAATGAGTTATAATTAACATACACTATTATATTAGTTTCAGGTATACAAATATCAAATCGATAAAATGACATTTTGAAGAACTTTCCACACTGAGCAAACTACTTTTCAGCTATGTAATTTGGGGCAATTCACATACCTCTGTTTCTTCCCCTGTAAAATGGGTGTGATGTGGCTGTAAGGCACAATATAAAATCTAGCTACTAGTTTAGTGCATAAAACAACAATTGGCATACAGTACCAAGATAGACAGGAAGAACCAGAACAGCTGCTCTTAAAGGAATAATTACTTTTCAGTACAAATTAAGGACCACTTTATTGCTTGAACTGCCTGAGAAAACATCCCCATATGTGTTTTTTTAAGTGAGATTTCTGCAGGAATGACACAACCAGTTTCTCTGGAGAAATGGCATGTAATGTGTGGTGTTCACTAATCTATATATGTCTAAAATGAGTGTGTGAAGATTATCATGTACCATGATAATCTAATTATCCATTTGACTAGCTTCTTACAGGGTGGTGTGGGAGAACTGAATACACATAGCCCGAACACACGCAGAATTTTCAAAGTAAACAATACGCTTAAAGTGTGCTGGTTGTTTAATGGCATAAGGATGATATGGAAGATTTTTAAACCACCTTAAAAATCAGATATTCAAAATAATAAAATAAGATTTATATTTAAACTGATTTGTGTAAAACAGATTTTAAAAGGCTTTAAAGATACCTAGATATATAGATAACTCTCTACAAATTAGTTTGACAAAAAAATAAAAATTACTTGAAAAACAAAGTAAATACATCATCTGGAAGGCTATCCAAACAAAGAAAAAATTGGAGTCACCAAGGAACCCTTCTTTCTGATAACAAAGAGACAATCATGAGGTTTCATAGGTTTCTAAGCTTTTGTTGCCGAAAAATTCATTAAAGATCATGTAACTCAATTTATCACTTGGCAATGAGGAGACTGAGGCCCAGAAAAGTGTTAAATGACTTGGTGGTTAGTAGCAAAATTGAGACTACATTTCAAGTTTCCTGGATTCAATTATACCCAGATTTCTCAGCCTCCACACAATTGACATTTGAGGCCAGATAGTTCTTTTTTGTGGGGGCCTGATTTGTGCATTATAGGATGTTTAGCAGGATCTCTGGATTCTACACTATATGCCAAGAGCACTGTTCCCATCCCAGTGTACCAAAAATGTCTCCAGATATTGCCAAATGTCCTGGAAACAGAAGGGCAAAATTGGCCTCAATGAGAATCACTAAGCTACATGATAAAACTAGTAATATTTTTCTCCATCTTATTGAGACATAATTGACATACAACATTGTGTGTGTTAAAGGTGTACAATGAGATGATTTGATACATGTATATGTTTTGAATTGATAACTAAATAGGGTTAGTTAACACCTCTATCACCTCACATATTTCATTTTTTAGTGAGAACACTTAAGATCTACTGTCTTAGCAACTTTCACATAAATAAAAATAGTTTTATTAACTATAATCACCATGCTGTACATTAGATTCCTAGAACTTATTCATCTTATCACTGGAAGAAGTGTATACTCTCTGACCAATATCTCCCAATTCTTCCCACCCTTCAGTCCCTGGCAATCACCATTCTAGTTTCTGTTTCCACGAGTTCAGCTTTAGATTCCACATATAAATGACAAATACATTTGTCTTTCTGATTTATTTAATTTATGCTGATAGCAAGTTAATAGCATTTTATTTCCTATCTTTACATTTTGAAGACAAATTAGAGACACTAAAAAAAAAGAAAAAGAAAGAAAGAAAGTAGTACCCAGAGCAAACAGGAAAAACAGTGGAGGTTTCCCAAATCCATAGGATTAGTAAAGCATAAGAAAAATATTTTATATACAGTAATTAGGTTACACAGATGAAGTCTTTCACTGTGTGCATTTAAGTGAATAAATGGAATAGTCTCCTCTCTTAAATCCATCACCAAATCAGAAATTTCATGACCTAGTGAAATCAACAGCCCTTCTCATGAATTTTTAAATTCCATGGGAAGCTTACAATAAAATAATAAACAAAGGTAAAAAAGATCATTTAGACTTAAAATAACCTTCATCTGAGTTAGACTGAAGTATAAAGACAGAATTATGAAACTAGAATTATAACTAGTGCCATTCTATAGTATTTATAAATAATGTGGTCCATAGCTTTTTTAAAAAAGTTCTTTAAGAAAGAAAAAACAGGCTGTGGCAGGCCATGATTCTTTTTCCTCAAACTCATGCTGAATTTTTCAATAATCAGTATGAGGGTTTTCTAAATCTTTAATTATCATAATTAGTTGTGACACAATACCCATCAACAATCTTTTTACAGTACTTTGTGAAGTGTTCAAGCTAAGACCTTTCAAGTAATCTGTTTGCTCAGAATGTTTTAAGAAAGGCAGATTTAAGCTCTGATGAGGCACATTTTAATTTAACAGATATTCTAGTTTAAATCAAAACTGCAACGTGTGCAGATTTGAAATAGTAACTGTCTTCCTTTGGAATCTATCACATGCTACATTGGGAAATTATTTAGGAATTTAGAAAAATAGGGAAGCTTTTCACTTCCTAATTATCAGTATATAGGAAGAGGAAGATGACTAAATTGGTCCCATAAGCCAATATTTTAAGCTTTCCACACCAATTTGGATGAAATTTATGTAGTGATTTTTATTGCTATTGTAATTTAGAAAACAACCTCAATTGTAAGGTTTTTATTTGATTTGGTTTGTTAATGCTGAAATTAACATTATTAACATATTCCTGTTTGCTCCCCTGGTTGAAACATTTATGTCTGTTGTTCAAAATAAAATGTTTTATCCATTTCTATTAAGCAAAAATATTACAAAGGCCAGCCTTTTGGGAGTAGCTGCTGTTTACTAAATAAATTGTGGCAAAAACAGGTCCAATTATCTATAATTTGTCCATTACTTTGGAAATTGTTCTCTTCACAAAGAGTCACAAGATCTAAAAGAAATGAATCTTTCTTCAATTCTCTCTGATTAAAGGCTTTTGATGCCTGGAGTTAAGCAAATAGAATCAGTTACCTTTCTGAAAATTAATATGAAAAAAATTAACTACTTCCTTAAATATACTATGTGCCTTCTAAATTTAGAATCATCTCTCTACAAGTGCTCCTTGGAAGAAAAGCTGTGACAAACTTAGACAGCATTAAAGCAGAGACATTACTGTGCCAACAAAGGTCCATCTAGTCAAAGCTATGGTTTTTCCAGTAGTCATGTATGGATGTGACAGTTGGACTAAAAAGAAAGCTGAGTGCTGAAGAATTGATGCTTTTGAACTGTGGTGTTGGAGAAGACTCTTGAGAGTCCCTTGGACTGCAAGGAGATCAAACCAGTCCATCCTAAAGGAAATCAGTCTTGAATATTCATTGGAAGGACTGATGCTGAAGCTGAAACTCTAATACTTTGGCCACCTGATGCAAAGAACTGACTCATTGGAAAAGACCCTGATGCTGGGAAAGATTGAAGGACAGAGGAGAAGGGGACAACAGAGGATGAGATGGTTGGATGGCATCACTGACTTGATGGACATGAGTTTGAGCAGGCTCCGGGAGTTGGTGATGGACAGGGAAGTCTGGCGTGGTGCAGTCCATGGGGTTGCAAAGAGTCGGACGCAACTGAGCAACTGAACTGAACTGATCAACTACTTCCAAAAATATGTTCAATGTCATAAAGACATTTAGTTGACTTTTTGAGGAAAAATATAACTTAAAAAAAATCCATGTGTATTTGCCATTGCTTTATGAAATGGTTTAGCATTCATAACAAACAACATTGTTACATTTGTTACATAACATTCATAACATCACCTAACAAACCAGTCTAAATCTTAAAAAAAAAATCAAACAACTAAGAAATAACTTAAAGAAAACTTATTACTGGAACCAACTGTAGAAGACCCAAAGCCACCAGTCTAAGAAGTTCAGAAATTCAGGTAAGGAAAATGATCAAAAGAAACTAAAGATAAAGGGGCATTTCCAAAAAGATGATTTAACCTTCAATGAAAAAGTGAAAGATTCGAAAGAAATCAAACGTGAAAAAGTCTGAGCAAGGAAATTTAAGGTGCTGCACATTTAAAGAACTAAAGTGAAAAGTAAACAGAAAAAATAATCTTAACAGTAATGAAAGGTTAGAACTTTGATTCCTAAATCACCTGGGAATTGCCCGAAGTATAATTATCAAAGTAAAAGAGTTATAATATAGACTTTTGGGGTAGTTAGGTCATATTCATTTTCCCTGGTACTATTTTTTTTTAATAGAAATGTTAGAGTGGCATTTCTTTGGGCTTTCTTAGTTTTCCACTTATTCACATAGCTAAGCTATCAAAACCAGAAGCATCAAAATCAGTTACTAGTAAGGACTCAATGAGACACAGTTTGTAGAGTGTGTAACTATTTCCCTTCAGATATGCTCAAAACTCTCCAGTGATAAGAATATCACAGAGTCTTTATAAATAATTGATAATGGCCTAATTTAAATAAATTCATCTTTAGTCTTATCCATCATATCTAGTACACTAAAGAAAGTTTTCCTTAGGAATATTGATAAGACAAGAAATCACCAAGAAAAATGATGTTATATGCAATAAGTTAATTTTACAATCTCTCAAGAATGCCAAATGTATATATAAATGGAAGCACACTTCCTCTATAAGTTGCAGAAACATGTACTTTTAATACAATTGCTAGAAAGGTAAATGTATATACACCCAGCCATACTTGAAATATATTCAGGGTGCTTTCTGTTTAAAAGGATTCTTACTCAAAATCTTTTAAGGAAATGAAAATGAGGACAATCATTTCCTAATTAATCATTTGTGTAATCTTCACTTTCTTTTATTGTGTTTGCTTAGTATGAGAAGTACCTATAGTTTGTACCCTTACATATTGTTTAGCCAATGTCTCTGCCAGCTCCAACCTGCAATGGTGGCTGCAGGTGGTGGACACAGATCCACACACCTCCACATAAAGTTAAAGTGGCTGAATGAACAATGAACACCCAATTTATCTTTATTATTAACCAATATATCTTTATTAATAAACCTATGTGGTGGTCGGTGGTTTAGTTGCTAAGTCATGTCCAACTCTTGCAACCCCATGGACTGTAGTCTGTCAGGCTTCTCTGTCCATGGGATTCTCCAGACAAGAATACTGGAGTGGGTTGCCATTTCCTTCTCCGGGGGATCTTCCCAACCCAGGAATCGAACCTGGGTCTCCTGCATTGCAGGCAGATTCTTTACCAACTGAGTTATGAGGGAATTTATAGTCAATGAAAACCCAACTTATCTTTATTAGTAAACCTTTTGCCATGCCCTCCTCCAGGGGAATCTTTCCAACCCAGGGATAGAACTCAGGTCTCCTGCATTGCAGGTTGATTCTTTACCATCTGAGCCACCAGGGAAGCCCTATCTTGAATATGCCTCTTCCCAAATCCTCTAATCTACCTCTGTAAAGAGAATCACCCCTTACAAGAAGAAAATACTCCCACTGAGGGTTCTTCTAGAGAGCTCTTCTTTAGTCATTTAAAGGATTATAACTTCTGCTTATTTAGAGGAAGACATTATTTTACAAGTGGTGTCAACAGTAGAAACAAAGGAGGGGTGATGGCAACTCAAAGGAAGTTGGGGAGTTGGCACTGCTGCAAAGATGCTCTTCTAGGTTGTGGTTTTCATCTCATGGCTCATTTTGAAGCAAGCCCCTCTGGGGACTCTATGTAATCAATTCTAAGAGATGATTTTCTTTATCCACCTTCATGTAATATACATGTATCTTCAGGAGCATTCCTTCTCAGAGAGCCCTGTTAAGCATTTCTAGGGATATGGAGGGTTCATGGTGCTCAGCAAGAGGTACAACCTATCCAGCAAGCCCACCTTAAGGATTCAACTTTCATCTGCCACAGAAGGGAACCTAATTTGCTGCATTTAGAGTAAATGATTTTAATGTCATGCTTGTTTCTTGCCCACAGCTTTGACTTTCCCCTCTCAGGATGGTTTCTTTCAGGCCATGGTCCCTACAGATACACATGGTTGGCTTAAAGTTTAATCTGATACCTGGAAGAAACTCCAACATAAAATGCAGAAGGAGAACTCTGAGATGAGTGTGAAGTTGACAAAACCGCAAATCAAAGGTCACACTGACTATTACAGGCTTATCGTTACTCCAAGCAGGAATAGGATTCAGAACCCAGCCAGTTTCCTGTCATTTGCATTTCACTATTTATTTGCACAATGGTCAGACAACAGAACTTAATGGAGGAGCACTATCTCCAATTACACTTTAAGAGACATTATCAAGATTTATAAGTTCCAGATTTCTACTCTGTCTTAAAAGATGATTTTTCAACTTGGGTTAGTCTGAAAGGGTAGACAAAAGTATAGTTTACAAACTCTTAAACTAGGAAAGAGCCTAAGAAGTCACCGAGTCCATCCCTCTGTCCACAGTGACACCTAAATCATCCATGCTGTACAAGAGGAAAGAAAACTGAAGTTAGGAGAAGAGTATGAAGGGAAAATAAGAATAGTTTTTTAGATCATAATACCAGTTTGTCATTTACAAAGTATTTCCTCAATCATTATCTGATTCAATTCTCTCCTTACTGAATTATTTATTTATCATCAACTCCTATGAGGTAATAATTATTGTCATAATTTCCATTTCACAGATTAAGAAAACTCAAAGGTTAAATCACATGCCTGAGATCATTAAATGGTGTGGCAAGGTCTTGAACCAAAATCTTCAGATGAGAAGATCTGAGCAATTGTTATTACAGCACAGAATTATTCTTTGCCAGTGATATCTGTGACAATTCAAGGCTTTTTACTCTGAGTTCTTAGTTCTTCTTTCTGCTTAACCCTGAAAGGAAAGAAGCCTTTATCTCCCCAACTACAACTTAATTCTTGAATTTCCATATTGCTTTACAACCTAAACCAAACACCTGACCGGGGGTGGGGGAGGGGCAGGAATCAAGGGGAGCAATTATGAGATGCCTGCAGATCATCAAACACCTGGGAAGAGGAAGGAAACAAAACAAGAATAAGAGTTTCATAGTGTGAAAACTGTAGCTTTAAAAAACTCAGAAATCAAGGAGGGTTAAAAGGTTCCTTAAAGCCTCAAGTTTCTCGTAAAAATATGAAACTTTAAATGAGGCTGCCAATCCCAGTGTGTTCTAAGTTTCTCTGTGTGTATGTTAAGCCACTTCAGGCGTGTACGACTCTTTGCAACCCTATGGACTGTAGCCTGCCAGGTTCATCTGTCCATGGGATTCTCCAGGCAAGAATACTGGAGTGGGTTGCCATTTGCTTCTCCAGGGGATCTTCCCAACCTGGGGATAGAACCACATCTCTTATGCCTAATACATTGCCAGGTGCATTCTTTACCACTAGCACCACCTGGGAATAGCAAATAGTCACTCAGCCAGGGCCAGGAACCACTGGGCATGCTCCACAATCCAGCTCCTTCCCCAGAAACTTGGCTCCACCTCTAGGCTATGTAAGCAAGGGAGGAAAAAGAGAAGAAGCTGGCTGCCTGAATCCCACCTGCCTGCATAGCAAAAACGCAGCTTGCATGTCTAATTTTAGGCCTGCCTGCCTTGAGAGCAGTTCTATAATTCTCATTTTAGCAAGGCACCAGCAGTGATCACTGCTAAGCATATGGGAAAGGCTCAATCTATTCAAGTTTACAAGGGCTTTCCTGGCGGCTCAGACTATAAGGAATCCGCCTGCCAGTGCAGGAGACCCAGTTCTATCCTTGGGTTGGGAAGATCCTATGGAGAAGGGAATGGCAACCCACTCCAGTATTCTTGCCTGGAGCATTCCATGGACAGAGAAGTCTGAGGGGCTATAGTCCATGGGGTCACAAAAAACTGGACAGGACTGAATGACTAACACTTTCACTTTTTCATTCAACTTTAGTCTGCTCTCAAAAAGTTATCAATTTTTGTTATCCAGAGTAACTTTTCCCTCTGGAACTCCCAAGGAAGACAGAGGTGACTACAACAGTAAGAGGACTTGACTGGTATTCAGAACAAAAACCAATTCAAGTCTAGTCTCAAACACAACCAATTAGAAAGTCTAAAGGAGGGGAGTTTATTTCATTTTAATAAGCATACTCTTTGCAAGGCCATGAGTGAAAGTCTATTCTGTGGGATATGGAAATGAACAAGGTAACCTACAAATCATGGGGAGAGTTAGGAGATAAGATATAAACAATGGAGCGCTTGAAAACTTTTTAACTATAGTTAACATTGTTTGAGGGTTTATTTTATGTGCCTATGAAGTACTAAAGATAGAGAGGTGAACAAGAGGACATAGCTCTTGCCTTCATGAACTTTAGTGTAATAAGAAAATTTGAACAAGTAGTTACAAGTGTGTAGAGTGCTACTAAAGGGAAAGAAGCCCAGGAAGCTATTGCAGTTTCACTTCCAAAGCTTTCCTTGCTGTAAAAGCAATGGTGTGATAATGAGGAAAGAAAAAGATGGACAGAATAGGGTTCACCCTAAAATGACATACTATCCACCACTTGTCTGATCCTTTCCTGAGAACATGTTGGAGACGGGGAAGGGGAAAGAATAAGAAAGAAAGATGGAAAAAGAACAGATGAGAGAAAAGGAGGTGAAGGACAAAAACCAATTGTGAGGCCATGTCTACCCTATTTGGTCAAACTGAGGCATTACTATGGCATCAGCTTGGCATCATCACATTCTGCTTTTTGATAGAAACAAATTTGCCTGAGCTGGTTATTCAGGTGAAATTTGAAGAGCCAAGGGCACTTTCACAAAGAGTACATAGGGAAACTGCCAGTTAACATTCCCTCCCTCTCTGCTCGTCCAATAAAAACAGGCTTGATGATCCCAGGCTGGGCATGACTAATTGTGTTGGGTGGCGGCCGCTGCACTGGGCTGTGTGGCTTTGGTGCTTGTCATACTGCCTTGCAAAGCACTTTGGGATACTTTGAGAACAGAAGGCACCACCAATCACTCTGATTCTAGTCTGTATAAATAAAGCTCAGTGAGTTTAAAGTGTCCCCTTTAATCAAATGATGTGGGGACAATGGCAGCTTGAGAAATCTACTCCCTGGACAAGTCTGAGCCTGGTCTTTTCACCCTTGAGATGGATTTGGGTACAAGAGGCAGTGCAATGCATGACGCATACATGGGCTCCAAGACCTGGAGTGTGCCTTCATATGGAGCGTGCGAAGAGCAATTAGGAGTTCTAGCCAGGAGATTGAGTAACAGACTCTGATACTCTTCAGAACATCCTGTACCTACCCACTTTGGGAGCCCCTAGAAGCAAGGCAGGGGTGCATAGGGAGCCCTGGAAGAAAGAAAATTAGATAATCAGTCCTTGCAAGAGCTGTGCATTTCAGCATAAAGCAGTAGGCCAACCTCTAAATGTATACTGGTGGGTAACTAATGGCTGGGAGAACAGGGCTGTGGTGTGGAGTAGGAAAGAAATAGTTTACCAAGTGGCTTCTATGTGCTGGGTGCTGCATCTCATTTTCATTCCCACAACAGTCAAGCAAGATGGGGTTTTATAATTCCACTCAAAGGACAAGAAAAGTGAAGTTCAGAGAAGCTGAATAATTTACATAGGGTCACACTGTGAGTGACTATGAACTAAATCTAACTATTTTCAAAGTCCACTGTTTATTCCATTGTACCATGCCACCTTCCCAGAAGCATTTTAGTAGAATTCCCTATACTGTCAAATGTGGTGATGATGCTCGTTAGTCTCTACATCAGAAAATATTTGGGGGCTCAATAATATTTTCAGAGACCTTTTTTGAAAAATGCCATTCATATAGATGCAGTAATGGAATAAAATATATACTAGAGTCATATTCTATCACCAAGAAGTATGTTTTTCAAGTAGGCAGCCCACTTTAAAGGAAAGCATTCAAACTTTATGGCTGTTTGTCTACACTTGCCCTAGCTTGCCTTCCTGCTGGGAAGCATATGGGTAGCCAAAAAAAATGAAATGAACATTACTGAATACTTATTAAGCATAAATCATTAATGCCTTCCAGCAAGGATGTACACATTTAGGCAAACATCACACATGGCACTCCATTCCTCACCTGATTTTACTGTCTACTTGCTGATCCACGGTGGTCCAATAAAAAGAGCAATGGTAGAAACAAAGAGGTAGAAACACCTGGTTAAACTCCTGCCTCCTCCACTTCCTAGCTGCATTATCTTTGAGAAGTAATTTCACCTAGTTTAACCTCAGTTTCCTCATCTGAAAAAATAAGAATGCCTTTTTATAGAGTCATTCTAAGTATTAAGTAGGATAATGGGTATGGAAGGATCTTGTAAATGACAGAGCTACAGAGGAGTGCAGGGGTGTTAATATTTTCATTTGGCAAGTCCACGAAATCAACAAATGAACTGGAATTGACAGTGGTGAATTTCTACCCTTATAACAAGGCATAAAATAGGGTAGTGTCATTTTTAACCTTGGCCTTAAAGAGAAGCAATACAGTGAGGATTAACTCTGTAACAATTGGGTCTAGAGCAGGCTTTACTATATTTCAGTAGTATACAAGAACTATGTAACTCCATAATGCCTTAATAATAGATGGTCTGTGTATGCAGGTATTAACAATCTAACTTCATCCTCCAAAATTAATTTTCGTTTGGCTCTTCTTTTCAGGGGGAAAGCTGGGCACCTGAAAGAGTGAAAGTCATTCATTAACTAATTCACTTAATCTTCAACCATTTACAGAGTGCATTCTATATGTCAGGGATATGAGGCTCAGAGGTAGAGAAGTCAATTTCTTTTCTTGTTGAGGTATAACTGATGAGTGAATAGACTCAACAACAGAGATGTAATAAGAGAAGTATGAAAGGTGTTTCAGGGACTTTTCTGGAGGTCTAGTGGTTAAGACTCCAAGATCCCAATGCAGGGGGCCCAGATCTGATCCCTGGCCAGGGAACCAGATCCCACATGCTGCAACTAAAAGATCCTGCACACTGCAATGAAGATCAAAGATCCCGCATGCTACAACTAAAATCTGGTGCAGCCAAATAAAACAATAAATGAAAATATTTTTAAAATATGACATAGGTAAGTAAAGTGACACTGAACTAGGATTTTTCCAGGTGAAGAAGGGGAAAGAACTTGC
The DNA here is from genome assembly GCF_019320065.1 of Cervus canadensis. Classification (NCBI taxonomy): domain Eukaryota; kingdom Metazoa; phylum Chordata; class Mammalia; order Artiodactyla; family Cervidae; genus Cervus; species Cervus canadensis. The sequence continues at coordinate 60,224,495 of NC_057419.1, forward strand.
TAGGCAGAACCTGCTGGGAAAAGAAATGCAAACCCATGAGAAGTGAAAGGAAATAAAAGTTTCATGTGACTGAAGCAGACACATGTGTGTGTACATTTAGATGCTTGTGGGGAAGGAGGAGCAGTTGGAAGGAAATAAAATGCTCTTATATGAAGGTAGAAGAGGCTATCATCTCCAGTCATGATTTGAGTGGTACATGGAAGATTCTCTTCTCTCAAAGTATCTACCCTTACACACTTGCTAATTCCTAAAATTCCATTTGGGACTCTGAGTTTCCTCTATCCTTTAAGAGTCCCCTATTAAAATGCAAGTGCCTTTGAGAGGAGCCACTAGGAGCCATAATAGGAATAGTGGATAGTCAGCTGAGGGCAAGGAGGACTTGCAAGAAGGGAACAAAGGGAATGTCTTGGTGATCTGGTAGGAATGTATATAGATACCAAAGATGCCCTTTACTAACAGTGTCAAGTTTTCATAGAAGACAAGCTCAGATGCAGAATTATAGAGTGTCTGTTGTCATCAATACAATATAGGTGTTGATTCCTATGTTTTAAGTACAACAGAGCTGTACAATAGGCTGTACTGTGGGCTAATCACTGCCCATAGCCTATTGTGACTCATTCACATCTTTTCCCCATATCTAAATACTTGGGACCATTACTGTATGTGATTTCTAAAGCTGATTATTGGTGGCAGGTATAGACTGCGGTCATGGAGAAAAAGGAATGAAGTATCTCAGGCAGGACTTAAAGTCTCGAATGACCCTGGCCTCATTAAACAATGCATTGTTACCTCAGTGTGAGGAAACCTCAGACTCAGATATTTCACTCCAGGGATGTGCCTTTACATGGACAATGAACTGACCAGGCCAGTCTTTTGAATCATACTAATGTTCATCATGGATTGCCAAGTGATTGCTAGAGTTAAGGTAATTCATAATGTTTATAAAAGAAGCCAAATAACTAGTTATATCACATGATCCATTTCACTGTTCCACCCCTCAGAAATTCAATCCATACGGCTTATTGTTATTCCTAATAATGCTGATTCTAAATGATAAAGAATTTTGAGACACATAATATGGATAGATATTTTGCTATCAACTCTTGCACTTTTTCACAGGAGAGATAATTTCTCACTGCTGAAGAGACCTTAGTGAGACTACTATGAGTTAATGCCCTCCAAATTCATCTGCATTCATTTGGGTATATCTTTTCCTTTCTCCTTTGCCTTTTACTTCTTTTATTTTCTCAGCTATTTGTAAGGTTTCCTCAGACAACCACATTTCTATTCTTTGGGATGGTTTTAGTCACTGCCTCCTGTAAAGAAGTGATGCTTTCAAATAGTGGTGCTGGAGAAGACTCTTTGAGAGTCCCTTGGACAGCAAGAACATCAAACTAGTCAATCCTAAAGGAAATCAGTCCTGAATATTCATTGGAAGGACTGATGCTGAAGCTCCAATACTTCGGCTACCTGATGCGAAGAGTCGAGTCATTGGAAAAGACTCTGATGCTGGGAAAGATTGAAGGCAGAAGGAGAAGGGGGCAACAGAGGATGACTGGATGGCATCATTGACTCAATGAACATGAGTTTGAGCAAACTCCAGGAGATAATTAAGGGCAGGCAAGACTGGCGTGTTGCAGTCCATGAGGTCACAAAGAGTCGGATATGACTTAGCAACTGAACAACGAACAACAAAGTCATCTGAGATCTAAAAATACTGCTGCTCACAGTACAACTCATAAGGCATAGAAGAAGAAACCTATTCAACACAACAAGAGTTACAAAACCAAACTTGCTAACAAAGAAGCTGGGAGAGTTGAAAGATAATAAGGGAGAATATAAGAATATGCCTCTTTGTTTCTTACATTTTCCCTAACCTACCTCTTGACTCCTAGGGAAAGGTTATCAACAGTTCCAAAGTTATTCAATGAAGGGGGACCATCTAACAACAGGAAAGCAGGGCAGTTAATTTTCTTGGATTTGAGCATTTATTAAGTGTTTGTCCCATAAATGATCTGATGTTGAAACAATCCTTACCTAAGTTCTTGTAAGTGACAAAGCCTGAGGTCAAATACAGATCTGTCTGAATCTAAGTCAAGTACTCTTTCAATAAGAGTTCACATGAGTTCCTTCTGAAACAAGATTCCAGCCTACTTTTCTGCAACGTCATCTCCAGAAATCCTTACTCAACATCTCCAGAGCCTATGTGATTCACTTTCATCTATATAAGCCATGCTGCAAAGTCACTTCAGTCGTGTCTGACTCTGTGCGACCCCATAGACGGCAGCCCACCAGGCTCCCCTGTCCCTGGGATTCTCCAGGCAAGAATACTGGAGTGGGTTGCCATTTCCTTCCCCAATGCATGAGAGTGAAAAATGAAAGTGAAGTCGTTCAGTCGTGTCCGACTCTTAACAACCCCATGGACTGCAGCCTACCAGGCTCCTCCATCCATGGGATTTTCCAGGCAAGAGTACTGGAGTGGGGTGCCATTGCCTTCTCCCTATATAAGCCATAGCCATGGTCTATAAAGACCCTGAGCTTCTCTTATACCCATTGCTTTGACATCTATCTCCAAACTTTAAAGTATAGCTCAACTTCTCCCTTTTCCATGAAATTTCCGCTGGATCTATGAATGTGGAGACAAGATTTCTTGAGTGGCAAATAGGTCTGGGTGAACAGTGGAAATATACACTATATATTCTTCTCCAAAATCCCCAATAAGCACTATAAAAGGAAAATGGAAAGAAAGAGTTTCAGTTAGCATTTGGGAACAGATTTCTGTCAGGACTCTGAGGTACTAGTTTACCCCCTGGAGATGGCTTTTTGTTCCTTGTGGATCTTTAGGAAAAAGACATCTATCTGCTTAAGATGAATTAAGAACTCTTGTGGAGTTAAGGAGTAGGCTATGAAAACTATGTATGAGAACTGTTGAGTTGTGGCTGAGGAAAGGTCAAAAAAAGACCAAAAAATGACCACCCAGCCTTTGCTGTCAGGGTCATGTGCCACCTTTAAGAAAGAGAAGCAAATCTACATAGAGACTTACAGCAACACTCACAGAAGGAACTAATTCAACTTTCCCAATCTGCCATTTTGTTTTGAAAGGGGATGAGCTAATAAATGAAAAATTACAATGTTTGCATTGATGACATCTGAAGGAAAACAAACTTATTTATTGTTTTTAACCAAAAAGAAGAAGAGTGAGAGCAAGAGAGAGAACAACAGCACAAGCGTGCAAGTGAGAGCCAGCATGAGCTCTAACTGGATTAAATATGCTTTGTTTAATAGCTACGTAGAAACCTGAAGCTCATAAATTTTCCTTCATTGCCCAGGACAACAGAGAATTGCAGATTTATGAGCTTTGTGTTAGAAATCTGTAACAGTATCTTCTACATTATACAAGATTTGTTGAAATGACATTCCAAGGACTGTTTGCTGGACATTAAAGAAAATAGTGCAAGACAATCAGCTACATTTTCACCCATGCTTAAAGCCTTTTCTTCATTCAAAATGTCCATTTTGATCTCACAATGCTCTTCTGAAGTGTGCTTTTAGGAAATACAAAGTAGCCTTACAGATAGCTTACGTAGGAAATCTATCAGCCCTAAAAATGAGGTCTGTGCACCTACTCTTCTGCAGTACTTTCCAGTTTTCAGTGTTCTTTTGAAGGCAAAACTGTTCAGCAGGACCACTTGGGGTATTAAGATATTCAATGACAATTCTATAGGTACATTAACAGATGCAGAATCGTGAAAATTTTTGCCCAAGGTAAGCCACTGAAAAGATCTTCAAGATAACAAGCTGGCAAAATAATGCATTCCCACTATGTATAACATAATGAGTTGACAAAGGGGTATGTTGGGAAATAAGAATTGGATTCTGGTTCAGATTCTGTCACTGAGCTGTTGGGTGAATTTAAACACATCTCTAAGTGTCTCTGAGTCTCAATTATTTTATCTGAACAATGGAATTGATACTGACCACACATCTGCTCCAGAGGCTGTTTATAAGAAGACAATGAAACAAGGAACATTAAGTACTTCTAAAAACACAAAACAATCTACAAAGGTAAGAGATTATCACTAGGAGAAAGTTCTGCTGGCTAATAGTCTCCTAAAAAAGTGAAGTTATCAAGAGAATAAACTGTCAATAGCTACATAGCACTTATGCCTAGATGAATGAAAAAAATATATACCAAAAGTCCTTTCATTTTCCCAGTCACTGAATATTAAAAAGCAGAGACATTACTTTGCCTACAAAGGTCCATATAGTCAAAGCTATGGTTTTCCCAGTAGTCATGTACTAGAGAATAAAAAAGGCTAAGTGCCGAAGAACTGATGTCTTTGAACTGTGGTGCTGGAGAAGACTCTTGAGAGTCCCTTGGACATCAAGAACATCAAACCAGTCAATCCTAAAGGAAATCAACCCTAAATATTCATTGGAAGGACTGATGCTGAAGCTGAAACCCCAATACTTTGGCCACCTGATGTGAAGAGCCAACTCACTGGAAAAGACTCTGATGCTGGGAAAGCATGAAGGCAGGAGGAGAAGGGGATGACAGAGGATGAGTTGGTTGGATGGCATCACCGACTCAATGGACATGAGTTAGAGCAAACTCCTGGAGATGGTGAAGGTCAGTCCATGGGTTGCAGAGTTGGACACAACTGAGCAATTGAACAACAAAGCTACAGAGCACATATGCCTAGATAAAAGAGAAAATAAATGCTCAAAGTCCTTTTATTTTCTGAGCCTATTCTGTTTTATGGACTCTCTACTACCATTCCAGATTAAACTGTACCACCAATGTATAGTTGGGGATTCTCTCGAATCTCAGTTGGTAAAGAATCTGCCTACAATGCAGGAGACCCAGGTTCGATCCCTTGGTCAGGAAGATCCCCCCCCCTGGAGAAGGATATAGCAACCCACTCCAGTATTCTTTTTTAAAATTATTTAACTTATTTTAATTGGAGGCTAATTACTTTACAATATTGTGGCAGTTTTGCCATACATCAACATGAATATAGGTGTCCCCCCGTCCTGAAACCCCCTCCCACCTCCCTCCCCACCCCATCCCTCTGGGTTGTCCCAGAGCACCAGCTTTGAGTGCCCTGCTTCATGCATCAAACTTGCACTGGTCATCTATTTTACATATGGTAATATACATTTTTCAATGCTATTCTGTCATATTGTCCCACCCTCGCCTTCTCCCACAGAGTCCAAAAGTCTGTTCTTTATATCTGTATCTCTTTAGAGATGACCCTATATAGGGTCATTGTTACCATCTCTCTAAATTCCATATATTTGCATTAATATACTATATTGGTGTTTCTCTTTCTGACTTACGTCACTCTGTATAATAGGCTCCAGTTTCGTCCACCTCATTAGAACTGACTCAAATGCATCTGTAGAAGTCCATGGACAGAGGAGCCTGGCAGGCTATAGTCCATGGAATCACAAGAGTCAGACACAACTAAACCACCACCAATATACAGTTGCCCATTAATAAACTCACTTGTCCTTATCCTCAAATACAAAAATAATGACTAGCTTACTGAGCACATATGTGGCATATGTACATACTGGTATATACACATACTGGAGTGGGTTGCCATTTCCTTCTCCAGGGGATCTTTCTGACCCAGGGATCGAACCCAGGTCCACTGCACTGCAGGCAAACTCTTTACCATCTGAACTACCAGGGAAGCCCTTCATATGTGGTAGACACTTTACATACATCATTTTATTTAGTCCTCCTCACAGCAATTTGAGAAGGTAGGTTTTCATATACCTTACCAATAAAGAAATGGAGACTCACAGAAACTAAGTAGCTTGTGTAAGGACACAGCTAAGAAATAGGAAAAAACAGTATTTGAAATTCGGGTCTGTGTGATTCCCAAACTTTTTCTTATGTGGAGATCCATGACTTTCCACTTCAGGTTATTTTATTTTTAAATCACCAATATAAATTGCTAAACGAAAGTGGGGATATTCTTCATGTCTATGATACATAGAGGGCTTCCCCTGTCACTCAGCTGGCAAAGAATCTGCCTGCAACGCGGGAAACCTGGATTTGATCCCTGGGTTGGGGTCGCAAAGAGTCAGACACAACTGAGCCACTTTCACTTTCACTTTACTGTATATAGAAACCACACACAAAGCAAAAATGCATTTGTGTAGGTCTAATCAGTACCTCTGTTGGCTCAGACGGTAAAGCGTCTGCCTACAGTGCAGGAGACCCGGGTTCGCTCCCTGGGTCGGGAAGATGCCCCTGGAGAAGGAAATAGCAACCCACTCCAGTATTCATGCCTGGAAAATCCCATGGACCGAGGAGCCGGGGCTACAGTCCATGGGATAGCAAAGAGTCGGATACGACTGAGTGACTTCACTTCACTTCACTTCACTTCAATCAGTACCTCAGTGCTTTTTTTTTTTCATTTATTTTTATTAGTTAGAGGCTAATTACTTTACAATATTGTAGTGGTCTCAGTGCTTAAAATGAGAGATTTCTTCAGCCAACTGACCTGTCACACAAATCAACATAAATATGTTGATTTGAATAAAACCCACACACTTTTCTATCACAATTTCTTATGCCCTTCTTTCCCTGTTCAAGTCTGCACAAGGCAAAATAAAAAGAAAAGGTCTCAGAATCAACCAAACTAAAGTAAACAGTAAAACAACCAAAGACACGGACTTCTAAATGTAGATTCTCCTTGTCCCAGATAAGGGTGGGAGTGGGGTGGGGGCTTAAATGGCACATTTCTGATACATTTCTGATAAATTTCTGCTCCTGGGCTACATTCTCAGCAGGGAAGCCAAGGTCACTCAGATTCTGCTGGCATTCATATTCAGCAAAGTGGCTAATGCAGCTAAAATATGTAACACCAGTGAAGTGAAAGTGAAGTCGCTCAGTTGTGTCCGACTCTTCGTGACCCCATGGACTGCAGCCTACCAGGCTGTTCTGTCCATGGGATTTTCCAGGCAAGAGTACTGGAGTGGGCTGCAGGACCACACAAATAACAGCTAGAAAATATCACATAACTGTAAGGTACCATCCTTAAAAAGACAAAAGTTACCCAAAATATATTTTAAAATTTTACAACTCAATAATAAAAAGAAAAGTAACCCAATTAAAAATGAGTAAAGGATCTGAATAGACATTTCCTTAAAGAAGATATATAAACAGCCAGTAAGGACATGAAAAGATGATGTTCAACATTACTGTCAAGAGAAATGCAAATCAAAAGCACAATGAGATACTACTTCACACCCACTAGGATAGCTATTAACAACAATAAAAAAACTAAAATGGACAATAACAAGTGTTGCCTAGGATGTGGAGAAACTGAAATTCTCATACACCGCTGGTGAGAATGTAAAATGGTACAGTTGCTTAGGAAAAGTCTGGCAGTTCCTCAAAAGGTTAAACACAGAATTACCATATGACACAGCAATTCCATTCCTAGGTATATATCCGGGAGAAATGAAAACATATGCTCACACAATTATACACAAACATTCATGACAGCAGTATTTATAATAGCAAACAAGTGGGAATAACCCGAATGTCCATCAACTGATGAAAAGATAAACAAATGTAGCACATTCATACAATGAAACAGTAGTCAGTCATAAAAATGATACATTCTATGTAATACACTGTGGCTAAACCTTGAAAACATTATGCCAACCTAAAGAAGCCAGATGCACACAGCACATATCGCATGATTCAATTTATATGAAATGTCCTGAAAAGACAAATCAATAGAGATCACCCAGGGCTGGAGAAGATAGGGAGAAATGGGAAAAGTAACTGCTAATAGGTATAGAGCTTTTTGGGAGTGATGAAAATATTCTAAAATTAGCTTTGATAACTGTTGCACAACTCTGTGAATACAACTCTGTGAATATATCAAAAAACTGTACACTTTAAATGGGTGAACTTTATGGTATATAAATTTTATATCAACAAAGCTATAAAAAAGCAATATGCCTTGTATGAAAATATATCACCATTTTTTATAAAGAGAGGAAAAAGTAGAAAAGAAAATAAAGGTTGAACAGCCAGATGTTACAATGAAGACAGAACTACAGAAGGACTGCAGTTGCCACCAACAATCAATCCATTTTAGTCTATTTGCCTGAAAATAACCTTCTTTATTGTCTCTCAGCACACCAGCTCCAAAAGCCAAGCTCTATAAAATAAAATCATCCACAATTGGTGACCACTTTGCTGAAAACATGACCTCTGAGACTGAGACCAGGGTATCTCAACTTGGCTAAGTATTGGGAGGAGGGTTCTGGCCAGCCTGTTTTTCCACTTTTATATGTCTTTATTTTCAAAGAGAAATTCCATTAAGTAGGGGAAATAGTAGGTGTTTAAAGCATATCTCCCAAGGTACCAGCTGATTATTTAATTTATGAACACAAATTCATAAACCCTGGCCTTATTGTCCATATGTATACTTAACATGGGGGCTTCCCTGGTGACTCAGACTTTAAAGAATCCACCTGCAATGCAAGAGACTTGGGTATGATCCCTGGGTTGGGAAAATCCCCTGGAGAAGGTCATGGCAACCCACTCCCGTATCCTTGCCTGGAGAATCCCCATGGACAGAGGAGCCTGGTGGGTTACAGTCCATGGGGTCGCAAAGAGTTGGACATGACTGAGTGACTAAGCACAGCACATACTTAATATGACAGCTCCTCAACAGGCACAGCAGAAGATGAGTATAATGCCAAGGAAGTTAGGGCTGGGTTCAGTTTACAGTGAATTCTATTTGTAAACTACACAATGGAACCAAACGGGGACATGGCTGTCATCACTTTTTACATCAACATTCCCAAAGGAAAAAGAAAATTTAGTGGAGGGCTGAACTAAAAACCTGCTCTAACCAGAGATTCCAAAATACCCATATTCCAATTCTCCATGAAGACTATGGTCAGCAGTCATATTATTGACGTAGAAGCACAATTATTTCTATTTCAGATAAAGCAAATATTTTTTGGTATACATTCGAAGTCTCCTGGTCTCAATGGTTTGGCAACCAGACAACAGAAAATTTTTCCTGTGTAATATACATAAAACCCCACAAGTTTCTTGGACATTTCAAATATGATTCTTCAACTCTTTTTGTTCTCTCATTCTGCTTTGAAAAGGTGTTCTTTTCCTTGCCAATTCATGTAAAACTGAAACAAATAAAGTTTAGTTGAAAAAAATGAGCTTGTATTTACCAAAACGATGCACATAGTTTCCTGTGCAAGCAGAAACAAACCGCATAAACAGAATGGTTATAATAGCCCGTTCCAAATAGATACCCAAGTCTAAGGGGTAAAGGAGATAACATCTGAAGTTATTGATACATTTCTGAGATACTAATAGGAATGTCTTCTCAACTGACTCACAAGGAGGGAAGAGATGATGGCTCTTCCATATCAAGCTCTTCTCAGTATGTCAGTTTAGCACCAAAGTTCTTAAAAGTCTTTACTGCCTTATTTTAGGTACCAAACCACAGGTATTCCATTTCATCTTTTAAACAAAAGCATTATCATTTGGAATGCTATTCCATTTTGATAATTCACAGTTTTGGGTATAGGCACATATTGTATAAATTCAAACAGATTCTGAAGTCATAGTGTAAAAGTTCTGCCCACAGCCAGAGCTAAGCTACCTACAATTATTTCTACATCCTCTCAACATTTTGCAATAGAAAAGATAACTTTACTCTCTGACCTTTACAATTGTCAGTGGGGAAAAAAACAAACAAACACTTATCATGTTTAAGAAGTCAAGGATTTTTGGATCTCTTTCAAGGTTTCTTTTTAATGGATGGATGACCCAGTTTTTCCTTTTCTTGCTCCCTCTCCTTTTAAAAAATAATCACAAATACTTCTCACTACCCCACCATGCCCTCTGCACTATCCAATAAGTTATTTTTTTTTGGTTTTCAAAAATGTGTTAATTCTTTGCCCAATTGTTATAACCTCAGCAGATCTTCCTCCTCTATCTACATCCAATGCACTTGAAAGTAGACCCCCCAGATCCCATAAGGACCCTGTCAGTGCAATTAGTAGAAATCCATGCTGTCTGCAGTTTTTTTATTACAAAAAGTCTTTCCTTTATCCTTCTGAATGTCATGAGCCAGGCATCATCCCCAAAGAAAGAAAGAAAATAAGCTCTATTACTTGGGTTTATCTTTCTAGTTACCTTACTTTGCTTAATATTGTTTGGCACTACCAGAAAGGCAGAAGCTTAAGCTTGTAGCCTTTACCTCATATTGAGGAGTAAAATATTCAGCTCTGAGTTTAGGCCTTAGGCTAATTGTTTCCATCCCAGCAATTCCCACACCTGTAAAAAGAAAGAACGCTTTATTGACATTGTTTCCTTTACTTGGATTAACTGTAGAGCCTCTGTAAGAGAGTTTATCTTCTAAAGCTTGAGAAGTAATTGGGAGATGTCTAGAAATACTACATTTGATTCAAGCTTTTATAACTTAACACTATTGCCAAGGTTCTGAAGATGAGAGCCTCTGCTCCCAAGTCAGTGAAGGAAAGTTGAGAGACAATAAGTGAGCTATTACGACAGATATTTCCTGGCTCAGTGACACAGAAGTCCTCAGCAGATTAGGGAGTGGGCCTGAGCAAGAATTGTGAGCACTGAGCATGCATACATCTTAACTAGTCGAGTGGGTCATTGAGGCACTTGAATATATTTCCATTTTGATGAAAGGTATTTTCAGGAATATCATCTTATGGGAAAGTATATAAATGGGTGCTGCCTCTGTTGTTTGAGAAGGTGGGTAGAGAATGGAATGAAAGCCAAATTCAACTCTGAGGAAAAGGTAGAAATCATTACCATCAAGAAGACATGTCAGGAAGGAACACACTTAGTCACTAGTGGTTTTTTTTTTTTTTTTTAACTACCTTCTATGGGTGGTGTCCAACAGGCCTTTTAGAGCTGAAGTGAAGTAAATCACCACTGAGAAGAACATACGTCCTAATGTGCTGGCAAGAGCCTTAGAGATCACTGACTCATCTTTCCTACATTTCCATCATGTTTTACAGATGAGAAAAATAAGTACCTAGAGAATGGGAATGAATTTTATCCATTTTGATAGTTGTAATACTCAGAGCAATGTTTCCTCAACTGTGAAATGTATACTGGTGGTGAGAACATGAGATGAATTAAGGTGGCACCTCAATAAACTTTTCTAGTAGTTATACAATTATTTTAATCAGTATGTTAAGAGCACAGGTTCTCACAGACTATTAGATAATATTTGGAGATTATTATTATTTTAGGTGTGCTGATAATTTTATGGTTATGTTAAAAAGAGAAAGTCCTAACCTGTTAAATATACACACTGAAGTATTTACAGGTGAAATAAGTCTGAGATTGGCTTTAAAACACTGCAGCAAGAAAAAAAAGTGAGCAGGCAATAGATGATACAAGAACTGCAAAATGTTGATAACTGTTGAACCTAAGAATAGGTGCATGAAGGTACATTAGGTTGTTCTAATTTTGTATAGTTTTGAAATTTTCTACAATCTGATTTTTAAGTAGGGGAGGAAATCCTGGTTTCTCATGTATAATACTGATGTGAAAGTTTCTTTTTAAAATAAATATATTAAGTGCAAAAGGCAAGTCAAGAAAAATATATTAAGTACAGATGAGTAGAAATGGTATGCAGGGTCAAACCTGTGAAGGTGAAGTTCACTGATAATGAATGATGTTCAGGAAACACTGCCCTAGACCAACAATCCCAAGAGAACTATGAAATAGGAAAGTATTACTGACAAATACTATGGAAAAGTTCTTCTCCTCAAAGTGCTCCTAGATGACAATAACTTACTTTTAACTGGATCTTTAGTCACTAATTGGAGCAATTATATTTTAAGTGCTACTTCTAATTATCTTTTCTAAGACTTTCACAATAAGCTAAAACACCAGGGATAAAACTACCTATTCTACAAATTTGAAATAGATACTTACTCTGCCAATAACTAGCTACATGACCCTGGAAAATTCCCTTTACCACTTTGAGCCTCAATGTCTCCTTATATACAATGAGAGGATGTTAACAACGTCTGTCAAAGGGTGGTGGGGTGAGAACCTCAGTCTATATCCCCAGTGGGTCAGCTTGCAGCCTTACAGTTAAACACAAAGGCAATGGAGATGCTATCACAGACCTGATCTGTTGATCCTGAGAAAACGTCACAGTTTCAAAGAGTTAGGAAGGACTTTTAAAAGTCAGTCAGTACAGTCCTCTATGTGCTACCCAGAAAACCAATCCATTTGTACTAAATCTGCTGTCCTCAAATGGAGAAACATTACAGGGCCATTCAGAACAAATAAGACTGTTGGCCCAGACTTCAGAAGAGCAAGATAAATAAACGCTGATCCAGAGAAGAACTGGTTCCTCCATCTTATTCCACCTTTCGTACGCAAAGCCAAATTATCTAAGGTTGAAAGTTACACAAGTACTTTCTGAAGGTGTCTGAATTTCAGTTGTCTCTGTTTGCCTTTCTTCAACTTGGTCATTGTTCACAGCCCTCTGAAAGTATAGACACTTCATCTAAATGGTCTTCCAATCTCTTGTTTTGTAGAATGGTTAACCTCAGAGAGCAGAGGCCATGGTTGGTGAACAGACTTCCACATAATTATAAAACTAATATTTATAGGAAAATGACTGACTATAAGCTAGGTTCTAATCCTCACTACAAGGCATTCTAACAGTAGAACCCTAGCATAGTTTATATCTTTGAGTCTTAATTTCTTCTTCTATAAAATGGACACTAAGATTACTACCCACCTCACTGGGTTATTGTGGGGATTAAAATGTCAGAGCACTTTACACATATATAACTTTGCAATAAATAAGGTAAGTTGATCCTGGAAAGCATTTGAGCATAGTGGAACAAATTTTGGAATGCTGATTTCAGGATATAAACTTTTTTTGAATACCCATGGCATAGTGAACTAGCCAAACACATGGCAGAGTTTCCTTCTTGAAATGTGATTTGATAGACTGGTTTGATTACTTTTGTTCTTCAAGGCTCAAGGCTTACCTTGCAGTCTAATGATCTACTTACAACTTGAAACCCAGCTTCTATCACACTAACAAAATAGATCACAATAAACTGTGGAAAATTCTGAAAGAGATGGGAATACCAGACCACCTGACCTGCCTCTTGAGAAACATGTATGCAGGTCAGGAAGCAACAATTAGAACTGGACATGGAACAACAGACTGGTTCTAAATAGGACAAGGAGTACGTCAAGGCTGTATATTGTCACCATGCTTATTTAACTTATATGCAGAGTACATCATGAGAAACGCTGGGCTGGAGGAAGCACAAGCTGGAATCAAGATTGCTGGGAGAAATATCAATAACCTCAGATATGCATATGACACCACCCTTATGGCAGAAAGTGAAGAAGAACTAAAGAGCCCCTTGATGAAAGTGAAAGAGGAGAGTGAAAAAGTTCGCTTAAAGCTCAACATTCAGAAAACTAAGATCATGGCATCCTGTCCCATCACTTCATGGCAAATAGATGAGGAAACAGTGGAAACTGGCTGACTTTATTTTGGGGGGCTGCAAAATCACTGCAGATGGTGATTGCAGCCATGAAATTAAAAGACACTTACTCCTTGGAAGGAAAGTTATGACCAACCTAGACAGCGTATTGAAAAGCAGAGATATTACTTTGTCAACAAAGGTCCGTCTAGTCAAGGCTACAGTTTTTCCAGTAGGCGTGTATGGATATGAGAGTTGGACTAGAAAGAAAGCTGAGCGCAGAAGAATTGATGCTTTTGAACTGTGGTGTTGGAGAAGACTCTTGAGAGTCCCTGCAAGGAGATTCAACCAGTCCATCCTAAAGGAAATAGTCCTGAATATTCATTGGAAGGACTGATGTTGAAGCTGAAACTCCAATACTTTGGCCACCTGATGCAAAGAGCTGACTCATTTGAAAAGACCCTGATGCTGGGAAAGATTGAGGGCAGGAGGAGAAGGGGACGACAGAGGATGAGATGGTTGGATGGCATCATCAACTCGATGGACATGGGTTCGGGTGGACTCGAGGAGTTTGTGATGGACAGGGAGGCCTGGTGTGCTCGGTTCATGGGGTCACAAAGAGTCGGACATGACTGAGCAACTGAACTGAAACTGAAAACAAAATAGAAAAAAAAAAATTTGGATTGTTTCAAGGCAAATAAAAATAAGCTCCAAAAGCTGCCCTTTTCCTTTTACATACTAAATTTTTTAAATTTAATATTCTCTCAATAATTGGACCAACACCTAAGACCTCCATTCTTTTAAAGGATGTGAACAATATATTTATAATAATATTTTTGCAAATGGCATTTTGCTTGATATTCTGATTTGGAATTTTTTATACAAAAAATTGAAAATAATAATACAAGTCCTTACACACCTGACATCCTAACAGCTATCAGTTAAATATTTGTTGATTAACAAAATTGGACATTTTATGTCATATGTATAAAATATTGTTTTTATCTTGAATGTATTATCTCAGAAAAATCATGACTCTCCCACAACAGAATATCATTCTCTCTCCCTAGAAAACCCATTCAGTATTTTTCCAAACAAAACAAAACAAAATGACCAGGGTTTGCTGCAAAAGATCATATCAGAATATTATATTAATAAATTTTATTTTATGAAATATCCATCCATTGCCCTAATTTTTTCTTATTTTTCTCTAAATAAGTTTGCCATGTGCAATCATTTGGTAGTTACTAAGACAGTCTTTATTATGGCCATTATGCAAGTGAGGAAATCAAGATTTGATGTTATCAAGTTTGGCTAGAATGGAGGTTTATATGTAGACTGCACATTCTAGCCAAGTTGACTGACTCCTCTGTATTCAAATTAATGTAACAAAAGAAAAATTCATGTCTGGACTATAAAATATGATAGATTTTACCCCTTGGTTTTGTTATTTGCATTATTTTACATTCAGTATTTCAAACTAAGAGAGTCTAAGCAGATACAATTATTTAATCATAATTTCAATTGTGCATAAACAGTATGTGTTGATGTTTGATAATTTAAAAAATATTTTAATTATCTTTTCTATAATCTTATAAGAGGATTAGTTTTAAATACTCCTAGGTAACTCAGCTCTTACCACTGAGCCTAGTCCTTTGCCACTGACTACTTCCTTGGCAAGGCTTACCATAGTTGAGAGCAAACGGTACTCTTTAGAATTCTGCATATACACTAATAGCTCAGCTGGTAAAGAATCTGCCTTCAATGCAGGAGACCCCAGTTCGATTTCTGGGTCAAGAAGATCCCCTGGAGAAGGAATAGGCTACCCACTCCAGTCTTCATCGGTTTTCCTGGTGGCTCAGACAATAAAGAATCCGTCTGCAAGGCAGGAGACCTGGGTTTGATACCTAGGTTGGGAAGATCCCCTGGAGGAGGACATGGCAACTCACTCTAGTATTCCTGCCTGGAGAAACCCATGGACAGAGGAGCTTGGTGGGCTACAGTCCACGGGGTTGCAAAGAGTCAAACACAACTGAGCGACTAAGCATAGCACACATATACACTAAATAAATGAACAAAGGGTGATAGAAAAATTGTGGCTGCCCCTAGAAAGGATCACAGGTAATCTGGGGAAAGTGGGACTTACCAGGTGCTGCTAGTGGTAAAGAACCCATCTGCTAATGCAGAAGACATATGAGACGTGGGCTCAATCCCTGGGTAGATCCTGGGGAGGAGGAAAAGGCCACCCAGTCCAGTATTCTTTCCCGGAGAATCCCATGGACAGAGGAGCCTGGCAGGCTACAGTCCATAGGGTCACCAAGAGTTGGGCATGACTGAAGCAACTTAGCATGCATGCTCGCATAACTGTCATACAGTGTCCCTACCCCTATCAGTGGATAAGTTTGTATGACAGTGGTGGTGACATTTAATAATCTCTCTTTAATATCTTGCATACAAACAAGTATAATAAACCAGGTTTGGAAGTTTCCTTTTTGCAGTGGAAGAACAAATACCAAAAAGAGTACATCAAGCAAAGAAAGAGACATAAAAAGAATTTAAAATTTAAATACAGGAGATCACCTTCTACCAGAGAAAAAGGAGAATTGGCCTCGTCTTCATGCCTGCTGCTCCCTCACTGCCTTTGTTGGAAAGATACAGGAGCCCAGGACAAGAAAAGATGGGATCCTGCTACGCTTCTCTCTTTGGTCCTCATCACTCCATTTCCTATGAATTCCATCTTGAGCCCCCATCTCACTCATACAGATGAAGAACATGTCCATTCATCTGTCATTTTTCATTCTCCACTGTGTCTATTCTCTTTGTGCTCTAAGTCCACCTTAGAGCTATCTGTAGTAACTTCTTAAGACAAAAAACCCAAACAAAACCAGAAAAGTAACACCTTCTAACCCAATAATGAACATCACAAATAAGTTTTCACAGTACAAATACAAGCCTTCTCTACCATCAGTATGCTGAATTTTTCTGAAAGGATATAATGTCTTCTATAGCCACTCATTTCAAATTTAATTCACTGACACAGTGAAACTAGCTTGAAAAGGTTTACAATTTAAATACCACTTATTTACCAATAATTCTTAACACAAGGTGTCCTGTCAATAAAGAAACAATGTGTACAATTCTTAAATGAATCTTTGACATCAGTTCAGTTCAGTAGCTCAGTCGTGTCCGACTCTTTTCAACCCCATGAACTGCAGCACGCTAGGCCTCCCTGTCCATCACCAACTCCCGGAGTCTACCCAAACCCATGTCCATTGAGGGTGATGCCAGCCAACCATCTCACCTGGAGTTATTTCTCCACTGATCTACAGTAGCATATTGGGCACCTACCTACCTGGGTTAGAAACTAAGCCATGCTGTGTGGGGCCACCCAAGATGGACGGGTCATGATGGAGAGGTCTGACAGAATGCGGTCCACTGGAGAAGGGAATGACAAACCACTTCAGTATTCTTACCTTGAGAACCCATTTGACATCACACATGAACAATTACATCATACATGAACAATGCACACCTATATACCATGGTGGCTAGCAAGCCCAAAAATAAGCAGTAAGTTAGTTCAACACATCTGAGATATCTCACAAAATAGTCCAGTAGATTCCTCAGAAAGCAGATGGGCATCTTGTGAAATCAATGGTTACATATGCACAGGCATATAGCTAAAATACATGAAACAGACACCAACACAGAGAGATACATGGAAATATATGGTCACAGAAAAACAGAAAGATACACGGACCATTAAACATACAGTCAGATATACACCCAAGGACACAGACAAAGACAACCAGACACAACAGATGACAAAGATAGTTCTTCCAAACAAACTAAATGAAGGCACAGGCACAAAAAGATGAAGAGGCTAATTCCAAATGATGCATATAGAAACATAAAAAGGTCAAAAATTACAAGGACCAAGAAAAGCAAAACACAGGTATACAAGGCCAGAGAAACATGAATTAAGTAGGCAGATGCACCAAAACACATACATAAAAAGACACACGAAGACAGGGACATTAGGGGCAAAGGAAAAGACATACAGAGAAACAGATACACAGGGAAGGACTAATCAGTTCAATTCATTCACTCATTCTTGTACAACTCTTTGCAACCCCATGGACTGCGCAGGCCAGGCTTCCTTGTCTATCACCAACTCTCGGAGCTTGCTTAAACTCATGTCCATCAAGTTGGTGACGCCATCCAACCATCTTGCCTTCAATCTTTGCCAGCATCAGGGTCTTTTCAAATGAGTGAGCTCTTCCCATCAAGTGAATAAAGTATTGGAGCTTCAGCTTCAGCATCAGTCCTTCCAATGAATATTCAGGACTGATTTCCTCTAGGATTGACTGGTTTGATTTCCTTGATGTCCAAAGAACTCTCAAGAGTCTTCTCCAACACCACAGTTCAAAAGCATCAATTCTCTCGTGCTCAATTTTCTTTATAGTCCAACTCTCACATCCATACGTGACTACTGGAAAAACCATAGCTTTGACCAGAGGGACCTTTGTTGGTAAAGTAATGGCTCTGCTTTTCAATATACTGTCTAGGTTTGTCATAGCTTTTCTTCCAAGGAGTAAGCATCTTTTAATTTCATGGCTGCAGTCACCATCTGCAGTGGTTTTGGAGCCCAAGAAAATAGTCTGCCACTGTTTCCATTGTTTCCTCATCTATTTGCAATGAAATGATGGGACTCGAAGCCATGATCTTAGTTTTTTGAATGTTGAGTTTTAAGCCAGCTTTTTCACTCTCCTCTTTCACATTCATTACGAGGCTCTTCAGTTCCTCTTCACTTTCTGCCATAAGGGTTGTGTCATCTGCATATCTGAGGTTATTGATATTTCTTCCAGCAATCTTTATTCCAGCTTGTGCTTCATCAAGTCCAGCATTTCACATGATGTACTCATCATATAAGTTAAATATGCAAGGTGACAATATACAGCCTTGACGTACTCCTTTCCCAATTTGGAACCAGTCTGCTTTTCCATGTCTGGTTCTAACTGTTGCTTCTTGACCTGCATATAAGTTTCTCAAGAGGCAGGTCAGGTGGTCTGGTATTCCCTGGAACCAGTCTGTTTTTCCATGTCTTGTTCTAACTGCCACTTCTTGACCTGCATATAAGTTTCTCAAGAGGCAGGTCAGGTGGTCTGGTATTCCCATCTCTTGAAGAATTTTCCACAGTTTGTTGTGATACACACAGTCAAAGACTTTAGCATAGTCAATGAAGCAGATTTTTTTTTCTTCTGGAATTCTTTTACTTTTTCTATGATCCAATTGATGTTGGCAATTTGATCTCTGGTTCCTCTCCTTTTTCTAAATCCAGCTTGAACATCTGGAAGTTATCAGTTCACATACTGTTGAAGCCTAACTTGGAGAATTTTGAGCATTACTTTGCTAGCGTGTGAAATGAGTGAAATTATGTGGTATTTGAACACTCCTTGGCATTGCCCTTCTTTGGGATTGGAATGAAAACTGACCTTTTCCAGTCCTGTGGCCACGGCTGAGTTTTCCAAATTTGCTGGCATATTGAATGCAGCCTTTTCACAGCATCATCTTTTAAAATTTGAAATAGCTCAGCTGCAATTCCATCACCTCCACTAGCCTTGT
Source organism: Cervus canadensis (assembly GCF_019320065.1). Lineage (NCBI taxonomy): Eukaryota > Metazoa > Chordata > Mammalia > Artiodactyla > Cervidae > Cervus > Cervus canadensis. The sequence continues at coordinate 60,243,635 of NC_057419.1, forward strand.
TCCTAGTGATGCTTCTTAAGGCCCACTTGACTTTGTACTCCACAATGTCTGGCTCTAGGTGAGTGATCACACCATCATGATTATCTGGGTCATTAAGATCCTTTTTGTATAGTTCTTCTGTGTATTCTTGCCACCTCTCCTTAATATCTTTTGCTTCTGTTAGGTCCATGCCATTTCTGTCCTTTACTGTGCCCATCTTTCCATGAAATATTCACTTGGCATCTCTAGTTTTCTTGAGGAGATCTCTAGTCTTTCCCATTCTATTGTTTTCCTCTATTTCTTTGCACTGATTACTTAGGAAGGCTTTCTCATCTCTCCTTGTTATTCTTTGGAACTCTGCATTCAAATAGGTATATTTTTCCTTTTCCCCTTTGCCTTTCACTTCTCTTCTTTTCTCAGCTATCTGTAAGGCCTCCTCAGACAACCATTTTTCCTTTTTGCATTTCTTCTCAGAGATGGTTTTGATCACCATCTCCTGTACAGTGTTATGAACCTCCATCCATA
>NC_057419.1:60244148-60319575 GCF_019320065.1 Cervus canadensis
TCCTCTTTCACTTTCATCAAGGGGCTCTTTAGTTTTTCTTCCTTTTCTGCCATAAGGATGGTGTCATCTGCATATCTGAAGTTATTGATATTTCTCCCGGAAACCTTGATTCCAGCTTGTGCTTCATCCAGCCCAGCGTTTCTCATGATGTACTCTGCATATAAGTTAAATAAGCATGGTGACAATATACAGTCTTGACATACTCCTATTCCTTTTTGGAACCAATCTGTTGTTCCATGTCCAGTTCTAACTGTTGCTTCCTGACCTGCATACAGGTTTCTCAAGAGGCAGGTCAGGTGGTCTGATTTTCCCATCTCTTTAAGAATTTTCCAGAGTTTGTTGTGGTCCACACAGTCAAAGGCTTTGGCATAGTCAATAAAGCAGAAGTAGATGTTTTTCTGGAACTCTCTTGCTTTTTCGATGATCCAATGGATGTTGGCAATTTGATCTCTGGTTCCTCTGCCTTTTCTAAATCCAGCTTGAACATCTGGAGATTGCAGAACATCTGAGCTGAAAAGGACCTTAAAGAGCATCTAGTACTGATGTGGGAGTAGTAGCCCTTGATTTCCAACCTGAATGAATTACAATGAGTTTTGTGAACTAGGTCTAATCCCTTTTCTGTCCAATCCATAAAAAAAGATACTGACTTCCAGAGTCCCCTCTAAATTCTGATAATCTCTGATTCTTTGATGTAAGCTCACCCCTTTCAACTCACTGTTTTTAACTGATATCTAGAGGAGAAGCACAGTTAATCCTTAGAAATGGAAAGGAGAGTAATGTTTTTCACCAAGTCAACAAATGCCTATTATATACTAAATAAGAAAAAAAGCCCAGATAGATACGCCTACTTGAAACAACTTCAAATGTTAAGACTCAATAAATAAGAGGGGTTTTGGAGAGTGAGAGAGGGACTTGGTCTTCTTTACCTGCCACCTGCTGACCCCTGAATGTGTAACCCTCTTTTTATATTTTCTCAGTGCTTAAGTAGTCCACTGCCTTCAGCCCATAGTTACTCCAATTTTAATGTGGCTGGTAGAGGGGCAAAGACTCACCCCTTAAGCCACATGTGTTCAGGCTTTTACAAAAAACAAGACAAGGTTTCATGACTGAAGAATAGCATTATTTTGGGATCATAAAAAGCAACACTTCAAGTATATAAGCTATTTCTGAGTATATGAAACACTTTTAGACTTACCCTTTCATCTATAAAATTAGAATGTATGTTCTAATTTATAGATGAGAAAATTCTGACTCACAACTGTTAACGTGTCCAAGGTTACACAGATAGTAACCAACAAAGTCTGGATACAAATCGTGGTATTTGAAAGATACATTCACTGTTCTTTCATGTACCTCTGCCTTTTCCTTCACTCATAGTCCTCCTGGAAAGCATTCAATTTCTCCTTCCACTTTGGTCCAGCAGGAGGAAAAGAAAACTCTGGCATCAACTCAGGGCTGAAAGGAACTCATGTCTAACTCCCACCTCCATGTCTGCACAGAAAATAGGGAAGCAGGAGAGGGTGTGGCACTTGGCTGAAGGGCTCTTGGAAAAGAAGGGAAGGAAGCCTTTCTCCATCATTGTCATTACTGTTAGTTCTCAGAGAACACTGTGGGTAAGTTTATGAAGCTAAGGAAGTAAAATAGAGATGACAAGCTGCCCAGGAAATTCACATCCCAAACTAATTTTTCCTGAATTAGCTATGACTTTGATTTTCCATTTTACAGTTAACCAAGGCACTTAAGAACCTGGATTAAGCTCTGGGTCACAGGATCCATGAAAGCTGTAAAACATTTTCTGAGGATTTCTTAAGGATATTCTAGAGAAGAATAATGTTGAAGGGAGGCAAGAAGCTTTGGCTAATGGAGAGTAGATTTAATGGTCTCTAAAAAATAAAGCTGAAGTCTGTAGAATAGTGAAAACGGCAGTGAGGTCAGAGGATAAAGGGCTGAAAACTGAAATTCAAATCCCAAATCCACCAAAGTACTCACTGTGTGACCTTGAACAAGTCATTAACCTCATCTACAAAGTGGAATTAATAAGATTTAGATTTATTAATTTATTAATAAATAAATAAATCTCCATAATAAATTTAGATTAATTAATTTATTAATTAATAAGATTTAATTATTTATTAATTAATAAGATTAAAGATTTAATTTAAAGAATAAATAAGAAAATACCTTGGCAACATCTAACATACACCTAGCACTGAGAGGAAGATGCTCAAAAAATATAATATTTGATCATAATTAGTTTATCCATGCTCAGAAATAGCCTTAAGTATCATGTTGTCAAAACAAGTGACATAGTGATGCTCTAGTTCTGCTGACCAATTACTTGGAAAAAAAATCTAAGATCAACTCGTGTACAATAATCCTTGTCACCCCAACCCTCTATATAATACATACATACAGGATTGGAACTCACTAGAACAACTTAAGCACCCTCATAGCCCCTAATTAGCAATCCCTAAGTTCCAATCTATCATCACACACCCAACCCACAACACACACACACACACACACACACACACACGGACTGAAACTGTCACTTCTGTTCTTAGGAAAATAGTATTAGATTAAAAAGCAGTTAGTCATAAAGCTTCATATTCAATACTCAAAATAAAAGACATGCCCATTTTTAAGAGGGCCATACTCACTATGCAAGAGGGATATGACTTGAAATTTTGGTAATGGCATTTCGTAAGTATCTGTTCTTATGTTTACTATTGAGATGTCAGTTCCCAGTATCTGAGATCTTTGAAACCTGAGATGTTGTCTCATTTCTCTTTTTATCCTCAGAATCCAGCACAGGGTCTGTTACAAAGTTGGCATTCAGGAAATGTATTAGTGAGTAAAAGAATAAATTAGCAATTTAATGAATGAAATATTTTTCATTTGACCACACTGAGATTGCCGAGAATTAAAATGCTGATCTCCAAATAATGGGGAAACTTTTTAATTGAAAACAATGCTCCAAATCAAATATGTACTCATTCATTCACTTATTCAATAGCAAATCTCTACAGTGAACTTGAAAAAATTACAACCAGAAGTGTGTGTGTGTGTGTGTGCATTCAGTTGTTTCACTTGTATCTGACTCTTTGCAATCCCGTGTTCTGTAGCCCACCAGACTCCTCTGCCATGGTCTGAATCCTGGTCCTTCCACTTACTGTCTAAATTACTGTGGAATGTCCCTCAAGTGCCTCCAGCCTCAGTTTCCTCATCTGTGAAATGGGGATGTTAATCCATGTTGTGACTACCTCCAAGTTGGTTTTGAGAAGCAAAGAAGACAATGTGCCTGAAAGTACCTCGTGAAATTTCAATCACTTTGTACTACCTAGGGATTGGACTCATTTAATCTCAAACATATCCAATGGTTCCATTCCCATTTTCCAGTCCTCTACCATTTCTCATATCAACTGGATATAACAAAGCCAGCTACTGTATCCTCTGAAAACCATCTAAAACTGAATCCAAAAGGGAAAGGATATACAAGTTTAGAACCATTATGTTTTAAAACCTGAAATTAACATATAAGTAAATTAGGGGCTTCCCAGATGGCCCAGTGGTAAAGAATCTGCCTGCTAATGCAGAAACCACAGAAGATGCAAGTTCAATCCCTAGGTCAGGAAGATCACCCAGAGAAGGAAATGACAACCCACTCCAGTAGTCTTGCCTGGGAAATCCCCTGGACATAGGAGCTTTGAAGGCTATAGTCCATGGGGTCGCAAAGAGTTGGACATGACTAAGCGACTGAGCATAAATAAATTATACCCCAGTAATAGAAGGTGGTAAGGAGGAAGGCAGAGGCCTAGGTCTCCTGTCAGCTTCAAGCAAACTTTGGCTTACCTGATTTCTTCTAGGTTCTGGATATGGCTGCCTGAACAAGCTATTGCTACCACTGATAAAAAGAATCTTAATGCTAACCTTTTAAACTCATCCAAGAAGCAGCCCTTTTGTATCCACTCTGGCTCCTATGACCAGCAAAGTGAAGGGTTGTAAAGAAGATTCTGATGGGAGAGAGAAGGCATGATAGAAGGAGAGGGGGAGGCTATGTAAGTCATGAGATAAAAATAGTGTTTTCAGATATACATTGCTTTCAGCTACCTATAACAGAAAGAAGCTTTATGACTTATAGATAGCTAACCCACTGGTACCTGTGCTCCCTCCTTCTCATCTTTATGCTTTTATAAACTGAAAAGGAAACCAAAAGTGATAGACTAAGAAATCTTAATAGATGCTCTCTAGAGTCATGGGGGCTAGAAGTGGGTGATCATGCCCATCCCCATTGGAGGAAGTCAGATTTCACCTCTCAACTTACTCCCCCATAAACTAGGGTATAGTCCTTGCCTCCTGTGATATGCCAGCCTGCTCTTCAGTGACTCAGCATATCTTTAAATATACCCAGGCAAGGAGCTGCTCTGAGACACAGTAAAAAAATGTTTTAATCTGTTTGGGGTGTTGAGAAGCAGTCAGGAAGGTCCTTTGTTAACATGAGGTTCCCAAGCAAAGTCAGCATTGCTATGAGCTCGCTTTCTATGCTAAGAGGCTTGTTTTTGTTCTGCTGTCTGCTGTTTGCCAGCTGTGTAGAGCACAAGGATGAGAAGGGGGATGGTTCCAGGCCATGGAAAGAGTCAAGGAAATTCCTGCCCAGTGATTATGTGGGGGGTGGGGACCTATGTGTGCAATGGAGTGACTGGTTTAAATGTAAGGGCTCCAAACTCACCAAGAGTCCAGACACTTTGCACTGGGTCATCCTGTTCCCTGTGGAGGACCATGACCTCTAGCTGACAGGAGGGGTCTTCTCACTCTCCCTGTCTTCTCAGACCAGCTCAGTCTTGCACTTTGAAACAAGTGTCAACTAGTAAAAGATTTCAGCTGGGCTGAGAGAAGTAACTGAATAACTCTCATTACCAAAGCAAATCATGCTCCCGTTATCTGCAATGACCTCACACTTACATTCCAGCCAAAGCATTTTGGAGACAGAGCTTTGTGGAGGGGAGGAAGGGGCAGCGGTGGCCTGAGTAAAGGCTCATATACTTTAGTCAGAGTCTAGCTACACGTTTTCCCAAGTTTTCCTGGTCTGGTGGAATAATAATAATGACAAGGAGGCAGAGAACCATTTATCAAATTTTCATTCTGGGCCAGGCACTGGTCAATATTTTTTTACATGCATTATCTCACTTATCTTCACAAGAACCCAAAGAGAGAAGTATTAATATCTTCACTATATGAACGAGGAAACTGAAAATAAAATTAAGTGGCCCAGAACATAAAGTTGATAACTGTCAGACTCGAGATTTAAAGTAAAATCTGTCAGATGCCAAAACCTATGTCTGAACCTCAATATATTATACTTTAACCCTGGCGCCAACTTTTTCCTCAAGAGTCCTAATCCTCTCTGTTGTTTATTAAAAATCCCTACCTCTATGAGGTATGTCTACAATAATCCAGATGGGCATTTTGGAGTTATTGATAGGGATTTTAAATTTAAATTTAAAATTGCTAGAAAGCAACTGTGGAAATCATCTAATGTGAGTCCCAACCTCTTCCCTGTATACATGCTTTCCAGCAACTCCAGCTTCTTCTTGAACACCTTCAATAAGAGTGAATTTACTACTTAAGAGTGATACTCCCAATGGACATAAAGAATGTGACGAATAAGAAAAAGTGAACTAATATTTCAGCATCTACTAAGTGGCATGCCCTTTATCTAAGCTGTTTTATTTAGTCTTAACGGTGTATTGTGAGGAGTGAAAGTCGCTCAGTTGTGCCCGACTCTTTGCGACCCTGTGGACTGTACAGTTGATGGAATTCTCCAGGCCAGAATACTGGAGTGCATAACTGTCCCCTTCTCCAAGGGATCTTCCAAACTGGGGTCTCCTGCATTGCAGAAGGATTCTTTACCAGATGAGTTACGAGGGAAGCCCGTATACTGTTAGGAGAGCATAATACAAATTAAGGAGTTGAGGTTCAGAGAGGTTAAGTTACTCACTTGGGGTCATACATGTGATAAATGGCTGTGGCAGAACTGAGAGCCAGGTCAGATTTGATTGCAGCATCCCTTGTACTTTTCTTTAGTCCCTCCTAAATGAGGAGGAAAAGCCCTTGGGGTAAGGAAGGATGTAAAAATTTGCCCAGGTCCCTGATCTCACAGAGATGGCAAATTCAAATGCCTAGAAGTTACTTAATTAATACAAGTAACCTAAATGAATACAGCTGGTGTCTGGGCAAACTGAAAAGTATATGGATGCATGCTCCATCTAGAGGAGTACCTTGCTCCTCACCTGCAGCTAGTCATTGTCATGCAGGAATGTGGTTCTAATAATGCCAGATCTTCATTTCCAAAGCTGGAAATCTGAATTTTTATGTGAAACATTAGCAACTAATTTGATACTCCCCCACACACTCCAAAACTCATTTGGTATTTGTTGAAAACTTCTGATATAGGGTGAATCTACAATGTCTTCCTTTTACTGAACTGTAATCTATCTTCACTGGTTTTGCCCTTTGGGGTACTACAGAAAATATCAAACTCCTTTATTCCATGACAGTTCTTCATATATACTGAGACAATATTTATATCCATTGCTCCCTGCCTTCCTTCCCACATCCAACTCAGCATCTCAGCTTCTCCATGCTTTACAACAGGAGATGCCCCATGAATAATGGGGTTGAACACTACATTGTAAATATGGTCTGACCGTAATTCACTTCCTTTATTCTGGATTCTATATTTGTATTAATAGAACTTATGATCCACATTTGTTTTTGGCACTTAGGTTGACTGACTGAAACTCAATAAATAAATATTTATGGATACCTACTATGCGACAAGCTCTAAGCTATATGTTTTGTATAACTTACACAAATATATCCATGAAATAACTTTTGCCCTAAAAGAGGGCACACTTTGAAAAGATATATGAGAAACACAAAAATAATTATAATTTAAGAACTGAGTACCATATCAGTGGAGAAGGAAAAAAGGGCTGAATCTACAAGATATTAAGCACTAGTTATTGACTTACATTTGACCTCCCCCATGTCATCTGATTCTCTCCTCACAAAAGTCTTATAATTTACACATTTTGAGTCCTAGTTTACAGATGAAGAAAACTGAAGCCTATGTTTTTTTAACCATATCATGTCATATAGATAACTTTCTCAATGGATTATGGGATGAGAAATTTCATCTCATATGACACTGTTTCTGAGCTAAGGTTAGAAGAATGTATAGTATTAAAGTTGGGATAGCCTTCAAGGCCAAAGGAATAATAAGAAAACAACAAATTCAAAGAAAAAAAGAGTGAGGATGGTTTAAGGTGACAGATCTATTTGGCTGGAGTTAAAAGATTTTTGCAGGGGAATTATAAGAATTGAGATTAGAAAAGCAATCCAGATCATGAAAAGCTTTGAACACCAAACTTAAAGAATCTGTATTTTAACCTATAAGCAAATGGAGAGGAGCTGCAATTTCAAACATGCATCGCATAACTGCTCAGCAAGGTTTCCTCTGTGCTGAGCATTGAGAATACAGAGATAAACAGAGTTCTAACCCTCAAGGAGTTTACAGACTAATGGATGTTTAAAGAAAGATACTAACAATGCTATAACTGAACTTTGAGAAGGTTAACCTGGTAGGATGAATACAATATGAATTGGAGAGCGGCACAGAGAACTAAGAGCATGCATGAGGTCGCTGCACTAGTCAAGGCAAAAAGTGATAAAGACTGGAACTCAGGGAGGGGAATGACAGAGAAAGCTTTGGGAAACAACAACACAGCATTTCACCACCTTAATCCCTAAAGTATCCAGTGTAGCTTTTCCCAGACACTGTGGGGTCATCTTTGATGATGGAATGTTTCAAGTCAATCTAGCACCTCAGCAAGGCTTAGCAGGTGTCCAAAGCAAACAGCATGAAAATATGAGTATGGTTAAGGTTTGTGGTTTATTGTTAAGTAGTTGATGACTTAAATATCTCAGTCTAACTAGGTCTTTTTTATTTAAAGGGCTAATTAAACAAATCTTTCAAATGAACAACTGGAAACTCCAACAGACTACCCACTTGCTAACCTTTGTATTTTTAAACAGAAATGAAAGGGAAAGAGGGATAGGTAAACAGACTCAAACTATGTTTTGGAATCTTATTTGTACCCAAACATTAAATATCAAGAATTTCCATCTTACTCCCAACTCTCAGTTTATGCGATCTCATCATCTAATTAGAAGTTGGTCAATGCTTCAGAGAAGGGGACCAATAAGACACTTTTGGAAAGATGCTTTCTCTTATGTAATGCTAATTTTCAAAAGAAATGCCTAACTGGTTGTCATTTATATGAGTGGGAAGGTTGTATTTTCCTTTAAAAAAAAATCTGGAGAGTAGCAGACATTCACAGTACCCTTCTTTCATCTCCACGGTAACAAAAAAGTCACCTGACAACTACATTCATGATTTCCTCTGGGATCCTGCACAAGCCATTTGGGCTAAAAGAACAGAGGTAGCATTTTTTTCACACTGGGAAGTTCCCTTTCTTACTTAGGGAAAAGTCCATATGCTGACATTTTTTCCTGATGCTTTTGTTCCTTTTGTCCAATGTCTGGGATGGCTGCTTCATGTCAATGTATGACAAAACCCACTGCAACGTTGTGAAGTAATTAGCCTCCAACTAATAAAAATAAATGAAAAAAAAAAACAATGTCTGGTAGGACACGGATTCTGATCATTCTCCCTATTCTTTGTCCAATCTTGCTGATGCAGAAAGTTAATTTTTAAAGAAAGGTGAGAGGCAGGACAATACAGAAGGTGGAATAGAGGGAGACAAGTCAGCCAGAGAATGGAAACAGAGTGATAAAATGCAAAGAGGTTTGGCAGTCAGGAGTCTCAGCTTTAAGCTCTGGTTCCCCTAATTACTTACCATGTACCACTGGATAAGTACCTTTCCTCCTAAGAGTCCTTAAAAGAAGCTAATGTATTGTAAGGACAACTTGCTCAAATGTTTGAAGCTCAGGCACAATGTTTCTGCATTAAAAAATTCTATAATATGACTAGCACTCATTTCCCTAAATGTAGTAAAAATATATATATAAATTTGGAGCTGAGCTACCTAGCTTCTAATATAGGCTCTTTCACTTACTTGTTCTATACCCTTGGGCAGGTTACTTAACTGTTCTGTTTCTATTCACGCACCAGTAATATGAAAATGATAATCATACTTACTTCAGAAAGCTATTTTGAGAATTACATGAATCAACACATGTAAAACACATAAAAGAGTTCCTGACTTCAAAAAATCAACTATTTTATTTTTCTTACCTCAGATTCTCTCTTATTTAAGCAGGCATTGAATTGTCCAGGTTTCTAGTAGGCTCTGAGATATTTAACCACCTTGAGCTTTTTCAATAATTTCTATAGCTTTGCTTTCCAACCCCTATTATAAATGATCAGCTCCTTTCCATTACCCCCTTTATGTCCCTCCACCTCCACTTTAATCTACAGGATTTAGCTATTCCATGAAGATCAGCAGACTATAATAGGGTCAGTGCATAATGACAAGTCACCAGTCTCTTGAGATAGCAGAGGTGAATGACTAGCTAATCTGAGAAGTTGTTAGTACCAAACAGTAGTTAGAACCTCACAGTTACAAGCCAGACTTCTGCTAACTCCTAGCTGCATGACCTTTGGGCAAATCACTTAATCTCTCTGAGTTTATTTACCAAGGTTTTTGTGAGAATTAGTTAACCCATGTAAGGCTCCAAAATTTGGCACATAGTAAGTACTATCATTATTATTGCTATCATAATTCTTTGTTCTGAGTGGGTAAGCACTGTTCCAACATAGAATTTTCCAAAGAAGCAACAGATAGCTAACCCTCAAAATAGGTTCTGACTAAAGAAATGAGTTTTCTGTGTGACTTTGGTCAAATTCTTTTCCATCTCTATGTCTCAGGAACCTCATTCATAAAATGACCAAACTGGACAAGATGGCCTCCCATGTTTCATAAATTCTAATATCCTACAATCTCAGGCCATTTATGTTCCAGATCTCTGTAAGTTTCATCTCAGATCAAAGTTCAATGACCTTTAAAATCTGCTTACTGTGTTTATCATAGATAAATTATTTTCACATGTGGTTCAGTAAAAACATAATAACAATATTTTGGTTTAATTGGAGGCAGCAGCCAATTTGTGTGATGTTCTAGGTTTTATTCATTATTTAGTTTAATTACCTCGTTTAACATTTGGGCAAGAGGAAGAAACTCACTGTATCCCCAAAATGAGGTCTCAGAATAACACTAATTAAAGGACCAAGCTAGAATCCAGGAAAACTGAGTCTGTGATCCAGTTATGCTGTCAGCTTGTTGTTTCACCCGAGACAAGACTCCACTCCTCTCTAGGCCTGTATAAAGAAAGTAAAAGGGAGAAGGGAGGGGGCAACAAAGGTCTAGGTGATCTCTAGTTCAGTTCAGTTCAGTTGCTCAGTCATGTCCGACTCATTGCAACCCCATGGACTGCAGCATGCCAGGTTTCCCTGTCCATCACCAAAAAGATGATTTCTAAGATCTCTTTTAATCTTCTTGAAAAGCAGAAAGATAAGGGCACTGCATGAAAACTGAAAAGAAGACAATAGGATATTCACCAAATAACTCAGACTTTGTACATCAAAAATCAACTTCTTGATTCCTACTCCCCCCCTCCAAAACACACAGCGTCTTTACCTACAATCTGCATCATCTCAGTAAATAGTAGTAACATTTTTCAAAGTGCTTAGATTAAAAGCTTGACAATCAGCATTGACTTTTCTCTTTTTCTCACAATGAGTATCTAATCTATTAGTAAATACTGTAGGCTCTACCATGAAGACAAATCAAGAATCCAGTGTCTCACCTCCTCTACCTATAACCTCTGGTCTAAGCCACCATAATCTCTCACCTGGATCACTGCAGCAGCCTCATCTCCTTGCCTCCCCTTCATTCTTTTGGTATTTTCTCCACACAGACAATAAGTAAGCAAACAAATGTATAAAATATCAAAGAATGGTAGATATTTTGAAGAAGAGGATCTGTTAAAGTATCAGTCAGCTCATATTATCCCTCTACTCAAAATCTTCCAATGACTCCCCATGTCAGAGCAAAAACTGAAGTCCTAAAGAAGGCCTGAGAAATCTCTCATTAACTCTGATCTCATATCGTCACTTTCCATTTACTTAAACTTCCATCCAGGCCTCTCTGCTACTGTCCATCATACAAACTATGCTTCTGCCTCTGGCCCTTTCTACTTGTGGTTCCCTATGCCTGGAATGTTCTAATTTCAAATATCCCTATGGCTCACTTCCTAATTTCCTCAGGTCACTGCTTGAATATCACCTTCTCAGTAAGGCCTTTTCTAACTAACAAATGTAAAATAGTTCTTTCCATTATCATTATATGTCCCCCACACTCTGCTAAATTATTCTTCATGACAGTTATCACCATCAGATATATTCTACATGTCTCCTCTCACTAAATTGTAAACTCTGTGATGGGAGAATTTTCATCTGCCTTGTTTTTTGCTGTGTCAACGTTGCCTAATATAGAATTTGATATATAAAAAGCTCAGTAAGTATTTGTCGAATAATGCAATCAATAAAGTAGGATGGCAAGACTGTCAGCGACTTGAATTCCCACACAACCCAATCCATCAGTCCAGCAAGTGGATAAAAGAGCCAGGAGCCTTAAGAGCTTCACAAATTTCTAGTGATACTAGTTAAGGTTATTTTGCCTCTCTGACTCTCCTGTTTCCTCTCTATGAGGTGAGCAATCTGTGTGGTAGAAAAAAAAAAAAGGAACACTTGAATTGAGGAACAACAAGTGGGGCTGAAATCCCGGCTCTGCTACCTTGCAGCTGTTTGACTTTAGACATGTTACTTAACTTCTCTGAAGATAATATTTACAATGGGAATGATAGAATTATAATAGTATGAAGAGCATCAAAATAAAGTAAATCTGACTCTTTGTATAGGATAGAAATGAGGATGAAATGCAATAATGGAATATGAAACCATTCTGTAGACTGTGAAATGTTACTGGAATATGTCCAATGTCACTATTCCCTGTTCCACATTCAGAGAAAGGTGACAAGGAGTTAAATACTGCTACTAAAATGTTTTGTACTTTGAAAAAGAACATCCCAAATTAAATACCAAGTACCACTGTGGCTTATTTATTGTCTGGTACCAGGAGGTTCTGGCTCAAGTTGTCCTGTGATATGCTGAATCCACCAAAGGAGTCCAACTGTTTCCAGGGAAAACCTGTCACAGGACACTTGCAGTCCCCCAAGTGGCCAGATAGTGGGACTACACTTCCACAAGCAAGAACTACTCAACTTGCAGAAAACAAAACCCATAATTAAGAAGTGTGTCATTTTAAAACTGCATCGTCTAATTCAGCAAAAGCCTTATTAAAAAAAGTTTTCACATTCCCCTTACTCCCAGAATTTTTTGATTTGTGCTTCTTTCTTCCCTCCCTTAACCAATACCCTGAAACTCCATTTCTACAGAACCTCAAAGCAAGCCACCATGATCAATGGAAAATTTGAGAACCGAATAATAATTCTTGATCTGATCACCACACTGGGCATCTTTATTGCCTCTCACGCCAAACTTAGACCTATTAATCACTCTCAATTTTAATTAATTCCTAATATATTGCAGTTAAAGACATCAAAACATGTTCTCAGCAAGTGCAACACAACAGCCCAAAATGAGAAAGAAACTAGTAACTAACTTGACTGGCGTGGCACTATTGAAAAAACAGAAATAGATTCCAACCCCTTACTCCAGTTCACCCGTCATTGTCTTTCCAGAAATACTACCTTCTGGTATCTGAAAGATCCATCAAGATCTATAATTATTGCTTGAGTTTAACCATATCCCAACCTAATTCATAAAGGATAAGAAGCAATGACAGATAATACTGTTAACCACTTCCACCTATGTTGATCCATTTCTTTTTTGAATATTTACATTTAAAAAATACACGACACATAATCCGACATCTCATCATACTGGTATCATGGTGTTGCTATTCTTTTTTGCTTTGGTTTTAATAGCTATAAGCTCCTTGAGGGCAGCAATCTCGAGATTCTCACTCACCTATGTTCCCTTTACCATGATCTCCAACTAGTACACAGATGGGCATATAGCAGGTGTTAAATGAAAAGTGGTTGATTGATAAATACTTTTAAAAAATCAGTTTATTAAGGTCATCTCTAAAGACAACTAGGTCACAATAGGACCTTTTCTTCAGTGGCCTGCAGTTTACTTACCATTTTCAGGACACAATAGCTAGAGCTGATTAGTTATGACCTTTAGCCCAGAGTGTTAATGAGATCAAAGTTCAATCCCTTTATAGGTAAATTTTATCTCCTTTTTGTGGTTATGGAGTGCATTCCTGAAAAAAAGTCCAAATTATATGAGAGTAAATGAACCACTTTTTCATCTACAAATACATACCAGAAGGAGTGGTGGCATTTGCTTTATCTAAGGGACAACATATAAATACATAAATACACAAACTCAAACATAAGCCAAATACAATTAGCTAGTGATTTCTTTGGTTTACTTTGCATCTGTTACCTCTTCATGTTAGTTTTCTGCATAGAAATTATTATTCCTCACCCCCTTGCTAGCAGTTCCCAAATCCAAATGCTAGTAGTTCCCAAAACCAAATACTAAAAAGAGAACTACTAGCTGCATAAACCTTATTAATATGTTCCTTTCCCACTGTTCTCTAAAGACCTGAAAATTTTAGATTCTAATTCATAGTTGAGGAAAGTTGAGAACAGTGTCCTTATGCAGCCTTCATACCAGATGAAACAAAGTATGCTTTAATTTTCAGCACAGCAACTGAAACCTTTTGCCTCTTAAATCCTAGAGGTGTTCAAAACTCAGGTAGTTTCAGGGAGATTGCAAGATATAAAATCAATTTTCAAAAAATCAATTATATTTCTAAACATCGGCAATGAACAATTTAAAAGGATACTAAGACAATTGCATTCATAATAGCATCAAAAATTAAAATATCGAGGAATTAATTAAATGAAAAAAGTGCAAAATTTATACTCTTAAAACTACAAAACACTGTTGAAAAAAGTGAAGATGACATAAATAAATGGAAAGACATTCCATGGCCATGGATCAGAAGACTTCACGTGGAGACGCAACATTCCCCAAATTTATCTACCTCCTTTATTAGCCTCCTGTATTAGAATCCCAAATGACTTCTGTAGAAATTGGCAAGCTGATCCTAAAACTCATAGAGAAATTAAAAAAAAAAACACAATAGTCAAAAACAATCTAGAAAAAGAATAATAAAATTAGAAGACTCACTCTTACTAATTTCAAAACTTATTAAAAATTTACAGTAATTAAGACACTGTGGTATTGATATAGGATCAATGTAATATAGCCCACAGTCCAGAAATAAACTTTCACATTTACAGTCAACTGATTTTACACAAAGGGTGCCAAGATAGTTAAATAAGGAAAGATTCAACAAATAGTGCTGTGTTGACTAGATATTTACACAAAAAATTAAGTCAAAAGTGAACAAAAACCTAAATTTAACAACCAAAACTATAAAACTCTTAGAGGGAAACCTAAGTGTAAATCTTTGTGACCTTGGATTAAGCAAAGCCTTCTTAGGCATGATACAAAAATCATAAGCTACATACAAAAAAATAGGTTGGGCTTCAAAAGTTCGTGTGTTCTTTACTGAATACCATCAAGAAAGTGAAAAGACAATGCACATATATGATAAAATATTCACAAATTATAATTTGTTACAGGATTTGCATCTAGAATATATTTTTAAAACTCTTACAACTCAATAAGAGTAAGACAAATAATCTAATTAAAAATGACCAAAGACAAGAGTATATACAGTCAATATGCACATAAAAAGATGCCTAATATTATTAGAATATTATTAGTCATTATAAAATGCAAATCAAAGCCACATTGAGATACTTCTTGACACCCACTTCACACTGGGATTAAAAAGACAGTAACTCCCAGAAATAAGCCCATGCACCTATGGTCAATTAATCTATGACAAAAGAGGCAAGACTACACAATATTGGAAACACAGTCTCTTCAGCAAATGGTTCTGGGAAAACTGGACAGCCAAATGTAAAAAATTAAATTAGATCATTCTTTAACTTCATACACAAAAACAAGCTCAAAATGGACTAAAGATTTAAATGTGAGACTGGACACTATAAAACTTCTAGAGGAAAACATAAGTAGAACACTGACATTTATAAAGCACAGCAACATCTTTTATGATCCATCTACCAGAATAATGAAAATAAAAACAAAAAAAAAAATTGGAACCTACTTAAAAACTTTTGCACAGCAAAGGAAACAATAAACAAAATGAAAAGATAACCCACAGATTGGGAGAAAATATATGAAAATGATGTGACCGATAAGGGATTAGTCTCCAAAATTTACAAACAGCTCAGGATGCTTAACAGCATCAAAACAAACAACCCACTCAAAAAATGAGCAGAAGACCTGAATAGACATTTCTTGAAAGAGAACATACAGATGGCCAGGTACATGAAAAGATGTTCAACATCATTAGTTATTGGAGAAATGTAAATCAAAACTACAATGAGATATCACCTCACACCAACCAGAAAAGCTATCATCAAAAAATCCACAAACAACAAATGCTGGAGAGGGTGTGGAGAGAAGGGAACTCTCCCACACTGGTGGTGGGAGTGCTAATTGGTACAGTCACTATGGAGAACAGCATGGAAGCTCTTTAAAAAACTAAAAATAGAGCTACCATATGACCCTGCAATCCCACTCCTGGGCATATATCCAGAGAATATATGGGGGATAATATATATATATACACATGTAACTATTCACTTCCCTATTCTCTATTCTCCTTCACTATTCACCTGAAACTACCACAAATTTGTTAACTGGCTATACCTCAATACAAAATAAAAAGTTTAAAGTTTGGAAAATAAAAATAATTGGCAAGATGTGGAGAAATTGGACCCTCATACATTGCCGGTGAGATTGTAAAATGGTATAGCCAGTTTTGAAGACAGTTTGGGAGAGCCTCAAAAGGTTAAACAAAGAGTTACCATATTACCCAGAAATTTTACTCCTAGGTATAGCCGAAAGAATTAAAAACCTGTTCACAAAAAGAAACTTGTACATAAATGTTCATAGCAGTATTACTCATAATAGTCAAAAAGTAGAAACAACTCTAATGTCCATGATAGATAGTGTGGTACATGCATAAAAAGGAAAGTTTTGAGATCTGCTTCAACATAGATTAACATTGATATATTTATTCTACATGAAACTAGTCACCAAAGCTACGTACTACATGGCTCCATTTATATGAAATGTAAGCAAACCCATAGAGAGTGAAAGTAGACAAGTGGTTGATAGTCGCTCATGGTTAAGGTGGGGTTTGACTGGTAAGTGACCAAAATGTTCTAAAATTGATTGTGGTGATGGTTGCCCAACTCCAAACAATAAAAACCATTGAACTATATACTTGGGTGAATTACATTATTTATTGTGAATTATGTCTCAATAAAGCTGTTGATTAAAAAATAAAACTCAAGTACTGCATGACCTAAATTGGCAGCATTCTCAAGTAACAAGCATTTTAGAGCTATAAATTTGTCCAGATTAGCCACTCTCAACACTGCTCTGCCCTGTCAGATGGCAGCAGGAATCGGTGTGAGAGAGAAGGGATGGCAACACTCATGACTGTGCAAGAAACTGTGCATAAAACACTGAAATTGGGCATAAATCTCTATGCAGCAGCCACCAAATGCAGACTTTACTGAGCAAAAATATCAGCTGTCAGGTGGGAAACTTTAAGAAAATAAGTTGGGAAGTGTCACTCTACAGAGGTTTATCCACATGATAAATGTTATAGAAAATGCAACAAATTCTACTCCCTCAACTAATAAAGGGATGTTCACTAAGTACCCTTCTGGCTTACTCAAACTTACATGAGTGCTAGTTTATCAACTGGAAGATGCTGGGTTTTTTCTCTGAAAAGAGTGCTATATAAATATGAGATTTCATAATTCTCTTCAATATCACAAAATCCAATAAGTACTGATAACTGGATGGAGTTTCACAAGCAACGAGGGGGGAAAAGGTCAACTTTGTGTCTCAGATGACAGTAACTTACTCTTGAGTTCAACATCTCAGAACTTGATGTAATGCTGGCAGGCAAATTCTGAGGCAGATTACTTTCTTAATACCTTTCTTTGTTTTAAATGACTAATTTACATATAGCTTCACCACATTAGCCCAGCCGGACACTTTTAACAAGCACCATCACATACAGATTAGATGTTGCGTGTGAAAGCCCTGCAGAAATTTGACCCACACAGACCTGTCTCAGAGGTGGGAAGGTCCAGTTTTTCTCAAGTTTTGAGAAAAGGTTGCCAAAATAGCCAGTAGACAGAGAGAGACAGAGAACAAGAGACAAAGACAGCAGCCAGCAAAATTCTTCATTAAATCACAAAGTCCTCAAGCATCTAGTTCAGCTCCTTCAACAACTGTTGAATCAGGCTCTAACCTCAAAGTAATTCATTTTGCAATCTCCTCAAGTCATCTAGTCTTAAAAGAAAGGTGGCGGGGTTGATCTGATCCGTTACTCTCTAGATTAAAAAATATTCTTTAGGAGCATGCCACAGGTGTAATGAGGAAAATATCCTGAAAAGTAGAAAGAAGAGTCTATATTTCAATGTCAAAAGCATGAAAGGAGTAGAATGAAAGAAAATCAGGGACAGGCAGCACTTAAGGAAGCTGCAGACAAAGAGAAAATGGTGGAGGTAGGGGGTGGGGAGAGTTTTCCCTTTCCCTCTCCAACCAACCTCACAAAACTTGATTTTTATTTGCTCTCTATTTTTTCAGAATCATGATTTCAGGTCTGGTTATAAAACAAGCTCCTTCCTTACCACACTGAGCCAGTGTTCTGCTCCCTGCTTAGCAGAGTTCCGAATGAAACTGGTGGTCTTGATATCACCATAAATAACAATAATAGTAAAATTGCCCATGTCCCTAACTCCAACTCACATAATCCCATCAAGAGCAGACACAGTACAAGTAAGAGTCAGGAGACCAAAACATTGTTTGGTTTAAATGCACATATGTATACCAGATAAGAAAATTGCCACTGGGGTGGGGGTGTGGGAAACATTTTAAAAGAAAATTATATGTGCCAGCAAATTTAATATATTAATATCAAAGTTTGCAGCTCAAAAAGAATGGAAGTCTCATGAGGTAAAATTAACACTGGCAAGAAAGCACCCTTAAGTGACCCTGCAAACTGGAAAGTTACAAGCTTTTTCAAAAATATCTCTCACTGATGTTAACCTTTGGCCGAGCTGAGAGATACTCTGTAGACAACTAAGAGAATTCTATCACTACATCTGGCACATATTTCTAAATGGAGTGCCACCCTGTGTGGCTATCTGGTGCTTGAGTTCTGATTACTGGTACCCAGACAGATCTCACCAGTTATTTGCTGACTGTGAAGAAAGGATGCTTCTTCCCAACATATTGACCCTGAAGGTCTATAGACAGAGAGTGTCATTCCCAAAGCAAAACTCAGATTTACAAAACAAACTGCTCCTTGCAAAATAGTCATTAAAAAGCTGCTTGATAACTGCAGAGAGGAAAGTAGATAGGAAGGGGAATTAATAAAATGACCTCTTTTGAAATAACTGATGGAGAAAGGCAGGATTTGCCAGTTTTAAAGCATTATTAAAATACTACCTATTATGAAGACCAGAACAAATTATCAACAGAAATATTAAAATGCTCTTTTTGCATCTGGATAATTTATTTAAACATCAACTTTAATTCCTGCATAGGCTTCCCTTGGTTTTATCCCCCAAGAATAAATATTTGTCATATTATTATGCTATTTGCTGGGATATAAAGGGCCTTACTTCTGTCAAGTGAGACAGTGGTCAATTAACAAAGTTGTAGTCTTGTTTGATCTCTGAAAGAAGACAGCTTCATAAAATATTATCAGGGTTTCATACCAACCCTATCACTTTTTATTATTCCTTCTGCAGCTCAAACCACATGCTAAAATATATATATTTTTAAAAAGGGACCATCTAAGGCCTTTCTCCTCTCGACAGAAACATTGTAGATGTATAAGAACACAGAATTATTCCAGAAGTTCACACACAATTGGAAAAGGGAGGAATCCAACATATTACTGAAAGTCTCTAGAATGTTGAGATTTTTAACTGAAAGATGGCATATGATGTATGTTATACAGAGAGAGTGGAAGCTCTAGCTTTGACTTAAGAAAAATTCCTTCCCTTTACCAAATTGTGCCCTATAAAATGTGGGAAAGAAAGAGAAAGTAAAAAAATATCAACTTTTAGATTGGGGCTGGTTGAATTCTGATAAAATTGATAAATTTTCAAAAACCCAATTTGAGGATTTTCTGTATCTTGCACATGAAAAATCTTTGTCAACTCACAAGACAGAAACACCAGTTTTACCTCTCACTAGACTCCTATAACCAATGCAGCAATCACAAACCAGGAAAGAATAAATAATCTTGTACTTTCTTAGGTTACTACTAATTTCTCACTATTTGAGGTTATTAATTTATGCAGGTTTTATTTATTTATTTTTTTTATGCAGGTTTTAGAAATAGAGAAGTTTTTCCATGAAGATCTGAGATAAAGTCACCTAGCTTACTGCACACCTGATAGGAAGAACTTTTTA
The DNA here is from genome assembly GCF_019320065.1 of Cervus canadensis. Classification (NCBI taxonomy): domain Eukaryota; kingdom Metazoa; phylum Chordata; class Mammalia; order Artiodactyla; family Cervidae; genus Cervus; species Cervus canadensis. The sequence goes on from NC_057419.1 coordinate 60,263,938, forward strand.
AAAACTCTCTATAGCCACTTTCTGAAAATTTCAGGTTATGCCTTTGAAAACACACACATCCCTTAATGTGGAATCATTCATATCCTCCCTATTAATTGAGTTACTTACTTGGGTGTTGAGGGAGGCATACAGAAAAGGGACGGTTCCAGTGACTAGGCAAGTCATGAAGCACCTTATACATACCGCCCCTCCCCCGCCCCGCCAAAAATCAATCAAACAAACAAACAAACAAACCGTTCACATTAAAAAGAGAGCTCTGCTGACAAGCAACAGCCCGGGGGAGGGGGGTAAAATATACTCTAGCAAGTAACTCTGTTCTTATAAAATGAAGACCTTTTGTCCCATAGTACGCCCACTTTGCAAAAAAAATTTTTAAAGACTGAGAATATAAATGAACCCTTTGAAAATCTTGTAAGCCAAACCTTAAAAACCTAAAAAATGCAAAGCCTGGTTAGAAGCTGTTTCTTCCGTAGCCCAGGAAATAATATTTTATGAAATCCTATTCTCCTCTTTCTTTTCTAACATTGTGTTATCAATCTTCCAAGAACAGAAGCATCAGTGAAAGGAAGCAAGTTGTTGGTTTAAGTCTCCAAACAAACATGCTAAGGCTAATAAACTGAAAATGTCACAGGTAAAGAAAATAGCTACAGAAACTCAGAACAAGACTCAAGTCCATGAAGACATCAACACCCAGCAGTTCTGAGGAGTTAGTTCCACAGTTAATATTCCCTCCCTCACAGAGATAAACTAATATCTTAGTTTGCTGAGGAAAAAATCTTTAATTTTTTATAAAATTAAAGAAAGCTTTTTGGCCTCCAAAAAGCTCAGCTGCGGTAAGTAAGAAATTTTAACAGGCAAGATGAAACTGACTGCCACTTTTTTCATATCCTAATTAAAACTCTTGGGCAAGAGTAAGGCTTACAGGTCCCTAACAGTTCTTGCTCAATTTGTTATCATGTTTTAAAATGCAAGTATATCCTTAAAATGAAGGAATATATTGAAGAATATTTCCCTTCACAAAAGCAGATTTCTGAGCACACTGCAATAGAAGGAAATCCTTTTAAACTTTCCCCTCAACACTTTTGTAAGTCAGACTCAAGTCTGGTTAAGTTGTTCATTAAAAGAACATTCTCTTCTTCATAGATCTGATACAAACTCGAAGTAGGAATTGTGGATCTTTTGTAATCCATACAGAAAATAAACACTTTACAAGAGAAATCCAACTCTTCCATCTAGTTCCAATATAGTCAAACTGTGAGGGCAAATCTTACCCATAGTTTATGAGGAAATTTGTCATTTGGTTTTCCCCTACCTTTGCCTGCTCTAATTGTGCCCGGTTGGAGTCTGTCTCCTGACCTCCAACCTTGGGGCAAGTCTTCCTCGTTGCCAGCAAAGGGACTTCACCTCTTCTTCCCACACAGTGGCCCTCACAACCCAGAGACCACTTTCTTCCCATAATCCCATTCTCCTCTCATCTCTTTGGAGGAAGCGGGTTGAGAAAAGCTTGGGCCAGTCATTTTGCTTCTAACCTGCCAAGACAAGCTGGAGGGACAAACCTTAACAGACCTTAAGAGGAGAAAGTGCCCACATTTCTTGTCTAGGGTCTCTGATTGGGGGGAGGGGAGAAGGAAAAGTAGTGGAGGGCTTAAAAGGGTTTATTTCATAAAATGGCCCTTGGAACTGGATTTAAATTTGGAGCCGGCAGGACATGGAGTACCAAGTGGCAGGGAAGATTTTAGGAGGCTTAGTGGAGAGTTGTCAAGTCAAGGAATCTAGAAAGGCTTGCACCAGCATCCAGGACTCACAGTGGTGTGGGCTGGGGCACACAATTGGGCTTCAGAGAGCAAAGGTCAATCTTTGGTAGGCCAAGAGTCCAGGGAAGGCTCCAGATTTAAAGCGTCCCTTTCTGTGAAACCCTGTTCAGCTCGCCCAGGAACAGAGTGTTCGTGCGGGAAGGAGAGGACTGACTCTAGGCTTACAAACATTTTTTAGGAGGAGAGACTTACCGCATGTCCCCATAAGGTCCAGAATAGTTCTCCATCCAGGGGCCCATTTCGCTTTTGACACAGCTGGGACTTGGATAGGGCACTCTGCTCACCACGCCGCCGGGATACCACACATCGGGTGGGGAGAAGTCGCCTTCTTGGCCAGCCAGCCCCTGAGGTGGCCGAGTGTAGCCATATGGGGCTACAGCCCCTGCCTCGCCTGCGCTGCCGCCCCCGCCTCCGCCACAGACTGCTGGCCCATAGAGCTGGCCTTCTTCTGCCGCGAAGAGAGTGTGCCAGGAAGAGGAGGCGGCGGCTGAGGGTGAGCCTGAGCCCGGTCCGGCTGCACCCCCGCCATGCAGGCTCGCCAGGTCCCCATAGCGGCATTGCGCTGCAGCGGCCGCCCAGGCGCTGCCGTAGTCCAGCGGGTTCTCCAGCTTAATGCGGGCATGAGGATGGGGAGGCGGTGGAGGGGGCGGCTGCCCGGCCAGGGCTAGCGGAAAGTTGTAGTAGTCGCGAGTCTGATAAGCTGCTACCTCGTCCAGTGCTCCAGACTTGTAGAGAGACAGGGTGGATGGCAGCTCAAGTGTTCCAGAGCCCCCTGCTTCGCCGCTGCCAGAGCAGCCCAGGCTCTCAGTGTCCAGAGCTTTGGTGTAACCTGCCTTGAAAGGGGAATACTCAGCAGTCTCTTCAGTGCCCTTGCTGGGGCCATCATCCAGCAGAGAACCTTTGCATTCAGCCAACGGGGCACAAGGAGTGGGACGCACCGCGGCTGGTGGACCTCCCAGGAGCGGGGCGTACATGCAATCCCCCCGAAGCTGCTCCCCAGGACTCAGATGCTCCAATGCCTCCACACCCAAGCCCATGGACACCGACACTGCCTTACACAACTCCTTGGCGCTGTCCGAGATGGTCGAACTGCCTCCTAGGTAACTGTCCTTGGAGGAGATGGGAGCCCCAGTGGCCTCCCTCGCTCTCCCGCTGCTGCCTTCGGATACCGCCTCCTGCTGCTGCTGTTGCTGCTGCTGAAGAAGTTGCATGGTGCCGGCCTCGCTCAGGATGTCTTTAAGATCGGTGGAGCAGCTGCTTAAGCCGGGGAAAGTGGGGCCCAGCAGGGACAACGTGGATGGGGCAGCTGAGTCATCCTCATCCAGAGGTGCTGGCGGCGGCTGCTGCAGCCCCTTGCCGGCAGCCGAGGCAGCTCTGGGCTCTGGGACGCAGCCACTCTCCGGGTGACCCTCGGGGGCTGAGTGATGTTGTGAAGGCTGCTGTTCCTCTTCCAGGGCCAGGTAGCCTGTGGGGCCTCTGCTCTGGACTTGCGGAGAGCCATCCTCTCTCTGCTGCTGCTGTTGCTGCTGCTGCCGTGGACTGGTCTCCTGCTGCTGCTGCAAACGGGCGCCGGGAGGTGCTGCGCTCGAGGCCTCAGGGTGCCGGGGGAGCGGGGTCTGAATCACTTCGCATACACTCTGAAACAGGTTCTGGAAAGCTCCTCGATAGGTCTTGGACGGTGGCCGGGGGTAGACCCTTCCCAGCCCTAACTGCACTTCCATCCTGAAGCTTGGCTCAATCTTTTACCTAATTCCTTTATCCTGCTCCCCCTTTCTTGCTGAGAAGAGTTCAACAGGCTGCAGTGCGTAGTTGCTGCAGCTAGTTGCCCACCTGCGGGAAGCTCCTGGTAAGGAAACTTGCAGGAATAATCACTCCAAAGCGTTCTGACAGTCTCAAAGTCTAGTGCAGAGGAAACACGCGCTGGACACGATCTTCCCTGGTAGGCTCACAATCTGTTCCTGAATACTTGTAGGGTAGATTCAAAAGATGCTTCTTGAAGGGAGGGGGGACCCTCCGCCTTCTGATTTTGTTATCCACTGAAGCAGGTGCAAATAGGAGCCTGGTTATTTTCTTTTTGGTTTATTTTGGGTTTTGCTGTTGGGTTTCGTTTGTTTGGTTTTGGTTGGGGCTTTGTTATGTTTGGTCTCTTTTCTTTCTTTCTTTCTTTTTTTTTTTTTTTTGTGGGGAGGGTGGCTACTGAAGTCCTGACTGCCTCTTCATCGTTTGACCTCTGGCCCCACAAACCGGTGGGAAGGAGGAGCAGCGTGCAGGGGAGGTGGAAAGGGAGTACGAGGAACCACGGGCTCTGACCTGCGTACCGCCTAACCAGCCAGAATCTGGCTGCAGCACTGAAGCGGCTCCCAGGTCTCCTGGCACCCCAGAGCCGTCTTTGCAACGTGCAGCTAGCTCACCCGCTCGCAGCCAAAGGGAGTTACCTCTCTGCAAACTCGGGCTGGCCGCGCGGGACTGACTGGAAGCGGGGGGCGGGGGAGGTTGAGGGGGCTGAGAGGAACAGACAGAGGCAGCAGCTGTAGAGGAGACCCTGCGGGGGGGGGCAGGGGGAGGGGAGGAGGACAAAGGCAGCCGGTCAGTCCTACCCGACACTTTCCTTGTTTCCTCCGAGTCTCTAGCAGCTTTTAAAAACTTCACCGAAGAAGAAAGGGCAGCTCCGGGGCGGCGACTTCGAAGCCGCCGCGGTGCAAGAGGCGTTGGCTGTCGCCAGAGCCCGCTGGGGTTGACGCGGTGCGTCCCTTAGGCTCCTGTCCCGCACGGAAGCAGCGAGCTCGTTCGCTTTCCCTCCGTCGCTGGCTCTGCCTCCAGGATTGCTCCGGACCCTCCGGCGCTCGCAGCACACTGGCTCCCCGGGATCTCGGAGGGGGCGCTGGGAGGTGGAGAGCAAATGCAACAGTTTGCTAGTCGGGTCCCGCCCCCGCCGGGCCTGCCTCCTTGCCTTCCCACCTCCTTTCTCCCTCCCCTCCCCTTTCCTTTTCTCCCCTCCCCTGAACGCGCAGGAAAGCCGGGTGGCTTTGGAGAAACAAGTGCTGGCGCAGCGTGGGTGAGGGCAGAAAAGGATTGGTCTAGCCTAGGAAGACCCCAGCTCCCTGACTATCTCTTGCCTTCCTGGACCAGATTTTAAGCGACAGGGCTGACTTTTTAAGCTTTAACTCGGAGCTTTATTTTGAAGACAGGGCCACTGAGCTCTCAGAGGCCAGCATTTACCAGGTTTGGTTCTGAAGTCCAATCTCAAATCAGACCCTGTGCACGCGTGGGGGCGGAGGGAGTGGGAAAGGGCGATAGAAGTATAGAGGAAATACGAGGATCTCCTTCAGTGAGGGACTATGTTCAGGGCAGGCCCACCAAGAAGTGCAAATGGGAGGTCTCCTACAAACTGAGGAACTAGCTATGATGGCCAAGCCAGCCTGTACTTGTTGAAACCTTTCAGATTTCTCCATAGGGGTAGATTGGGCCTTGTGGCGTGGTATCAGTAGCCCTAGGAACCCTCTGCCTGGGAACCAAAGGTAATCTCTCCTCTCTTCTCATCCCTTTTTCCTGTCTAGAATTACTTCTAAGCACACACTTTTCACTCATCCAGATGTACAAAGGAAAATCACTCAGAAGGGCAGGCAAACACCGAAACACTAGAAATACTTGTCATGTACACAGAGACCTCAATTTTGTCCAGGGTTTTGCAGACGTTTGCTTATATAAGGCACTTGTTTTTCCAAGTTGCCTTTGCATATTTTAAGCTTGCAAACTGCATTATTCAAGGAATGGAACCTATATAAGACTGCTTTTCTTCCTTTCTGTAGACAGCCAGAAGTGGAAGGTGATGTGGACTATCACAATTGTTCTTTTATAGAAGAGGTCTCATCTTCTCTGTGTAAAGGTGGAGAGGCAAGTGGGAATCAAAGAGTAGAGAAGATGAAAGGGTCGATCTATAGAGAAGGAGGTGTCCCTTGGTGTCAGCAGGGTCTCTGGGCCTCTCTAGCTTTTAAAATCCTTAGACTTCTGGATCTGGGCAGGGTCTGTCTGTCCCAGAGAACTAGTGTAGATTTTCACATGGGCCTGTTCTGCTTTTTGCAGGTTTCTAGAGTCTTATCTTGTTCACAGACAAGCATCATGAGAATTTACTTACAGTGACCAAAGGAAGTAATACTAAAGACAGGCATGAGTGAGCATGATCTTCTCTATTTCCCAGATGAAGACACCGAAGCAAGGACATAATTTGTTCTATGTTTCACTTTAGTAGAACCTAAACTAGTCTTCCATCTCACTGCTATTTGAGCTAGACTCATCAGTATCAAGGGAACTTGGAAAAGGGCTATAAATGAAACTTCCAGAAGCCCTAGGAGTTTTTTATCTGAAGAAGTGAAAAATTGTCTCCTGGGACTTCAATGACTGGACATCCCAGATATACCCCCTTTGTTGGTAAAGAATCTCACAAGATACTCTTATGGTTAAGGCACAGTCTTATTCTTAGAGATTTCCAATTGTAACAGGGCAATTCTCAACTCCTTATTGTAATGGAAAATGGGAGTATGTAACTGAAATGCACAGATACTTTGTAAACTTTATTTAAATAATCGACACAACATTTAGTTCCATCAAGGTTTTTAAAGAGGGTTGCTCAAAGTTAGTAAGGTAAATTAGACTGGCAGGAAAGTGAAGTGTGAAAGTGAAAGTCGCTCAGTGATGTCTGACTCTTTGTGACCCCATGGACTATACAGTCCATGGAATTCTCTAGGCTAGAATACTGGAATAGGTAGCCTTTCCCTTCTCCAGTGGATCTTTCAAACCCAAGGATCGAACCCAGGTCTCCCGCATTGCAGGCGGATTCTTTACCAGCTGAGCCACAAGGTAAGCCCAAGAATACTGGAGTGGGTAGCCTATCCCTTCTCCAGCGGATATTCCCAACCCAGGAATTGAACCAGGGTCTCCTGCATTGCAGGCAAATTCTTTACCAACTGAGCTATCAGGGCAGGAAAGTGGAATGGAAATAACATAGGTCTCAAAGCCAGAAATCTGTCTTAAGATTGACAATGAATCTCTTCCTCTCAGTAAGCTTAATTTCTTGCTCTGTGAAATGGGGTGGGGAGAAGGTAGATGCTGGATCTGACAGTCTTTCAAACACTGACAATTTAGAGTGCTGTGACTCACTTGAGTTTTCTTCTTACCTGCATTCCATAGAGGGTGAGTATGGAAGGGGCTGCTAGTGATAGTGAAAAGTTCAGTGGACAGAAGTGAGGAGGGTAGTTATAAGTAAAGAAGCCTGAAAAAAAATAAACTGAGAAATAATTCCTCAAAGTTACCCATTGAATAAATGGCATCCTAACAGACATTCAAACCCAGGTCTGAAGAAATTCCAAAATTCATGTTGCTTTCACAGCACCAAAATTACCTTCAAAACTTTCTTATAAAATTCCAGCCAATAATACGTACCTTTGAAAGGCTGATAATTAAGATTATATGTATGTAAAAATTTAAACAGTAAAGCATTTTACAAATATGAAAGATCACCTCATTATGTTTTATTTTTAAAAGTGATGCTACCAACATTTATGTTATTGTCAAGGAAGACTAACTACTGTGAACATAATAAGAATTTATACTTTATTTTGAATTTTGAGCTGTGATCTCCAATCTAAAATATTATCTTTCCCCCATTGCTTTAAAGATGATCAAGAGATGCTACTGGAGACTATTACATAAATCATGTGCTTGTACAATCTTTCTCTTTTTTCTTTTCCTTATTTGCAATTTTTAGCAACCACATAATTTACATTAGGGTTCACTCTTGGTGTTATATATTGATAGGTTTGAACAGATGTATAATGACATGTATCTATCTTTAGGTATTATACAGAGAATTTTCTTTGCTTTAAAAGTCCTTTGTACTCCACATATTCATCCCATCTCCCCACCACTGATCATATATTTAGGCTCTTTTTACCATCTCCATAATTTTAGCTTTTCCAGAATGTCATATAGTTGGAAACATACAATATATATTATATTAATCATACTATATGTAGCCTCTCAGATTGGCTTCTTTCACTTAGTAATATGTATTTGAGGTTCCTTTATGTCTTTTCATGACTTGATAGCTTGTTCCTTTTTAGTACTGAATAATATTCCGTTGTCTGGATGTACCACTGTTTATTTATCCATTCATTTACTGAAGGACATCTTAGTTACTTCCAAGTTTTGGCAATTATGAATAAAGCTACTGTAAACATTGGGTGCAGGTTTTTGTGTGGCTATACATTTTCAGTTTGTTTGGGTAAATGTCAGAGAGCATAATTGCTGGTTAATATAGTAAGAGTATATTTGGTTTTATAAGAAACCATCTAACTGTCTTCTAAGGTGGCTGTACCATTCTGCATTCCCACCAACAAAGGTAAAAATTCCTGTTGCTCCACATCTAGCACCCAGTGTTGCCAGGGTTCCATTGTTGGCCATTCTGGTAGTGGTATCTCATTTCTGTTTAAATTTGCATTTCCCTCATGTCATATTATGTGGAACACCTTTTTTAAATAAAGTTTTATTGAAGTATAGTTGCTTTATGTTGTGTTAGTTTCTACTGTACAGCAAAATGAATCAACCATACATAGACCCTAACCCTAACCCTCCCTTTTGGACTTCCTTCTCCTTCAGGTCACCACAGTGCATTAAGTAGAGTTCCCTGTGCTATTTTTTCCCTACACTTATTTGCCTATCTGTCAAGATCTTTGGCCCATTTTTAATCCAGTTGTTTGTTTTCTTTGTTGAGTTTTAATGGTTGTTTTTACATTTTGGATGTTGTTGTGCTCAGTCATGCCCAAATCTTTGCAACTCTATGGACTGTAGCCCACCAGACTCCTCAGTCCATGGAGTTTTCCAGGCAAGAATACTGGAGCAGGTTGCCATTTCCTACTTGAGGGGATCTTCCTGATCCCAGAATCAAATCTGCACCTCTTGTGTCTCCCACATTGGCAGGCAGATTCTTTTACCACTGTGCCACCTGGGAAGCACATATTTTGGATAACAGTCCTTTATTGATGTATATTTTACAAATATTTTCTCCCAGCCTGTGGCTTGTCTTCTCATTTGCTTGACATTGTCTTTCAAGAGCAGAACTTTTAATTTTTAATGAAGTCCAGTTTATCAGTTCTTTCTTTCATGGATTGTGCCTTTGGTGTTGTATGTAAAAAGGCATCACCACACTCACAGTTACCTAGGTTTTCTCTTATGTTATTGTCTAGTGATTTTATAATTTGCATTTTACATTTAGGTGTGATCCATTTTGAGTTAATTTTTGTGAAGACTGTCTAGATTCATTTTTCACATGTAGATAGCCATTGTTCCTGCACCATTTATTGAAAAGACTACTTTCACTACATTTTATTGCCTTTGCTCCTTTGTCACTGATCAATTGACTACATTAATATGGGTCTATTTCTGGGCTTTCTATTCCAGAGTGGTTTTCTAAAACAACCATATTAAGGTATTATTTGGACTGTGAAGAAAGCTGAGTGCTGAAAAATTGATGCTTTTGAACTGTGGTGTTGGAGAAGACTCTTGAGAGTCTCTTGGACTGCAAGGAGATCCAACCAGTCCATCCTAAAGGAGATCAGTTCTGGGTGTTCATTGGAAGGACTGATGCTGAAGCTGAAACTCCAATACTTTGGCCACCTCATGCAAAGAGTTGACTCATTGGCAAAGACCCTGATGCTGGGAGGGATTGGGGGCAGGAGGAGAAGGGGACGACAGAGGATGAGATGGCTGGATGACATCACCGACTCGATGGGCATGAGTTTGAGTAAACTCCGGGAGTTGGTGATGGACAGGGAGGCCTGGCAAAGAGTCGGACATGACTGAGCGACTGAACTGAACTGAGACCTTTTTAATAATCAATTGTCAATATGTGTTTGTGTAGAGAGCTGTTTTTAAGTTGAATCTGATCACTCACTTAAATTCTGTCTCTGGCTTCCCATTCCTCTTAGTATAAATCTCCAAATCTTTAACCAGATGCTATATGATCTGGTGTCTTGTAACCTCTCTGATTTGATCTCATACCACTTTTCCTCCTGTTTTCTGAGCCTTGCTTACACTGGCCTTTACTCAGAGTTCCTCAAAGGCCCAATAGTTCTTCATGCCTTTTCATATGCTGTTCCCTGTACCTGAAATGCTGGCTTATCCTTCTCCTTACTCATTTAGCTAATGCCTATGCATAAAGCATTTCCAGAAAGACATCTTATACCTCCTGGGCTATCTCAAATTCTCCATTCATTCACCTTTTAACATGTTTTAACAATACCCAGTATTTCTCTGTTGGAAGTTTTCTCACAAATTGTTATTTAGTCACCCAGTCATGTCCGACTTTTTGTGATCCTGTGGACTGCAGCAGGCCAGGCCTCCCTGTCCCTCACCATCTCCCGGAGTTTGCCCAAGTTTATGTTCATTGCATCGGTGATGCCGTCCAGCCATCTCATCCTCTGACACCCTCTTCTCCTTCTGCCTTCGATCTTTCCCAGCATAAGAGACTTTTCCAGTGAGTTATCTGTGTTCATTAGATGACCAAAATACTGGAGCTTCAGCTTCAGCATTAGTCCTTCCAGTGAATTTTCAGGGTTGATCTCCTTTAAGATTGACTGGTTTGATCTCCTTGCTATACAAGGGACTTTCAGGAGTCCTCTCCAGCACCACAGTTTGAAGGCATCAATTCTTTGGCATTCTGCCTTCTTTATGATCTAGCTCTCACAACTGTATGTGACCACTGGGAAGACCATAGCCTTGACTATACAGACCTTTGTCGGCAGAGTAATGTCTCTGCTTTTCAACACACTGTCTAGGTTTGTCATCACTTTCCTGCCAAGAAGCAATCGCCTTCTGATTTCATGGCTGCGGTCACCAGCCACAGTGATTTTGGAGTGCAAAGAAGAGGAAATCTGTCACTACTTCCTCCTTTCCCCCTTCTATTTGCCATGCAATAATGGGGCCAGATGCCATGATCTTAGTTTTTTAAATATTTAGTCTTAAGCCAGCTCTTTCACTCTCCTCCTTCACCCTTGTCAAGAGCCTCTCTAGTTCCTCTTCGCTTTCTGCCATTAGAGTGGTATCATCCACTTATCTGAAGCTATTGATGTTTCTCCCACCTATCTTGATTCTGGCTTGTGACTCATCCAGTCTAGTAATTTCTCATGATGTGCTCAGCGTATAGGTTAAACAAACAGGGTGACAGCAGAGAGCTGTACTCCTTTCTCCATCTTGAACCAATCAGTTGTTCCATACAGGTTCTAACTGTTGCTTCTTGAACCTGCATACAAGTTTCTCAGAGAAAGGTAAAATGCTCTGGTATTCCCATCTCTCTAAGAGCCTTCCACAGTTTGTCATGATCTACATAGTCAAGGCTTTAGTGTAGTCAATGAAATAGAGATGTTTTTCTGAAATTCCCTTGGTTTCACTATAATCCAGCAAATTTGATCTCTAGTTCCTCTTCCTTTTTAAGCCTAGCTTGGACATCTGGAAGTTCTTGGTTTGCATAATGCTGAAGTCTAGCATGCAAGATTTTAAGCATGACCTTACTAGCATGGGAGGTAAGTTCAACTGTCCTATGGTTAGCACATTCTTTGGTACTACTTTTTTGGGAATTGGGATAAGGATTGACCTTTTCTTGTCCTGTGGTCACTGCTGAGTCTTCCAGATTTGTTGAAATATTCAACGCAAAACTTTGATGGCATCCTCCTTTAGTGATTTAAATGGTTTTGCTGAAATTTCATCACATCCACTAGCTTTATTAACAGCAGTGCTTCTCAAGGCCCAACTGACTTCATACTCCAGAATGTCTGGCTCTGGGTGACTAACCACACCATCATAGTAATCCCATTCATTAAGATCTTTTTTATACAGTTCTGTGTATTCTTTCCCTCTCTTCTTGATCTCTTCTGCATCTACTAGGTCTCTACCATTTTTATTTTGCCCATCTTTTGGTGGAATTCTCCCTTGATGTTTCCAAATTTCCTGAAGAGATCTCTAGTTTTTGCCCTTTTTTTTTTTTTCTATTATTAAGCACTGCTCATTGAAGAAGGCCTTCTTGTCTCTTCTAACTATTCTTTGAAACACTGCCTTTAATTCGATGTACCTTTCCCTCTCTCCCTCGCTTTTTGCTTCTCTTCATTATTCTGCTATTCATAAAGCCTCCTCAGATAACCACTCTGCCTTCTTGCTTTTCTTTTTCTCTGGTATTCTTTTTGTTCACCACCACCTCCTGTACAATATTACAAACCTCTGTCCATAGTTCTTCAGGCAAATACAAGTATATTAATTGTGCATTCAGTTGTTTAATATCTATTTTCCTCACTAGACTATAAGTTTGTTTCCTAATAGCAGGGACCTTGTTGATTCTGTTCATCATCCAATCCTTAGGAGTCAGTCTGGCATGGCACATAGTCATTACTTAATAAATATCTGTTGAATAAATGAATGGTATCTATTTCCACTTAATTAGAATCCTATTTCAGAAGAGAGTTTGGCTTTGGGGGTTTGCAGCCATACTTGTGGTTTCAGCATACTTAGGCATGCAGTAAGCCTTTTCTCCACCTACAGGTAGAGAATCTCTCCAATTCATGCATTGAAGGGGTATTGAGCACTTACTGCTTGGCAGACCCTGTGCTAGGCACTTGAGATTCCCTGACAAATGGGATACTGTGGACTGTGTCTTTGAGGAGTTTATTTACAGTCTAAGAACAAGAGTGAAAAATCATTTAAATATCTATATTTGAGTTGGGCTAGAAAGAGTGGGGCTTATGAATAAATGCTCAGAGTTTTTCCTTCTGCTGATTTGTAGATGTTTGTTATTTCCTTCATTTAGACAGTTATAAGAGACTACTTTCTCATCTCATATTTTCTTCTTTCTCCCTAAATGGTGACGCCTCCATCTTACCCTTCCTCATAGCTCCAGCCCTAACTTCTCCCCTGACCACCTTCCTCGAGGCTATCTTCAATAGAATCAAAATCAGAGGGTTCTTTATTTAAAAATAACTCTGATAGCATTGCTTCTCTTCTCTATAAACTTTAATTCCCTATACTAGGGGTTTCAGACCTGAAAGCCTCTTTAAACAAAAGTGAGTGAAGAGAACCTGGTATTAGAGAGAGAAAAGGTTGTTGAGTGAGGCCAACTAGAAAAAAATATGCCCCAACTCAAGGAGGCAGCCTCCACTCAACTCCAACTGGTTGTTGCCAAGCAGGAATGAAACCTCAGTATTCCAGATGTTCCATTATTTTTAAGAATAGCATTCCAGACTTTAATGTAAAATCTCAATTTTTAAAAAGTTGGCAACTAATTCAATTGGTTTAAAAACATCATCTAGGCCAACTATTTTCCAGCCAAAAAAAACATGTCTGTAGACAAAATTTAGTTTGTGGGCTGCCAATCTGCAAACTCTGACCTGCAGGTTCAAGTCCAAGTTTCATAGCCTAGCCTTTAAAATTTATCACAGTTAGGTCCTAATCTCTCTCTGCAGCACCTTCTCCCATCTCATTCTCCTGCCAATCACCCACCTCTTCAACCATATCAGACATCCTGGACTCTCTCTGAAAATATCCTATACTCTCAGGCCAGCCTATGTTGGGTCATGCTGTTGGCTTTTACAAAAATGTTATTCCTTTGCTTCTCTCATGACCAAATTCAACTTAACTTTCAAAGCACAGCTCAAATCTTGAGCTTTATGGGAAGCATTTTTGGATTTATTAATCATAATTAATTTATATAACTCTATTATTTCACTTCTAAAACACTTATCACAGCCTGATATATTATATAAATATATCTGATATAAAAACTTCCTCCTCCACCAGGCAGTATCCCATGCCTTGTACATTCCCATTCATTAATTTTTCAACAAATGTGTGGAACTCTTACTGTGTACCAGGCACTCTACCAGGCACTATGACTAAGAGCTCTAGATGTTCTGTTTAACCAAAATATAGGTATAAAATTTTAAATGCATACAGATTACAAAAGTAGCATAGAAAGAGAGAGATTTGTCCACACATCTGCTATTTAACTGCTAATAATGATAATTATGTTGAAATCCACTGGCTTTACAAGACATTGTTAATCACTTTTGTATAATAAACCAGATGAATAGGAGTTAATTCTATTTTGTAGAGGAGGAAACTGAAGCTCAGAAATATTAAGTAATTTTTCCAAAGTCAGCTGATAACAGATAGGGCCAGTACAGCTATGAATTTAGATGTTCTATCACAAAGCAACTGATTTTTTACCACTATGCCTCAGTGACCTCTCTGATACTCTGGAGAGGTGCCCTATCTATCCATAGTATGCAAGCCAAACATTAGATGAGCTGGGACAGTATTGAATCTATGGTAGAGCAAGACATTTCATAATAGGTTTCATAGCAACATTTGATGAAGAATAAAAATACTTTCTACTCCTATTTGTGTGCTATGTGACCTCTGGTAATCTTCCAGTTTGGGCCTCTTTTTACTTTTTTCTAAATGGAGATAATAATAATTTTATTCTTCACAGTTTGCTGTGAAAACAACAGCAACAAAAACAAACAAAAAAAACTCAGAATATGCAATAAGGATTATTATAATAATCTGTTCATTATGTGCTTACAAGAGCTCTTCAAGGGAAACACTGCTGTTATTATTCCCATTTTAAAGATGACTATATTTAGGCAGACCTAGAACTTGAAGCCTACTCTCTATGACACAAAACAGAATGTCATATTGCCTCTCATGCATTAGGCAACAGTTAATTACTGGTATCATCTGTATACTTCTGTTTACTTTTCAAAATGCCTAAGGATGTTTGACCCCACGTTCAAGTGCCAGGGACATTTGGGATTCAAAGTTTAAACTCCTATTTAAAAGGTTTCAAAACATGTGAGGCAGAGGTCAACAGTTGGAAATCATTTCAACTAGATCTTTCTTTCTTCCTACATCTCACATCTCACCATATCTCACCCTTCTCCAGCAAAAAGGCCTCATCTCATTCTACTCTAGAAATGTCCTTGACAACTTTTGTTGTGGAAAACACATTTGTAGATGGCAATATACAGGGAATCTTGGCTCAAGTTTGTTTTCGCTTTACCTGATAAGGAGGCGGGAATCAATAGCTGCCAAAAGGGAAAAATGACAATCAATCAGAGAACATATATCACCTATAGGCTTTTAAGAATGGAATGTTTTGGGGAAATCAGAGTAAGACCAAAAGATGCGCTTGAGATCATTGCTATCTTTCACAGTAGCAGAGCTTCCATATAGAGATTAAAGCTAGAAAAGATGGACCACTGAACAACAGCTATCATATCCATGTTATTTCTGTAGTAAACAAAAGAGGGGTGTCTTCACCCTATCTTCATGGTATCTCTGCAGCTTTAGGCCTTGACAGCAGTGAGTTTTACATAGGAAAATATGATTCACAAAAATATATGTGTATAATATCCCAGTTTTCATAGAAACTTTTGGAGTTAAGCAGAGCATGCACAGTTAACTCTGTTAATTAGAAAGGGAGTCTACCCTCTGAACCTGAAGTGACCTGGTCAAAGGCCATTCAGCTATCCAGATGCAAAGAAATGTGGGAACAACATTCTCCTTTGTCAGAGTTCTTTCTTCCACACCAAAATTTTCAGTGATAAACAAGTGATCCCCTTTCCCCAGAGACACACATTATTTGTAGCTAACTGAAAACTTTGGTTAGAGTTGGACTAGCTCTATCTTGAAATTGGGACAAATTCTCTGGAGTCCACTTTTCTGGCAGCTTCTTTGGGGCATGAGTGAGAGTGAAGACCCAAGGGGGTAGAGCCGAGGTTGTGTTATAGATAGAGTTCTACAATCCTTTGCTACTGCCTTCTGCAACAAGTTTCCCTTTCAGAGAAGTGTGAGTTATCTCACAAGTCCCTGAGAAAATGTCCTAACCAATTAAGTTCTACCCTTGACCAGGGAAGTTAACTCCTTAGACCATCATGAATCAATCTGTGAATATCAACAGTTTCTTTATTTTTTGGCTGAGTTGAAATGCAAATCAATAAAAAATGAAAAGAAGGGGTGTCATTCTCTTTTACCTTGGAAAGTAGAGAGTTATTAGTAGGAATTCTTATCCTTTGCTGAAAGAATCACAGATAGTGTTCTGATATTTGTCAGTTGAAATTTTATTGCTTTATTTAGATAGATGATTCAGGTTTGTGTATACTGGAATCATGAGTTATTATGATCAAAGCCATAAAGAAGAGCAAACTATTTTCCAACAGACCAAAACAGATTACATTCTCATAGAATTGCAAACTATACCAATTCTGGTTGTTTTCCTTTGTGAATCAACCTAAACCTGGGAATAAAGCAAATTCAAAAACAAAGATCAAATACTAGCTTATCAGCAATATGTCCTTTGTCTCCTATCTAACATTATCATTCCTTAGTCACCTGCTTTCCAATGCTGGCCAAAATGCAATTGCCTGTGCTATGGCAGTGCCTGGAAAACTTGTCTGCAAAGCTGTTAACAGCATCCCCTATCACAGATAGTAAACTAGGACAAGGATATAGGCCTAGAAGAACATAGCATTGCAAGAGCATTTGGATTGTGTGTTCAAATTGAAACAAAATGGCCTCATCTAGTAACAACTGGGTTGTGGCTCTCTTCAATAGAGGGAAGTCTATGCAATGGACTATAATACCACTAATATTTATTATACTTATTGTATGCTAGCCATCCTTTTAAAAGAGCTTCCATGAACTAATTCATCTAGTACTAAGAGCACTTACTCTGTATTCAGCCATTCTTCTAACAGCTTTATTTGAATTAAATCATTTAATCCTCACAACAATCCTATGAGAAAACAACTATTATTACTCTTATTTTATAGATGAGAAAAGAAAAATAAAGCTTGGAGAAATACAGTAACTTATCTGCGATCAAACAGCTAGCAATCGATAGAGTCAGGTTTAGAAACCTGGCACCATTGCTTATGTTATCCTGACTACTAAATCATATTTGTATATCTTCTGTGTGGTCTTCTTTCCATTGATAAAATGCCAGACAGTCTTAATAAGTAACTGACTTTTTTCTCAGTACCCACTATGTGCTAGGCATACCCTCAAGAAATAGTCAATAGAAAATAACCAAATATTATTTTCAGCATTAGTAGAACTGAACTTTTATTCGTAAAAAAGTCAGAACAATTAGGACATGTTCAGCTTTGAGAACTTTTAGAGCTTTTTCCTATGATAACCCTAACCACTCTGTGAGTTTAGCTAGGAAGGTATTTTTCATCTCATTTCAGAAATGAGAGAACTGGAGCTCAGAGAGTTTGTTTCTTGCTTAGAACCACACAGTTTGAAAGTTATATAGACAAGAGTCAAAGATCTTCTGACTCAACAAATTATGCTGTCTTAACTACTGTATGCCATGGTGCATAAAATGAATGTGCCAACCACTGTGGACTCAGAATGACTATACTCACATGTTTTAACAGCTTTAGGCTCATAGATTCTGTCACTCAGGTGTTAGAGGAAATCTTTGGCTTTTACTCTGCCATCTCTATGGCATTTTTCACCAGTGCAAACCCAAGCCCCCTCAATTTGGGCTGAAACAAAGAAATTAATGAATAATCCAAAATCATAACACTTTTATATCTGCTCTAACTCTAATATTGACCCTTGATAAGCCTTAGCCTTGCTATGTGCCTCAGTTTCTGTAGGTTTCTTAACTATTCAAATAGCACCTGGTCTACAAGTTCCGTCATTACAATCATATGTGGGGGATGGAAAAAGGTATTCCATGTAAATGGAGACTTAAAAATGCTGGCACAGCAATACTCATACCAGATGAAATAGATTTTAAAATAAAGACTGTTATAAGAGACAAAGAAGGAAAATACATAATAATCAAGGGATCAATCCAAAGATAAGTATATATGCACCCAACATAAGAATATAAGGCAAATACTAACAACTATAAAAAGAGAAATTGACAGTAACACACAAATACTAGGGAACTTTAATACCCTACATTCATCAATGGATATATCATCCAGACAGAAAATCCATCAGGAAACACAGGCATTAAATGACACATTAGACTAGAAGGAATTAAATGATATTTATAGAGCATTCCATCCAAAGGCAGCAGAATACATGCTCTTCTAAAGTGCACATGGAACATTCTCCTGGATTGACCATGTACTGGGCCACAAATAACACTTTGGTAAATTTAAGAAAATTGAAATTTTATCAAGCATCTTTTCTGACCACAGCTCAGTTCAGTTCATTTCCTGAGTTGTGTCTGACTCTTTGCGACCCCATGGACTGCAGCCCACCAGGGCTCCCTGACCATCACTAACTCCCAGAGCTTACACAAACTCACGTTCATCAAGTTGGTGATGCCATCCAGCCATCTCATCCTCTGTCGTCCCCGTCTCCTCTGGCCTTCAATCTTTCCCAGCATCAGGGTCTTTTCCAATGAGTCAGCTCTTCACATCAGGTGGCCAAAGTATTGGAGTTTCAGATTCAGCATCATTCCTTCCAATGAATATTCAGGACTGATTTCTTTTAGGATTGACTGGTTGGATTGCCTTGCAGTCCAAGGGACTCTCAAGAGTCTTCTCCAACACCACAGTTCAAAAGCATCAATTCTTCGGCCCTCAGCTTTCTTCACAGTCCAGCTCTCACATCCATACATGACTACTGGAAAGACCATACTTTTGACTAGATGGACCTTTGTTGGCAAAGTAATGTCTCTGCTTTTTAATGTGCTGTCTAGGTCGGTTATAGTTTTTCTTCCAAGGAGCAAGCGTCTTTTAATTTCATGGCTGCAGTCACCATCTGCAGCAATTTTGGAGCCCCCCAAAATAAAGTTTCTCACTGTTTCCATTGTTTCCCCATCTATTTGCCAAGAAGTGATGGGACCGGATGCCATGATCTTAGTTTTCTGAGTTTTGAGTTTTAAACCAACTTTTTCACTCTCCTCTTTCACTTTCATCAAGAGGCTCTTTAGTTCTTTGCTTTCTGCCATAAGTGTGGTGTCATCTGCATGGCTGAAGTTATTGATATTTCTCCTGACAATCTTGCTTCATCCAGCCTGGCATTTTGCATGATGTACTCTGCATATAAGTTAAATAAGCAGGGTGACAACATACAGCCTTGGCATACTCCTTTCCCAAGTTGGAACCAGTCTGTTATTCCATGTCCAGTTCTTCTAACTGTTGCTTCTTAACCTGCATACAAATTTCTCAGGAGGCAGGTAAGGAGGTCTAGTATTCTGTTCTCTTTAAGAATTTTCCACAGTTTTTTGTGATCCACACAATCAAAGGCTTTGGCTTAGTCTGACCACAACAGTATTTGATTAGAAATAAACTACAAGAAGAAAACTAAGAAACACAAACATGTGGAGGTTAAACAATATGCTACAAAATAATCAATAGATCACTGAAGAAATCAAAGAGGAAATAAAAAAAATATCTAGAGACAAATGAAAATGAAAGCACAATGATCCAAAACTTCTATGATACAGCAAAAGCAGTACTAAGAGGAAAGTTTGTAGCAATACAGTCTTATCTCAAGAAACAAGAAAACCTCAAATAAACAACATAACGTTACACTTGAAGCAACTAGAGAAAGAAGAACAAGCAAAACCTAAAATTAGTGGAAGGAAAGAAATTATAAACACCAGAGCAGAAATAAATGACATAGAGACAAAGAAAATAATAGCAAAGATCAATGAAACTAAAAGCTGGTTCTTTGAAAAGATAAACAAAATTGATAAACCTTTAGCTAGACTCACCAAAAGAAAAACAAAGAGAGAGAAGTGAGATCAATAAAATTAGAAAGGAAAAAAAAAAGTTAAAACTGACACCACAGAAATACAAAGGATCCTAAGAGACTACTACAAGCAACTGTATACCAATAAAATGGACAACCTGGAAGAAATGGACAAATTCTTAGAAAGGTAAAATTTCCCAAGACTGAACCAGGAAGAAATAGAAAATATGAGCAGTCTGATCGTAAGGACTGAAGTTGAAACTGTGATTTGAAAATTCCCAACAAACAAAAGCCTAGGACCAGATGGATTCAAAAGTGAATTCTATCAAGCATTTAGAGAAGAATTAGCACCTATCCTTCTAAAATTGTTCCAAAAGATTGCAGAGGAATGAAAACTCCCCAACTCATTCTATGAGGCCACCATCACCTTGATACCAAAATCAGACAGAGATACCACAAAAAAGAAAATTATAGCCCAATATCACTAATAAACATAGATGCAGAAATCCTCAATAATATACCAGCAATATGAATCCAATAATACATTAATATTATCATACAACCATGATCAAGTGGAATTTATCCCAGAGAAGCAAGTATTTTTCCGTATCTGAAAATCAATCACTGTGATACACTGCATCAAAAAATTGAAGAATAAAAACCATAAAAAATGTGATTAAGTCATAATAAAAATAAAAGCAAAAAAGGCCTATACAATGGTAGGATTGTATAAATATAAAAGCTCACTAATGAGTCACCTTTGTTTTTGATAAGTATGAGGCTTTAAAAGTTTAGGAGTATGTTTGCAAATAATAGAAACCTAGTTAAGGTCAATAAGGAAAAAAAGAGAATTTGAATAACTTAGAATACAGAACTATTTATATTAATAATTAAGTGTATAGGGATGTCTTACAGAACCAGGACTCTTCGGGGCCTCAAACAATTAGAACAAGAGACTTAGTACTATCAGGTCTCTTTTCTTTTTACTGTCTTTGCTTCTTTTGGCATGTTTCCTCTTCCTTCTCCTCTCTATAAACCACTTTCTTCATTCTAAGTCCATCCTGGACAGAATGGCTACTGACAACATCTCTACAAGTTCAAGTTAAGAGCCAAACTAGCTTGGAATCTACAAAAACCAAGATAAAGATTGATTGCAAAAACTTGTGTTACATGTCCATCCTTTGGTCAGTCAAATGTTACCAGGGAGAAGGCACATTGTAGGAGCATAGTAGCTCTCAGTAACATGTGCCTGGGATATTCCTTCTGGAAAAAGTGACAGTTTCCTTCAAAGAGGATTTCCAGGAAAACAATCAAATGAATATATTTTTCTACAGAAGCAAAGAATATACATTTTTGCCAACTAATGCAGTCTGAGGACCTTACTAGTGATATTTAAAGATGGTTCTCTCTTCATGTGCCAACAGATCTGTGTCCTTCCCCAATCCTAACAATGGTTCCTAAAAGACCCATGCTTTGAAGATTTCCAGGGATATTAGCCATCACTTCTCCATTCTCTTCTTTTCTAGAAGAACAGATGAATGAGTAGTGTTCTAGTAAACATACTTTGAGAAATCTTTTAGTGCCTATATTTTCTGGTTCTATTATTAAGTCTCCTATCCACCTGATTTCAGAAGAACTCAAGCTTTACTGATACTCTTCAGAATTCTACCAATTAGTATTCAATTTCTTTATCTTAAGACTTAGCCCCCAACTCAATGTCCCTTTCCTTGGGAGTGGTCATCCATGAAGACCTTTCAGTCGTTGACCCATCAATATGAATTAATTGACCAGATATTGTCCCTAGAGCAGATTCACTTAGAGTGGGGAGAAGGGGAAAAATTGGGAAGACAATGGGGATATAGACTTCCTGACAGGGAAAGTGGGAACATGAGTATAAGAAAGAGTGGCTAGAAGCCAGGACAAGGTTTTCTCTTTCTCTATTACAGCCAGACCTCCCTGGCTGTACAAAGTGCCTGGGTACCTCCAACAGCTGGCCCTTGATGTTGATGACTTTCTCATAGTCACTCCAGACTGGTCAGGCTCTTGATCAGGATTCTATGGCAATATGCACTGTGGTACCCATAAATACTCTTGCTAGTCTGGTCAAGATTTTGTGATAATGTATTCTCTGGTATCTACAGCTACCAACTTATGTTTTTTAACCCCTCTTGCTATCAAATAGGAACACAAATACTAATAATTTTATTAGTACAATTTTTTACAGTTCACAAGAATGCTTCCATGTACATCATCTAATCTGGTTCTCACAACTTCCTGATATAGTATGTTGGGGAATGACTACCATTCCATTGAGCAAACTGAGGCTCAATGGAATTAAATATTATAGGCACATAGCTTATATTTCATAAAGCCCTTGCTTGTACACTCTATAAAAACAAAAGTCTTGTTTACTTTGTTCACTGTTCTTTCTCCAGCTCCTAGCACTGAGCCTGACACTTAAGAGGAACTCAATTGCAATTTGCTCAATGAATTTCTCTTCACTTGGGTCTATATCTTCTCTGACCCTCAAAATTATGCTTTATAATGCCAAAGAACCAAACAAGAATTGATATTTGAGAAACATTCCAGGCATTATAGATACATACTTTATTCAATCCTCATGAAAATTCTACAAAGTAGGGAGTATTCTTTCTCTCCAAGCCTCAGTTTAAGTTCTCATGGTTAGTAAGTGACAGGGCAAGGATTTGAACATTCCTTCTAAAGCTCCTACAGTGCTCTTCTCCTTTTCAGAAGGCCTGGGAAACTGCCACTCAGTTGGAACTTAACAGAACATAACCAATGTTATTAATTTTTATGTATATATCCTTCCTACCCAGCAAGCAATTGGTGTCCAACATTGCTAATGCTCCTAATAATATACCATTAATTCCACCTCCCAAAAAGTTATGACCAACCTAGACAGCATATTAAAAAGCATAGACGTTACTTTGCCAACAAAGTTCCATCTAGTCAAAGCTATGGTTTTTCTAGTAGTCATATATGGATGTGAGAGTTGGACTATAAAGAAAGCTGAATGCCAAAGAATTGATGCTCTTGAACTGTGGTGTTGGAGAAGACTCTTGAGAGTCCCTTGGACAGCAAAGCGATCCAACCAGTCAATCAGTCTTGAATATTCATTCCAAGGACTGATGCAGAAGCTGAGACTTCAATACTTTGGCCACCTGATGCCAAGAGCTGACTCGTTGGAAAAGACCCTGATGCTGGGAAAGATTGAAGGTGGGAGGAGAAGGGGACAACAGAGGATGAGATGGATGGATGGCATCACTGACTCAATGGACATGAGCTTGAGTAAACTCCAGGAGTTGGTGATGAACAGGGATGCTTGGCGTGCTGCAGTCCATGGGGTCGCAAAGAGTCAGACATGACTGAGCGACTGAACTGAACTGAATTCCCTCAAATACATAAAAATAAAATTTAGTTTATTTCAATTAATAAATACTGAATGCTTACTCTAGAGGAGGTCTAACATGTAAAAGAGAAAGCCTTGCATGTAGAATGATAAACCTGAGGAAGCCTAGATCAGTTGTCTTTCAACTGTGTGAATTTATCTGTCTCTATCAAAGTTTTCAGTTTCTTCATCTATAAACAAAGGCTAGAAATAACTTCCTTGCACAGTGCCTGGCAGGTAGCAGATTTGCAATAATTATTTTGCAAAATAGGGAATCAATTTATATATTTCATAGGGTGAGTGTAACTGTCAAATGGGATCATGTATTAAAAAGTGACTTGCTAACTACCTTTGTAAAGAAAATTATCAATGACCAAAATTCCATAAATGAAGAAGACTTGGTATGGTATCTGGCTAACCAAGTTGTTGACAAACTCATTCAGGGAGATGGAACCAACACACAAAACATAGCAACTATAAAAATACTATATGGACCAGAGTAGTATAAAATGACTTCTTGGAGTTATGGAACATGAGCAAAGTGGTGTAGATAGCAAGCCTCAGCATAAAGAAAAGTTTGAAGGAATGCTGAAGTTGATATGGATGGGGTACAAAGTGTGAAAAAGGCACTCTGCTTAAGAAAAGTCTGTGTAGAGGAGGGCTGACAGAAAAAGTTTGCTGGGTATGACAGGGACAGTTTATGGAGAGTCTTGTAGCCGTTTGGGCAGAATGATATGGAATTGATATGGGGAGGGAAAGAAAGTCATCACTTATTTTTGAGCTATGGAGGTGATAGGATGCACATGGTCTTTAGAAAGCCACATTAGACAAAGTTGGAAGATAAAGGGAAACTGGAGTCAATGAGATCATTTAAGTGGATCTTAATTTGGTCTAGGGCCAAGGTCTTTGTTTTTCTACCACAAAATACTATATTCTAATTTTTTTTTTTGTCTCATGAAAAAGGGTCTTGAAGTTTCAGGCTTAATCTTAAAACAGGCAACCTAAGATCCAGATAAGGGTCTTAACACCTACCAACTTCTACCAACTCCCATCAGTGTCTTTTTGTTCTTTTACCACTAATTAAGTACTAATAGCCCCACCATCCTGAGGCCATCACTAATTGCTACTTATAAGGGGTAGTGAAGTGAGTGCCTGTGTTTCTGAAAACTTATGGTTTCCTCATATGCAAAATGGAATATCATAATAGAGTGGGAATAATCATCTTGTAATCAAGGAGACCTGGGCTCAAAATCAGGCTTCTGCTTTCTAACTGTGCAAACTTTGGGAACTTATTTAACCACTTTGAGCTTCAGTGTAGAGGTGAGAAAGATAATACCTTTTTTCCAATAAATATTAATTATGCACTAATATATACTTGGCTCTGTGCTAGGCACTAGAGATACAATGAGGAATATATTAGTTACAGTAAAATAGCTGATATAACAACACAAAAAAACTACCCAAATTTCTGTGACTTTCACCACCACCAACATAAGCTTACTTTTGCTCACATAAGAGAGAAATACAGACATTCTTACTCAACAGGCAGCGTTTCTCCACAGTGTTTCAGTGATTCAGAAGCCATGCCTAGGCAGTGGTTTTCAGCTTTGACTACCCACTAGAATATCCTAAGGAGCTTAAAAAGTACTGATGCCTGGCTGTCCACATACAGAGATTTAATTGATTTGGCTATCAGAAATTTTTAAGTTTCTAGGTGATTCTAACATTGCAGTCAACTTTAAAAACCACCGCCTTAAGGCCTCAGAAGACTCTAGGCAGGAAGAGTACAAAGAGAAGATAAAAAAGGTATACGTGCTTTTTAACTTCCGTGGCCCAGAAATGACATATGTCTGTTCATATTGCATTAGTAAGAACTGGTCATACGAACGTTTCCTTTCCCCAGGATGTTAGGAGAGCTGATAAATATGGTCTCTGGCTAGGCAGCCACTTCTCAACAACTTTATATTATAGAGCTGTCATAATTAAATACTCATGCCCACTCATGTAAAATTGCAATTATGATAACAGAAACAAAGAAAGATACCAGTTACCGTGAGTGTGTAACAGAGAGACTTAACATAGACAATGAAGTCAAGAAAAGTTACCTTAAAGTAATCATTGAGTTGAGACCTGAAGCATTAGTACAACTAAGCAAAGATATTAATAAGTGGGAAGAACAATTCAAACAAAAAGAAAAGTAGGTACAAAAACCCTGAGGTTCACTTGAGCATAGTTATTATAAGAATCAAGATAATTTGTGCAAAAAAGGGATTTTTCATAGTAAAGCACTATGCAAATACTATCATTTTAAATTGTCATTACATAAATTACATTACATAAATTATCTTCACATTCTGTCCTGGAACCCTGGCACTCACTTCTCTGGGTTCAACCAAACCAATATTGTCCAAACTTGGGATGACAAATGGGCTACAGTTACAGTTTGGAAGTAGTGATAAAGGAATCAGAAAAGAATCAGGACTCCATTTTCATATTAAATAAAAAATATGCAAATTAAATAGCAACACATTCTATTAGCCATCCTTTTGCAAATGTTATTAAGCTTTTCCCCTTTACTTCCAGGCAGCTAGGAAAGGTCCTGTTAATATATTTAATTCCTTTTTTTTTCTGCCTGTCTTGTGTTACTGTGGCTTTGATTTCACAACCAAATCCAGGAAAACATCTAGCTTTTTTAGACTGGAGTATATCAGCACATCTCTTGATGTAAGAAAGCTGCAAATGAATAAGTATGTACCCTATTGGAATTTAATTTACAAAACTCACTTTGTGCACTATTTTGTATGGGCTTCATGGGCTACTGCAGCTAAGCAAAGTCAACTCAACACAACTCTAAATGCCATTGTGCATCATTCTTTAGATGTGATGGAAAGGAACGGAGAGGAAGCTGTTTCCATTCTGAGTGAGGCTTTCTAAAGTATCTCTTAGATACTTTTCCTAGTATTCATTTATCACAGTACCTCACATTTTCTTCTTCTCAACCCAGGTGTTTTATATATCCACTTGCCATATCCTCTCTAGGCCTCTAAGATATAGGAATGTGGATCATACGAATCATATAATCCTAGAGAATTGGATCTAGATTGGGAGGGAGATTGATAAACTTTTAGGGATTCAGTTGAACTAATACATAGCTTGGGACTACCAAGGTACAGAGATAGGAAAAGATGACTACAGTAAGTAGCCATCAGGACATGGAGTGAAATCTCAAGTCCTATCGCACACCTTACAACTTGGTGATTGGTGCTTTTTCTGCTGCACCCCACAATTAAAGCCTTTCAGTGCCAAAGTGATTAGAAATGTCTGTTTCTAACCTTCTATTTTAAGTGGTTGATCTTTACTTTCTTTCAATTTTCAAATTTATTGAGTGCTAATTATGTAAAGTCGAGAATGTAGAAATAATTAAGGCATATTCTTTGTTTTCAGGAAGCTCATGCCAAGTGGGGAATACTCAGGGAAACAGCGAAGTTACAACACTTTGTGTTAAAAGCTATAAAGCATGAGTAGGGTCCTACAGAAAGACAGAGGAGAAATAGAGTAGTAGTCAAGGAATACTTCTTAGAGAAAATGTTAATTGTCCTTATTCTCAAAGAATTATTATGAATTCACCAGAGAAGGGAAGCATAAAGGTACCAATTAGTAATAAGGAATATCATGAGCTTTAAATGAGTAAAAAGACTGACTTTTATGTGGCTAGAGAACAGAGTGAGTTGAGAATAGAAACTGAGATTAGAGAAGCCTGGTGAGAAACAAGCGAATGAATTCTGGCCTTATTCTGTGGGCTCCTGGGAAAACTGCACATTTTCAGGTAAAGTTGTGACATAGATGTGTTTATTCATTCATATATTCAATGCACCCCAAGTGATGTTTGACAAATCTTCTCAGCTTAAAACTCCTAACAGGCTCCCCTTCGCCTTTAGGACATAAGCTAAGCTCTTTAATGTGATATTCAATATTCAATGACTACTTCCCCATCCATCTCCCTCTCTACTCTCGTTTCTTACCACTCTAAACCTTGTACTTTAAATTTTAATTTTTTTGACTCTCCATGGTTCCCTGAGCATGGAGTGCTATTAGACACTCCTTTGCCATTGCTATTGCTGTCCATTCTTTAATATTTATTTCTCGTCTTTTTTTCTCACTAACTCCTTTGAAACCTACATGTTGAACTCCCCTTCAGGAAATCTTCCCTGATGCCTCTAGGCTGGGTTGGGTGCTTCTCCTCAGTGCTTTCAAGACATCAAGTTCTCATCTCTTGCCTATCATTAATCACAATACATTGAAATCATCTGTTTACTCCTCTGGCTTTGTAAATAGGCTGTGAACTCCTGAAGGGCAAGGACTAGGTCCAGTCCATTTTGTACCTTTAGTTCTTGGTACTGACCTTGGCACAGAGCAATTGGCTCCATAAGTGCATGTTGAACTAGGCTGTGAGTTGGCCAGTTAGAAGCCTTCAGTAGCCTATTTAGGTTCTTATGACTTTGAAATCAATTCAGGTATCCAGTGCCCCAGAGCCAAGGGCCAAAGGCAAAACAAGACCTTAAGCCATGCCCGAGGAGCTTCTGAAATCAGATTATTTTAAGAGAATCAACTGGTTTTGGTTAAGGTACAGCTAGCAGCTGAATTTCAACAGTATGCAGGCAGCCAGACATTGCTAAAAATCCAGGAGCTGAAGAAACAAAGATTGCTCACCTTTGCCCCATGACACAAGTACTGAGGTGACCTGGTTTAACCTGGCCGACAGTTCACACAGGAGGCAGAGGGAGGTGAGACAAGCCAGAGTTGAGTGGACATATTCCCAGTCCAAGGCTCGGGCTGAAGCTAGAGCCCCAAGCAGAGACCAGTCTAGCTTACACTGCTACAGCTCTCTGCTGTTAGGGTACTATTGCAAAGAGGGGTATTCTGAGTAGTCCACAGTCATACCTTACATGGAATTAAAAGCATAGGTCCCCTTCTCTTTCCTTTATAGGGAAGAAGATAGAGTCCCCTCAGAAGTTTTGGGGGAAATAAGCTCAGAATCAACTTCACAATTCCCCCACAACCACCACTTTTAGTAAGTGCCTTCACATCATCAGAATAATAGGATAGAAAATGCTAACAAAATCAGTTAAATCAGTTATTTAGCCGTAGAAAACAAAGGTATGTGTAAAACTACTGTGATTATTATTTTTGACCTGTGTGTTTGTTTTTTTTCAGGTTTCAGTCAAACCAGTTTCTGTGTGTAGACAAAGACTAAATGCCAGCCCATAGACAAGGTATTGCTGAGTATACTTCACTTAATAATATGAAGTACTTCCCTACAAGAACCATCTTCAGAGTGTGGTGTGTGCGAGGGGAAGTGGGGGGTAGGTACTATGGGCCAGAGAGACAAGACAGCCAACACTTCTCTTCTAAAGCAACCCAGGCATTCAGTATTGGAGCTGGGGAAAGCCTCACCAGTTGTTATAGTCTCTTTACTTGGCTTTTGCTATTTCACCCAAAGGAAAGTACAGGCACTCAGCTACAAAAAATCTGTCAAAGATTGCATTGTGTGGTAGTGGTAGTTCTGAGAGGAGGCCCAGACACCAAAACTCTCTGTTCTATCCAACTCTAGTGTTTCTTCTCTTCACCAAGGATTCATCTTCAAAGTATTTTTATAAATATTAACCAGTGAAGGCTCTGACCCAACTGTGTGGGATGAGAGGAGCAGTCATGCACTGATCCAGTGAATAAATGTGAAGTGGCAAGAAGCCAATAGGAGTTATTAATTATGTTCAAAAGAGATTCTGGACTTTGTTAGTATCACAGAAGCCAACGAGGGTCACAGAAATAGTATCATTTTAAAAGATTGATAAAAGGTCATTTAATCAATTCCCCTGTCTCTAGGAAGTCACCATCTCAACTAGCAAAGTCTCTGAATGGTTCTTTAGCATCATTAGGAGACTTGTATTTTTCTCTTCTTGCAACATTCCAAAATATAGTCATCACGTAGGAGATGATAGTTTATTAACCATTATGCCTATCGGGTTTTCTGTCAAGGGACATTTTAAATGTGAGAATGGTTTCTGTATGAACAGGAAGTAAGGATGGCTTCATGAGTGTGTGACCTGTGCAGTCACAAAGAACCCTATATTTAGAAGGTTCTAGGATTGGCTTAATGATCTGTAGTCCCAATCATGAAATTGTAATAATTTTAGGAAAGGGTCACACATTTTTATATGCCACTCCTGGCAGCTTCACATCCTCTCTGACCCATTTACATGTCTGCATTTCTGAAAACATACACTGTCAATTCTGAGTCCACATAGCATGGGAAATACAGGAACTCGTATTATGAAACTTTAAAGATATGTCTAAGGACACTGCAAATCTCTCCCAAATTGCATGCTGCCAAGAGAACAGGTGTTGGTGATTTGAATTTAGATACCATTTAGGGAAGTGATGGCCAGAAAAGTGGATCTTTAAAAACAAAACAAAACAAAAAAAACCTACCCCAGTGCCTCATATTTAACCTCTAGCCATTCCCATTTTGAATGTATTCAGGGTACATGTTGAAACAAGGAGAAGTACCTAAGTGCCAAGCTTCTAGTCTCTGCCAGCCCTGTGAAAAGCACACATGACTGTTTCCTCTTTGTACTTTCATTTGTGGGAAAGGTTCTAGAAACTGGTGTTGGCAGAGTTTTAGAGTGGTACGCGAGGCATAACCCAATCCAGCTCACTCTTTTCACAGCTGTCCTGGCTTCTGACAGCTGCAAAAATTAGTTTCTGTTAAGTATACAGCTCTAATTCTAAACAGGCCTCAGAAGAAAGAGGTACCTGGGAAGCCAATTCATAGCTTTCAGTTCCTGACCACAAGACCTCTCAATGGTTGATAGTTCTTCATCAGAAAATGTGCATTCTAAACTTGTCAATTAAACTAGTGCTGCTTGGCTTATTTCCTAGGGCAACAAAGCAGCAGCATGAGAGTCTTCAGTTCAGTTCAGTTCAGTCACTCAGTCGTGTCCGACTCTTTGCAACCGCATGGGCTGCAGCACGCCAGGCTTCCCTGTCCATCACCAACTCCCAGAGCTTGCTCGAACTCATATCCATGGAGTTAGTGATGCCATTCAACCATCTCATCCTCTGTCATCCCCTTCTCCTCCTGCTTTCAGTCTTTCCCAGAATCACAGTCTTTTCCAATGAGTCAGTTTTTCGCTGGCCAAAGTATCAGAGTTTCAACTTCAGCATAAGTCCTTTGAATGAATATCCAGGACTAATTTCCTTTAGGATTGACTAGTTTGATCACCTTGCAGTCCAAGAGACTCTCAAGAGTCTTCTCCAACACCACAGTTCAAAAGCATCAATTCTTTGGTGCTCAGCTTTTTTTATAGTCCAACTCTCATATCCATACATGACTACTAGAGAAACCATAGCTTTAACTAGATGGACCTTCATTGGCAAAGTGATGTCTCTGCTTTTTAATGTGCTGTCTAGGTTGGTCATAGCTTTTCTTCCAAGGAGCAAGCATCTTTTAATTTCATGGCTTCAGTCACCATCTGCAGTGATTTTGGAGCCCCGAAACATAAAGTCTCTCACTGTTTCCCCATCTATTTGCCATGAAGTGATAAGACTGGATACCATGATCTTAGTTTTCTGAATGTTGAGTTTTAAACCAACTTTTTCACTCTTTTCTTTCACTTTCATCAAGAGGTTCTTTAGTTCTTCTTCACTTTCTGACATAAGGGCGGTGTCATCTGTGTATCTGAAGTTATTAATATTTTCCTGGCAATCTTGATTCCAGCTTGTGCTTCATCCAGCCCAGCATTTCACATGATGAGCTCTTCATATAGGTTAAATAAGTTGGGTGACAATATACAGCCTTGATGTATTCCTTTCCCTATTTGGAACCAGTCTGTTGTTCCATGTACAGTTCTCACTGTTGCTTTCTGACCTGCATACAGATTTCTCAGGAGGCAGGTAAGGTCATCTGGTATTCCCATCTCTTGGAGTGAAACTATTAATTCATGTGGAAGTTTGAAGTTACTTTCCCTGGGAGTGTAGTTATATAGGCTTTATTACATGTAGAGGGAAGGGGGAAGAGATTCACTTAACACTCTCACAACTTTCAGTTTTTGTCAGTTTTAATTTACAGTTTTTCTGTCTACAAACTTGTCTTAGATAACCATGAGAGTCATTTCAGGCCATGCAACCCTGACACTATCTGTAAAAAATAATCACAAGAAAAAACAACCTGGCTTAAAAAATCCCTGAGTCCATACCCAAGCTTTGGGTTCCAAGCCCTATTTCCAAAATTTTAAGAGATCTAGTGTGTGTTCAGAGTTCTGGGATAATCTTTTTATTTATTTATTTATTTTTATTTTATTTTATTATTTATTTTTATTAGTTGGAGGCTAATTACTTTACAATATTGTAGTGGTTTTTGCCATACATTGACATGAATCAGCCATGGATTTACATGTGTTCCCCATCCTGATCCCCCCCTCCCACCTTCCTCAAAGGTTTTGCTGAAGACTAAATCCTTATTTCTGTTCATTTCCAGATAGAGCAATAAGGAAAAATAAAAGACTAAGCTTGTGCCTAGTCTCTGCCCCATAGTAACCATGTGGCTTTTCGCCTCTCAAAACCTCCAATTTGTTATCTATCAGATATGAATGATGACCCTTGTACTACCTATGACATCAGTTTTGTAAGGATGAAATACTATCATTAATTTTTTCAATAAACATTTAGAACTGATTGTACAAGGTACGGGGGCTTCCCCAGTGGCTCAGCAGTAAGGAATCTGCCTGCAACGCAGGAGATGCAGGAGACACAGGTTCGATCCCTAGATCGGGAAGATCCCCTGGAGGAGGGCATGGCAACCCACTCCAGTATTCTTGCTTGGAGAATCCCATGGACAGAGGGGTTTGGTGGGCTACAATCCATAGAACCGCAAAGAGTTGGACATGAATGATGAGACTGAGCATGCATGCACATGTACAAGATACAATCTTAGAAATATAGGGCTGAAGGATAAAGAATTATAGAAGAAAGAACTATGAGGCTTCACATGAGGTAGAACTTATTTTTAGCTGCAGGAATCTTGGAAGCTTTCATGAGCAAGAAGACTAAAGCTGACATTGAAAAATTATCAGAGTTATCCAGGAGAAGATGGGGCAAGGGGTAACTGTGGAAAGAGTAGGCTCTTCTGGAAAGCATAGATAGTGTGTGTGTCTGTATGTGTGAGAGAAAGAATGAAAGAGAGAGGTAGAGAGGGGGTAGGGTGGGGAGAAATACTGGGCAATTCAGATCTAACAGAGCACAAAGTGAAAGGCCAGGCCTGTTCCAAGTCCCAAAGCCAAAGCCAATATGTCAGAAACTTCAACTACCAAGCTTTTTCTCTCTTACTCTCTGGATCCCTGGCTTTAGGGAAAGTGAAAGTGAAAGTCACTCAGTCATGTCCAACTCTTTGTGGCCCCATGGACTATAAAGTCCATGGAATTCTCCAGGCCAGAATACTGGAGTGGGTAGCCTTTCCCCTCACCAGGGGATATTCCTGACCCAGGAATCGAACCGGGGTCTCCTGCATTGCAGGCAGATTGTTTACCAACTGAGCAATGAGAGAAGCCCTGGCTTTATAGAAAACATGGAGCAATAGTAATCCTGTACCATCTCATGATTCCTATAGTCATCAGGCCTTCTGTTTGTCTGTTTCACTCATGCCTGTCAAGAGAACCTCTCTGGGAACTACCTGTTCCTCACTTACTATGCCCACAAGGAGACAAGAAGTCAGGTTGGGTAGTACAATCTATAGTTTCTTAATATCACATGAAAAATAGACATCCACTTGTGAACATGATGGGTCCCAGAGTGCCAGGCTTAGACCAAATGTCACCTTTTGTCATTTTTTGCAGATGATAGATATGCAATTAGTCCCAATTCTACCTCTAATTTATTGTGAGATCTTTACTTTTCTCATCTGGAAACCAAGTGTGTTACAAAAGTAAGAGAATAGTTAAGTATGAAATTTCATTAAAGTCTAAATTCAAATGATCTATCAGTATAAGGAATATATATATATATATATATATATATATATATATATATATATATATATATATATAAAACAGAGTTGAGGTAATTGCAGTGGAAACATGGAGTTCACTTTAGTCTGTTACTGTTAGGTCTTGGGCAAGTCCCTTCCCCTCTCTGAGCCTCATTGTCCTCATTGTGACACTGGAGTGGGAGTGGGGTTGGGTTGAACTCAAGAATCTATGAGTACCTCTAAGCACTGACATCCTATGAATTTGTGCAATAATGTTAAATGAAGAAGGCAGATCATAAAATTCACATGTACATGAGTAATTCTGTAAATGTGTATGTGTGAGTACTGCCCAGAGTCAGAGTAGGACTCAGACTGATTTAAATAACTGTGTTCAAAATATTTGAGACTTTTTCCCTAAGTGTACAATAATATTAAAAAAATAAAATTGAATATCTATGGACACATTTTGTAATGCTTTCCCAGTTCAATATTATAGGATTTAACCTTCAAATAAATTTATTTAATAAAAATGAGCTGTCAGTATATGTGTGTGTGTATATATATGTCCTGATAAATTTTCAATTCTTTTTCTGCCTTGAACTCTTGTTTCTATTAGATTTATAATAACACTTTCAATGAAATAGTTCTGCAGTTGGCAAACTTTTTCTGTATAGGGCTCAATAATGAATATTTCAGGCTTTGAATATTTTGGGCTGTTCAGTCTCTGTTTCAACTACTCAACACTACTAGTGCAGCACAAAAGCAGTCAGAGACAATATGTAAAGAAATGAGTGTGGCTGTATTCCAATGAACCTTTATGTACAAAACAAGCAGTGCCTGTAGATTGCCAAACACTGAAATAGTTGATAATAAAATCTAAAAGTATAGAATACTTAGCAAAATGCTCAATAGTTATAAATACCATCAAAGTCTTTTAGTTTTAAATGTTTAAAAGGAAAAATATTTTAAATGTATAGTTTTAGAGACAGTTCTGCATTTTAATTAAATTCTCTTCTGGCAAAATTTCCCGATAGATAAAGGGCGTAATTTGTGATAAAGTTTGCACACCCATACCTAGTCTTGCCTTGTGTGTCACGATCCTTCTGTTATTGTAGGCTCTGGCATATATGAATTACACAGAATGCCAAGTGAAAGTAGAAGAAAAACATCAGTTTCAAAAAGCCCTTGGTATTTCCTGGTGCTCATTCAGGCCAAATAGCAATATTATGCTTTATATTTCCTTATGAGAGGCTCACCAGGGTCAGTCCAGGAAATGAGTTGTGAATTTATCTCAAAATTTGTCAAAATAAGGTTATTGATGTATTTGAGCATGTATGTGCCACCAAAGTTCTATGCCACTTCAGAAGTGGGAGAAAGGGTTGATATGTGGTTTGGGTGGTATACTTTGGATGATAAAATATTGAATTTCTGGTACAATTCAAGGGTTTATAGAGACATTAGGAGAGACTATTTGCAGTCAGTATTATCCTAAATTCCAGTACTCTAGTGACCATGTTTTTATATGTTGTTTTATGTGTGTTCATTTTTTCTCCTTTCATAGTCTGTAGGATCTTTGAAGGCAAAGACAGTGTCTAATGTTTCTTTTATCCTCAATGTAGTGATTAGCACTGTGTAAAGCACATATTGGGTGCTCAATATTTATTTTGGAGTCAGTTGAACACTTAAACTATTCCAGTGTCCAGCATGTATTTAGGGAAGTTTAGACATGTGCTAAAGCCAGACAGCCTGTGCTTTAATCCTAGCTATCATTTTTTTTTTAACTTTGTGACCTTACATGAGTTATATAACCTCTCTTATGCCTGAGGTTTTTATCTTTAAAAAAAGATAATAATAGTACCTGTCTCATAGGGTTGTTATATGAAATAAATGAGTTAATAGGTGCAAAGTTCATAGAGTGGTGAAAAGGAACTTAGTAGGTAACATCTGTATTAGCTATTATTATTAATATTTGTTGAGTAAATAAAAGGGTGGATAAATGAAGTCTCTAGAATTTATAGACTTAACATCAACGCTGTAAATCCATGGCTGATTCATGTCGATGTATGGCAAAAACCACTACAATATTGTAAAGTAATTAGCCTCCAACTAATAAAAATAAATGAAAAAAAAATCATGTCAGAATCCTGAAAAAAAAAATAATAAAGTGAAGCCTAGATGGTTATGAACATCAAAAAATAAATAAATAAATAAAGGGTGTAGACTAGCAGTGACTTGAATAACACTTAAAATTAATCAATGGAAAAACTCCTTTGGCTCTAGGATTCCTCAAGACTGATTTACAATTCCAAAACTTAAGTAGTGGCCTGTTGAGAAACAGGGGTTCCAATGAGGGGAAGGTGAAGGGGTTTATGTGTATGTGTAAGTGTGTGTGTGTGTATGATTCCTGAAACAAAGGCCTAGAGCAGTTTAACTGTTGAAAAAATACTCTGTGAATACCTGTGGCTAGAGACCAAAAAGTAATCTTCCCATGTGCTCAGAAAGCAAGAGACTTCCTAGTTGCTCAATAGATATGTTGTTCACTCACGAAAGTCAGTGATTCTTTATAGAGGTGTAATTTTTTTTTTTAGTTGGAGAGTGAAGCATAGGTGTTCGTGTTCTCTATCTCCTTCATAATGGATTTCTAAATGACAATTTATATATCTGCCAAGGTGGTTTAGTGGAAAGGCCATGGACTCTGGAATTGGGTTTGAATTTCAGAGCTATCACTTAATGTCACTTACTAGAGGGTCCTTGTGTTTTTTGATCCTCAGTTTTATCATCAATAAAATGGCCAATTTCTACTGGGGAAACAAAGGAAACAGCGACAGACTTTGTTTTCTTGGGTTCCAAAACTACTGCAGATGATGGTGACTGCAGTGAAAGACACTTGCTCCTTGGAAGAAAAACTATGATGAACCTAGGCAGCATATTAAAAAGCAGAGGCATTACTTTGCCAGAAAAGGTCTGTATAGTCAAAGCTATGGTTTTTCCAGTAGTCATATATGGATGTGAGAGTTGGACCATAAAGTAGGCTGAGTGCTGAAGAACTGATGCTTTTGAGCTGTGGTGTTGGAAAAGACTCTTGAGAGTCCCTTGGACTGCAAGGAGATCAAACCAGTCAATCCTAAAGGAAATCAGTCCTGAATATTCATTGGAAGGACTGATACTGAAGTTGAAGCTCCAATACTTTGGCCACCTGCTGCAAAGAGCCAACTCATTGGAAAAGACCCTGATGCTGGGAAAAATTGAAGGCAGTAGGAGAAAGAGACGACAGAGGACAAAATGGTTGAATGGCATCACTGACTCAATGGACGTGAGTTTGAGCAAGCTCTGGGAGATGGTGAAGGACAGGGAAGCCTGGCATGCTGCAGTTCACGGGGGTCACAAAGAGTTGGACATGACTGAGCGACTGAACAATAGCAACAAAAGTGACCATAATAAGATGCATTTCACAGATATACTGTGACAATTGAATGTGATGTGATAATCAAATAATATGATGTAGTGTTTAATAACTTTAGAGTCAGACAGCCAGGCATGGGCAAAAGTGTTCTACAAATATTATCTCATTTAGTCCTCATAGGACCTATATGGAGGAGTGCCATTATTCTTGCTATTATACAGAAAAAGAAAGGATATGAAAATCTTAACTTGTAAAAGTTAACAAATGAAGGAATGGTTATTAATTTCCAAAAATGAGTTTATGTTTATGACGAACTGTAGCTATGAAGAACTGTAGCCATAGCCACACTCCCAATCATGCAACTTCCTTCTTAGAGGTTGGGGACCAGAACTAAGCATATAATGTTGGTATGGCCTGGAAAATCCCTTGGACAGAGAAGCCTAGGAGGCTACAGTCCATGGGGTTGCAAAGAGTCGGACACGACTGAGTGACTTCACTTTCACTTTCTTTTCTTTCATGGACAGATTAACACATAAGATATAGGTGTCAACTCTCTCTTTCTGGACACTGTTTCCTTTGAAATGATCTAACATCACATTACATTTGCTGGCAATAGCACATTGTTGATTAACAAACAGTTTACCATTATTCTGGAGAAGGAAATGGCAACCCACTCCAGTATTCTTGCCTGGAGAATCCCATGGACGGAGGAGCCTGGTAGGCTACAGTCTATGGGGTCGAAAAGAGTCGGACACGACTGAGCGACTTCACTTTTACCATTATTCACTAAAACCAAGTCTTTTAGTGTGTATTGCTGGAAAGCATAATTTTCCTGCCATCTCATGCAATTAGTTATTGGACTCCTCAACAGAACTATACAGTTATTAAAATTAAATTTTATCTCATTAGATTTAAACTTATTTTGGGATTCTTTGTTGGTTATATAATAACCTATTTATCTATCATGTATCATCTACTTAAATGACTTTTTTTCCTGTTTTCCCTATTTCTTAACATTAATCAAGCACCTACTATATACCAGGCATTCTTGATGTGGATATTAGAGATCCAAAAATGAATTAAATATCTGCTGCCTTCAAAGACTCCTCATGCTCTTGGATAAGACTAATTATTCATAATAAATTTGAGAGCAAAAAGGTAGAAACAACTAAATATGTCCAGAGTGATGTGTGAGATAAGAGAATCTTCACAAAGCAGAAGACATTTTAGGCCAGATTTGATAATGATGATAATAGGCACTATTATTCCCTAATATTCATTCAATAAATACTGACCAACTTATCTAATGATCAGTTATTGAATGTTGATCATATTTCTGGCATCCACATTGGGGGAGTTTCAGTAGTAAATCACACAGACATGGAACTTAGTGTCTAAAATAATTGCATAATTACAAGTTATTAAGTAATTTATTAAAAGTGAGTGTCAACATAATATAGTGCTTTGAAAGCATGGATTTTGAGACCAGACTATCTGGTTACAAATCCCCAGTTCTACTACTTACCAGATGTATGACCTTATGTAAATAAATTTGTTTGTACTTCTTTGTACTTTGTACTTCATCTGAAAAATGGGAATAAAAATAACACCGACTTCATTGGATTGTTATGAGGATTGCATTGCATAGTAATCTAAAGTGCTTGGAATAGTTCCTAGCCCATAGCAAGTGATATATAGGTATTAATGCACAAAGAACAGAAAAGAAGAAATACTGTAAGACTTGGAAGCACATAGCATATAACAAGGGGAAGGGACAACTTAGTTTGGGAATTTAAGAAAAGATTCCTGAGGATGTGATGATTAAGCTAAGATCTGCATTAGGGAAACCTTTTAAAAAGAAGGGACATGAAAGTTGACACTTGTGAAAGAACAGTAGGAGTCTGTGATGCCAGGTCTTTGAGCGCTGGTTTAAACAGACTGATCTTTGTCATAAAGAAATGGGAGACCATTGACATGTTTTAAGTGGGTGAGTGGTATGATAAACTTTATATATTGGAAAAGTCACTTTTTAATTAATTTTTATTGGAGTATAGTTGATTTATGCTGTATTAGTTCTGCTGTACAAAAAAGTGAATCAGTTATACATATATACACTCTTTTTTAGATCTCCTTCCCCCATTTACGTCACCACAGATCACTGAGTAGAGTTTCCTGTGCTATGCATG
Source organism: Cervus canadensis (assembly GCF_019320065.1). NCBI lineage: Eukaryota > Metazoa > Chordata > Mammalia > Artiodactyla > Cervidae > Cervus > Cervus canadensis. The sequence continues at coordinate 60,302,534 of NC_057419.1, forward strand.
TTTGAAAAGAAAATAGATTAGAATAGATTAGAATGGGATAAAGCTAGAAATAAAGATACTAGTTAAGAGGCAGTGGCAATATACAGATGAAAGGTTATGGTGACTGGAAATAAGGAATGAATCAACTGGATTCATAATATCAACTGAAATGAAGAGACTTGAATATATCTGAGAAATATTCAAGAGGTAGACATTGCATAAATAGCTTAAGAGCTAAGTAATTTTGTGTGTGTGTGTGTGTGTATGTGTGTATTTATCAGTGAGAAAGGTAGTGATGAGAGAGATGGAGGAATTAAGGATAATATCCAAGTCTTTTGCTTTGAGTAACTAGATGAATAATGAGACCATTCACTGAGTAAATAAAACTGTGATGGAAAAGGTAATTCATAAGGAAAATAAATAAGTTCTGTTGCTGATTTATTAATATGTGCTAGGTATCATATTATATACTTTGTATGCATTATCAATATTTAGCAGCCCTGTGAGATGAGCATTATCATTTTACACTAGTCTCTTTCAGATTATGAAATCAAGGCTTAGAGAGGTTAAATAACTTTCTCAAGGTGACATAGCTAAATAAACGGCAAAGTTGGGATGTGAAACAGGGCCTGTCTGACCCTTTAAGCCCATGTTTCTCCATATTTCTCCATAGTTTCAGAGAATGACTTGGATCACCCTTTTCAGCTCCAACCAGCACCAAATCCCTGTACTCTTTCTTGCTTTATTTCTCAATATCTGCCTCAATGACTAAAATAAAGCCCTTAAATGTAAGTAAAATTTCCACAATTATTAAGTAAACTCTGATTTTGCAAGCTAGAAAGGGTGGGAAACTTGAGAAACCAAAGCAATGGAGAAAATTCAATACAAGAAGCTTTCCATTCCACCTAACATTGCCCGATCACTACTAGGAAAGTCAGCTTTCCTGCTGGCACTCTTACTCCTCTGATTTGTCCTTCCATATAACTGGCGACGGGCTTCTTTGTGCTTCCCTGGAGGCTCAGATGGTAAAGAATCCACCTGCAATGTGGGAGACCTCAGTTCGATCCCTAGGTTGGGAAGATCACCTGGAGGAAGGCAAGGCAACTCACTCCAGTATTCTTACCTGGATACTCCCCATGGACAGAGGAGTTGAGGAGCTTGGCAGGCTATAGTCCACGGGGTTGCAAACAGTCAGACATGACTGAGCGACTAAGCACAGCACGACACATAACTGGTGACATGACCTTTTTCCTTACTAATAATGGTATTTTCCTAATTCTGAACTGGCACAAACAGTCTACAAAGGGATTTTGTGTTATGTTCAGTCATAAAAAGGAAGTCTGGTGGATATATTCTGGTTACCAAAATTTTGGAAGTTCTTGGACATTTTGACCATTTTGGTGGTGTCTTGGAAGATGATATCTGAAATCAGGGCTGTTCTAAAAAACCTGAGTCATTTGCTTCCTCTTGCCATATCCCAAACTGCAAATTATACCAGTATATCTTCCCACTCTTAACTTAGACCATTGATAAATCAGTGAATGGGACAAGGACGAGGCTTTTTATTTATGTTTATGTCAGCCTTTTATTTAGTTACGCATCACCTTTAATAGTTGGCCCTGAGTCATTTGTGAGCCATATTCCACTACAGCCTCTATCTATAAAATATTAGAATGAGAATGCTTACTGAAGTCTCACACTCTATTCTTTGCATGGATACCTTGTTAATAACACAAACAAAAACAAACAAAGTTGATTTATCATCAGTTGTTTTCAGTGAATGTGTGTTGGCTTCAAGTATATACTTTTTATAAGTTTTCAAGGATCATTCCTTAAACAAGCCATTGTTTGAATCTCACCTGAGTTCAAAAGGTTCATTTGTGTTTTATCAAAAGCTCCCTCTTCCTCTTTCTGATAATGCTTACTCTGGTAAACTATCTTTAGCTTTCAAGCTTCTCTGCAATCCTCCAGGTCTGTTTAATACCCATTTGTTTAACCTTTCTCACAATTTCTTGGTATGTGATTTTTCCGATTTAGGAGCCTTGAACTCATTTAAAGCAATTACATCTTTTACAGTCACCTCACATCATTTGTATTTCAAACACTTCTAGCCAATATTTATGTCTAGGCTCATGTCTAACCAATGTTCATGTTTAGGCCTGTCTGAGGACCATTCTCCTTGTCACTTTATTTAATACTGGAAGTAGGAAGTGATTTCTCAGATTAGCTAGTTGTCTCCCAGAAGAGTGCAGTACCCTGAGCTATGAGATAGTGTAACAAGTCTATAAAAGCTCTGAAAATTGTCTCTAATAGTCTATCAATAGGGAGGCTACTGCTCCATGCAGCAAAATTTTGTGAATTAGAAAAAGTCATTCTCACACTCTCCTTGACCCCTCATACGCCTAACAGTCCCAGTTATGCAAGAGAAAACTTCCTTTGGGGAGATGATGTAGCTTGAAACCAGGGTACATAGGACAAGAGGAATAGGAACTGGATTTCAGCCCTCCATCATGCTCTTCACCAGGCTCCCTTGTGCAGTGAATAACTTACAAAACTGCACACAGTGAGTCCTGTCTGTGAGGAAAAGAAGAAACACCAATAGATAAGACAGGGGTGCTGTCAAAACTTTCCTACATCGATGTTGCCAAAGGTTGACTTGGGACATGAAATTCAGTTTCCGTCTTAATTTCTTGACATTATATCTGTGCTTCCAAAAGCATTCGTCTATGAAGCATTTGTCTATAGGAATTAACAAATATTAATTTCATGTAAAATGGATCAATCGATTTTTATTTTGAAACAATTATTCAGAAAAGGCATTCAGATGTTAAAAATGGGACCACAATCCTGTCTGATCAATATGTCTCCTATAATTTCCCTGTCAAATGACAAGAATAGAAGAAGTAGCCCCTTCTAGTGTGCTCAGTGGTTCAAACCATGGGATCTTGATTCAAACTACCTGGATCCAAAACTTGTCTCTGCCACTTCCTAACTGTAAACTTGAGCAAGTCATTTAATCTCTGTGTCTCAGTCTCCTCATGAGTCAAATGAGAATCATAATAGCATTTACTTCATAGATTTGTTGTGATAATGAAATTATATGGCACATGTAAAGTATTAAGTATAATGCCTGGCACATGGTGAGCATGTAATAATTATTAATTATTAATAATAATCAGAAAGTTTTGTAGAAGGACATAATGTCAGATCTGGAACAGAAGAAGTAGTCCATTCTACTATATGTGGATTGAAAGGAATTCCAGAGAACCTAAATGTTCAAACCAGAAAACTGCCAATTGTATAAGAAATTGAGTCTTATTGATGAAAAGAAATTTGGCTTAGATAACTCAGAGAGGTAGTGGCCTCTTCTAACCCAGTGTATCTGTCATTACATAGTTCTTAACTGGGATTGCATATTTGGAGGGCTGATGAAGATGATTATTCAAAAATTATAAAACAACAGGCCTGTTCTTTCTCTCCAGTTCTGCTAATGGACCTCCACTCACTACTTGAAGGGAGACAGAACTCGAATAACTTAGTGGTTAAACTGACCCAGAGATGAATAGCAAAGAGAGTATGCAGTTTGATGTCCAGAGTCTTGAATTCTAGTACTGATTTTACCACTGAACTAGCTGTGTGGCATTGGGACAAGTTGCTTGCCCATTTGGTATCTCAGTTTCCTCACATGAAAAATGTAAATAAGAATAGTTGCTTTGTTTTCTTGACAGAGTTTTTGGAAAGCGGAATGCAACAGTATATGCATAAGCCAAATGTGGTCTTAATGCTGAGTGAATTTGTATTGATTGTATCATGTTAATTCTGGTCATTTATGACACTTCCCAGGATGTGTTACAGGACGCAGTACTTGGATGCAATCTCAAAAACAACAGATGATCTCTGTTTGTTTTGAAGGCAAACCATTCAAAATTCAATACCACAATAATCCAAGTCTATGCCATGACCAGTAATGCTGAAGAAGCTGAAGTTGAACGGTTCTATGAAGATCTACAAGACTTTCTAGAACTAACACCCAAAAAGATGTCCTTTTCATTATAGGGGACTGGAATGCAAAGTCATGAAATACCTGGAGTAACAGGCAAGTTTGGGCTTGGAGTACAGAATGAAGCAGGGAAAAGGCTAATATAGTTTTGCCAAGAGAATGCATTGGTCATAGCAAACACCCTCTTCCAACAACACAGGAGATGACTCTATACATGGGCATCACCAGATGGTCAATACCGAAATCAGACTGATTATCTTCTTTGCAGCCAAAGATGGAGAAGCTCTGTACAGTCAGCAAAAACAAGACTGGGAGCTGACTGTGGCTCGGATCATAAACTCCTTATTGCCAAATTCAGACTTAAATTTAAGAACGTAGGGAAAACCACTAGACCATTCAGGTATGACCTAAATCAAATCCCTTACAAATATACAGTGGAAGTGCGAAATAGATTCAAGGGATTATATATGATAGACAGAGTGCCTGATGAAAATGGATGGAGGTTCATGACATTGTACAGGTGGCAGTGATCAAGACCATCCCCAAGAAAAAGAAATGCAAAAAGCAAAATGGCTGTCTGAGGAGGACTTACAAATAGCTGTGAAAGGAAGAGAAGCGAAAAGCAAAGGAGAAAAGGAAAGATATACCCATTTGAATGCAGAGCTCCAAAGAAGAGCAAGGAGAGATAAGAAAGCCTTCCTCAGTAATCAATGCAAAGAAATAGAGGAAAACAATAGAATGGGAAACACTAGATAACTCTTCAAGAAAATTAGAGATACCAAGGGAACATATCATGCAAAGAAGGGCTCAATAAAGGACAGAAATGGTATGGACCTAACAGAATCAGAAGATATTCAGAGTGGTGGCAAGAATACACAGAAGAACTATACAAAAAAGATCTTTACGGCCCAGATAATCACGAAGGTGTGATCACTCACCTAGAGTCAGCCATCCCAGAGTGTGAAGTCGAGTGGGCCTTAGGAAGCATCACTATGAACAAAGCTAGTGGAGGTGATGGAATTCCAGTTAAGCTACTTCAAATTTTAAAAGATGATGCCATGAAAGTGCTGCACTCAATATGCCAGCGAATCTGAAAAACTCAGCAGTGGCTACAGGACTGGAAACGGTTAGTTTTCATTCCAATCCCAAAGAAAGTCAATGCCAAAAATTGCTCAAACTATGGCACTACTGCACTCATCTCACACTCCAGTAAAGTAATGCTCAAAATTCTCCAAGCCAGGCTTCAACAGTACATGATCTGTGAAATTCCAGATGTTCAAGTTGATTTTACAAAAGACAGGGGAACCAGAGATCAAATTGCCAACAACTGTTGAATCATCGAGAAAGCAAGAGAGTTCCAGAAAAACACCTATTTCTGCTTTATTGACTATGCCAAAGCCTTTGACTGTGTGGATCACAATAAACTGTGGAAAATTCTGAAAGAGATGGGAAAGCCAGATCACCTGACCTGCCTTCTGAGATATCTGTATTCAGGTCAGGAAGCAACAGTTAGAACCAGACATGGAACAACAGACTTGTTCCAAATAGGGAAAGGAGTACGTCAAGGCTGTATATTGTCACACTGCTTTTTTAACTTAGATGCAGAGGACATCATGAAAAACGTTTGGCTGGATGAAGCACAAGCTGGAATCAAGATTGCCGGGAGAAATATCAATAAACTCAGATATGCAGATGACACCACCCTTGTGGCAGAAAGTGAAGAAAAACTAAAGAGCATCTTGATGAAAGTGAAAGATGACAGTGAAAAAAGTTAGCTTAAAGCTCAACATTCTGAAAACTAAGATTATGGCATCTGGGCCCATCACTTCATGGAAAATAGATGGGGAAACAGTGGAAATAGTGACAGACTTTATATTTTGGGCTCCAAAACCACTGAAGATGGTGACTGCAGCTATGAAATTAAAATTCACCTCCTCCTTGGAAGAAAAGTTATGACCAGCATAGAGAGCATATTAAAACACAGAGACATTACTTTACCAACAAGTTCCATCTAGTCAAAGCTATGGTTTTTCCAGTAGTCATGTATGGATATGAGAATTGGACTATAAAGAAAGCTGAGCACTGAAGAATTGATGCTTTTGAACTGTGGTGTTGGAGGAGACTTTTGAGAATCCCTTGGACTGCAAGGAGATATTCAACCAGTCCATCCTAAAGGAAATCAGTTCTGAATATTCATTGGAAGGACTGATATTGAAGTGAGAATCCAATACTTTGACCACCTGATGTGAAGAAATGACTCATTTGAAAAGACCCTGATGTTGGGAATGATTGATCATAGGCAGCAGGAGAAGAGACCAACAGAGGATAGATGGTTGGATGGTACCACCAACTCAATGGACATGAGTTTGAGTAAACTCCGGGAGTTGGTGATGGACAGGGAGGCCTGGCGTGCTGCAGTCCATGGGGTTGCAAAGAGCTGGACATGACTGAGCAACTGAACTGAGCTGAACTGAACTGAACTGAGGATGTCTTATTTAAAGTGCCTTTATAGGGTGGAGGGAGAAGATGGTTAGCTTCCTTTTCCAATTAAAACACCATCTTTCTTTACTTGGGGAAACTTTTATTTCTCCACTGGCTGTGTCAGTCATTGGACATGTATGTTCCCATTTTTGTGAAGGATCTCTAAACTCTAGGTTCTTTCTGCACCTGTTTATTTCAGTCTTGCTTAGTCATTTGACTCTCTGTGACCCCATGGATGCCAGGCTTCCCTGTCCATCACCAACTCATTTTGCTTGCTCAAACTCATGTCCATCGAGTCAGTGATGCCATCAAACCATCTTGTCCTCTGTCATCCCCTTTTCTTTCTGCCTTCAATTTTTCCGAGTATCAGAGTCTTTTCTAAGAGTCAGTTCTTCACATTAGGTGGCCAAAGTATTGGAGTCACAGCTTCAACATCAGTCCTTCCAATGAATATTCAGGACTGATTTCCCTTAGGATTGACTAGTTTGATCTGCTTGCAGTCCAAGGGACTCTCAAAAGTCTTCTCCAACACCAAAAGTTCAAAAGCATCAATTCTTTGGTGCTCAGTTTTCTTTATAGTCCAACTCTCATATCCATACATGACTACTGGAAAAATCATATCTTTGACTAGATGGAACTTGTTGGTAAAGTAATGTCTCTGCTTTTTAATATGGTGTCTAGTTTGGTCATAGCTTTTCTTCCAAGGAGCAAGCATCTTTTAATTGCATGGCTGCAGTCACTACCTGCAGTGATGTTGGAGCACAAGAAAATAAAGTCTGTCACAGTTTCCATTGATACCCCATCTATTTGCCATGAAGTGATGGGACCAGATACCATGATCTTCCTTTTTTGAATGTTGAGTTTTAAGCCAGCTTTTTGACTCTCCTCTTTCACTTTCATCAAGAAGCTCTTTAGTTCTTCACTTTCTGCCATATGGATGGTGTCATTTGCATATCTGAGATTATTGATACTTTTACTGGCAAACTTGATTCCAGCTTGTGTTTCATCCAGCCTGGCATTTTGCATTATGTACTCTGCATACAAGTTGAAGAAGCAGGCTGACAGTATACAACTTTTTTGTACTCCTTTCCCAATTTTGAACCCCTCCATTGTTCCATGTCCAGTTCTAACTGTTGCTTTTTGCCCTGCATACAGATTTCTCAGGAAGCAGGTAAGGTGGTCTGGCTTTCCCATCTCTTTCAGAATTTTCTGCAGTTTATTGTGATCCATGCAGTCAAGGGCTTTAGCATAGTCAATAAAGCAGAAGTAGATGTTTTTATGGAATTCTCTTGCTTTTTCTATGACCCAATGGATATTGGCAATTTAACCTTTGGTTCTTCTGCCTTCTCTTTGTATGGTCTTCATCAATGTTTTTGATTCAGGACACAGCGATGCAAACATTTTCGTATATTATAAAACACTTTCCCATATATAATCACTGTTAACAGTTTGGAACATTTTCTTCAGAACTGTTTTGTTCCTAATACACAAAAAATAAGTGGGTGCATGCTTAGTTGCTCAGTCATGTCTGACTCTTTTTGACCCTTTGGACTGTAGCCCACCAGACTCCTCTGTCCTTGGGATTTTCAGGCAAGAATTCTGGAGTGAGTTGCCGTTTCCTCCTCCAGGGGGATCTTCCCAGCCCCAGGATTGAACCCACATCTCTTGTGTCTCCTGCACTGCAAGAGGATTCTTTACCTGCTGAGCAGTATATGTTTATAGTTTCATAGTTTTCATATGTTTATAGTTTCATCTATAGTTTCACAGATGATATCTATTTTATTTTATAAGAATGGGGTTATACCATTATAATATATTGTCATTTCCTTTATCCACTTAACACATCTTGAATATATTTCAATTTGAGTATAAACAATTGCCTTTATTCCTTTTAACAAAATCATAGCATTCCATTTAATCACTCCCTTATTGATCTATATTTACATTGTTCCCAAATTTTCACAAGGTCAAACAATTTTGCAATTAGAAATTACTCTGTGTCCTTCCCCTCTGTGTGTGGATGTGTGTCTATCTTTTTGTAATCATCTAGGTTTTTCTGTAGGATAAATTTCTTTTTAATTTCTGGATCAAACGGCATGGACATTTCAAATTCTCATTGAGTCTAGCATATTGTCCAATTTTCACCCTAGTTGTCAGTCAATATGCAAACTGAATTCCATACATCTTTTAATTTATACATTTGATTGGTGAAAAGTGCAATTGCCATTTTAGTTTGAAATTATAAATATGAACTGAGAATCTGTTCATATATTTAATGGCTATTTCTATTTTTTTTTTTTTTTGGTCAAGATCTTTTTTATATCCTTTGTCCCTTTATCTTTAAAAGTATTAACCATATTTGTTATGTAGGTTTCAAAGATGTTAAAATTAAAACAAGAGCCAGTCCAAGTGAGACAATAGTGTTCGAGACAAAGAATCAAGAGGCTTGAGGTCTAAACCCTATTTAGACAGTAGCTTTCTGTGCAACCATGAACATGTCAATCCTTAAATTAAAAAAAAAAAAAGAGTTATAATTACTATTTCATTTTCTTAAGATAGTAGTATTTCTATAAAAATCAAATGAGTTTTTTTTTAACAAGTATAAAGCAATATTGTCAAATAAAGCAGCCAGTCTGAAAACTGACAGAATCAAAAATGCGATTTAGACTAAAAAAGCCATGCTGTTTATTTTAAAAGATTTTCTTACTTAAAAATCCATGAGTTAAAAGAAATTAGTTTCTACAGAAATATTTGCACAAATGCAAACATATATGTGCATATTAATATATATGCTTAATGTGCATTTATTATATTCATGAAAAATTGGAAATCCAATAAATGTTTATTAGTGAGAGGTTACTTAAATTTATATTTCTCCTCAATGAAATATTCTGAAGTCACTGAAATGGAATAAGATTCATCTATATGTGCTGACAAAGAAAGATATGCATAATATATTAAGTGAAAAAGGAAAATGGTAAAACATTAAGTATGTATGTCCATACACATGTAAAATAAATGATAAAATGTGTCTAGGTGTATATATAAAATAGTATGTAATAAACAGATACTATATAATTATCTATAGTAATTGTCCAATAATTATATTACACATGTAACATATATTCAATCTAGAGCAGAGCTCATCAAATGACAACTCATTGGCCAAATTCAGCACCACCACCTGTTTTCGTAAGTAACGTTTTATTGGAAAGCAACCATGACCATTTGTTTATGAACTCTCTCTGATAGCTCTCATGATATGGTCCACAAAGCCTAAAATATTTGCTATTTGACTCCACATAAAAAGTTTCCTGGTTCCAGATTGAGAGAAATATATTCTGTACCATTAACAGTTATAACCTCAGAATGGTGAACTTATGAGAGACATTAGCTTTCTAAGATACATTTCTTCAAGGGACTATGCCTTTGATCCAATTGATTTCTTCAAATGACTGCATCTTACATAATTATAGTACTGATGCAAAAATCAAGAATTTGACATTGATAGAATGTGTAAATATAGTTCAGTGTCATTTGATAATATGTGTAGATTTGTATAGCCATCATGGAAATCAAGATACAGAATTATTCCATTACCACAAATATCTCCTTTGTGCTGCTCCTTTGTATTTACTCAGCCTTTTCCTCACCTCACTATCTCTAACTCCCAGCAATCACTAGTCTCCTTAAGTCTCTTACTTCAAAATTGCTATATAAATGAAAAATAAAATATACCACCATTGGAAAGTGTCTTCCACTCACCATAATGCCTTTGAGACTCATTTAAGTTATTGAATCAACAGTTCATTGCTTTTATTGCTGATTGGTTTCCCACTATATGGATGTTCTACAGTTGTTTATTCATTTATATATTGAAGACAATATATATATTTAACTGTTCCAATCTATTCAAAATTAATATTTTGTCATGTTGCTTCTTGTTTGTTTAAGTTTTTATTGAAATATAGTTGATTTACAATGTTAGTTTCATGCATACACAGAATGATTCAGATACATTTTTAAGATTCTTTTTCCATTATTACAAGATAAAGAATGTAGTTCCCTGTGCTGTATAATAGGTCTTTGTTGGTAATCTATTTTATATATTCAAGAAGGAAATGGCAATCCACTCCAGTATTCTTACCTGAAAAATGCCACGGACAGAAGAGGATGGCAGGCTACAGTCCTTGGAATCACAAAGAGTTAGACATGACTTAGTGACTGAGCACGCATTTTATACATCATTTCAGTTCAATCCAGTCACTTAGTCGTGTCTGACTCTTTGTGATCCCATTGACTGCAGCACGTCAGGCTTCCCTGTCCATCACCAATTCCTGGAGCCTACTCAAACTCATGTCCATCAAGTCAGTGATGCCATCCGACAATCTCGTCCTCTGTTGTCCCCTTCGCCTCCCACCTTCAATCTTTCCTAGCATCAGGGTCTTTTCAGATGAGTCAGTTCTTCGCATCAGGTGGCCAAAGTATTGGAGTTTCAGCTTCAGCATCAGTCCTTCCAATGATCATTCAGGACTGATCTCCTTTAGGATGGACTGGTTGGATCCTTGCAGTCCAAGGGACTCTCAAGTGTCTTCTCCAACACCACAGTTCAAAAGCAGTTCAATTCTTCAATGCTCAGCTTTCTTTATAGTCTTAACTCTCACATCCATATATGACTACTGGAAAAACCATAGCCTTGACTAGATGGACATTTGTTGGCAAAGTAATGTCTCTGCTTTTTAAAATGCTGTCTAGGTTGGTCATAGCTTTCCTTCCAAGGAGTAAATTTCATGGCTGCAGTCACAATCTGCAGTGGTTTTTGGAGCCCCCCGAAATAAAGTCTGCTGAAAGGTTGTTCTTTACCAGCTGAGCTATCTGAACCATGAAAGATGCTGGGATTCTTGGCCTCCAGAGGAGAAGAATTCAATCCGGGGCCAGAGACGAGGCTTGATTGCTCAAAGCCTTTGTGCAATGAAGCTTTATTAAAGTATAAAAGAGATAGAGAAAGCTCTTGACATAGACATCAGAAGAGGGCAGAAAGAGTGCCCCCTCGCTAGTGTTAACAATGTAGTTATATACCTTTTAATTAGTTATTAAAATGAATCAAAAGAATATCTGGAGGTTGTAAAGATCTTACTAGACCCACTCCCATAATTTACAGTTTAAGATAACAGGATTACCCAGAAGGTTTTTTCCAGAAATTGTCCTCAAGCAGGATACATTATTGTTATATAACCCTAAGGAATGTAGAAGGAAAACGAGTTTGTCCTTTCCTTCTCCTTGAGAATTCTAGACCCCTATATCTTTGGGCACCCCCGGACTTCTTATCAACCAGGCTAGGAATAGACTCTCTCACTGCCTCTGTTCCCACTGTTTCCCATCTATTTGCCATGAAGTGATAGGACCAGATGCCATGATCTTAGTTTTCTGAATGTTGAGCTTTAAACCAACTTTTTCACTTTTCTCTTTCATTTTCATCAAGAGGCTCTTTAGTTTTTCTTCATTTTCTGCTATAAGGGTGGTGTCATCTGCACATCTGAGGTTATTGATATTTCTCCCGGCAAACTTGATTCCAGCTTGTGCTTCACCCAGCCCAGAATTTCTCATGATGTGCTCTGCATATAAGTTAAATAATCAGGGTGACAACATACAGCCTTGATGTACTCCTTTGCCTATTTGGAACCAGTCTGTTCTTCCGTGTACAGTTCTCCCTGTTGCTTTCTGACCTGCATACAAATTTCTCAAGAGGCAGGTCAGGTGGCCTGGTATTCCCATCTCTTGAAGAATTTTCCATAGTTTGTTGTGATCCATGCAGTCAAAGGCTTTGGCATAGTCGATAAAGCAGAAATAGATGTTTTTCTGGAACTCTCTTGCTTTTTTGATGATCCAGCAGATGTTGGCAATTTAATCTCTGTTTCCTCTGCCTTTTCCAAAACCAGCTGGAACATTTGAATGTTCACAGTTCACACATGGTTGAAGCCTGGCTTGGAGAATTTTGAGCATTACTTTACCAGCATAGGAGAACAGTATGAAGGATTGTTTTATTTCCTTGGAGAATTGACCTCTTTAGCATTATGTAATATTCTTCTCCATCCCTGAAAGTTTTCCTTTCTCTGAAGTCAGCTTTGTCTGAAATTAAAGTAGCTACTCTAACTTTCCTTTGATTAGTATTAGCATGTGAATCTTTCTATATTCCTTGACATTTTTTGTTGTTATGGCCATATACTTGCAATATAAAATTCACCATACAACCATTTTTAATTGTGCACTTAGTATACTGACAATGCTGTGCAAATATCAAAAATATGGAGTCCCAGAACATTTTCATCACTCCAAAAGGAAAATACGTATTAAATAGTCACTCCACAACCCCCGTCCTTCTGGCCCCAGATACAATTAATCCAATTTCAGTCTCTATGGATTTACCTATTCTGAATATTTCACATAAATGGAATCTTATATGTGGCTTTTGGTATCCACTTTCTTTCACTTAGATTGATGTTATCAAGGTTTGTCCATGTTGAAGCATGTGTCATTACTTAATACTCTATTACCTGAATATACCACATTTTTTGTTCATTTATATGTTAACAAGCATTTGGGTTGTTTTTGGATGCTGTTCAGTCACTCAGTTATGTCAATGATGCTATCCAACTATCTCATCCTCTGTTTTCCCTTTCTCCTCCTGCCTTCAATCTTTCCCAGCATCAGGGTCTTTTGTAATGATTCAGCTCGTTGCATCAGGTGGCTGAAATTTTGGAGCTTCAGCTTCAGCATCTGTCCTTCCAAAGAATATTCAAGGTTGATTTCCTTTAGGGATGACTGGTTTGACCTCGTTGCTGTTCAAGCGACTCTCAAGAGTCGTCTTCAACATCACAGCTCAAAAGCATCAATTCTTCAGCGCTTGGCCTTCTTTATGGTCCAACTCTCACAACCATACATGACTACTGGGAAAACCATAGCTTTGAATAGATGGACCTCTGTCGGCCAAGTGATGTCTCTGCTTTTTAATATGCTATCTAGGTTTGTCATAGCTTTTCCTCCAAGAAGCAAGTGTCTTCTAATTTCATGGCTGCAGTCACCATCTGCAGTGATTTTGGAGCCCAAGAAAATGAAGTCTGTCACTGTTTCCATAGTTTCCCCATCTATTTGCCATGAAGTGACCGGATTCCATGATCTTCATTTTTTGAATGTTGACTTTTAAGCCAGCTTTTTCATTCTCCTCTTTCACGTTCATCAAGAGTCTCTTTAGTTCCTCTTTGCTTTCTTCCATAAAGGTGGTGTCATCTGCACATCTGAGGTTATTGATATTTCTCCCGGCAACCTTGATTCCAGCCTGTGCTTCCTCCAGCCCAGCGTTTCTTGTGATGTACTCTGCACATAAGTTAAATAAGCAGGGTGACAATATACAGCCTTGATGTACTCCTTTCCCAATTTGGAACCAGTCTGCTGTTCCATGTCTGGTTCTAACTGTCATTTCTTGACCTGCATGCAGGTCTCACAGGAAGCAAGTAAGGTGGCCTGGTATTCCCATCTCTTTAAGAATTTTCCACAGTTTGTTGTGATCCATACAGTCAAAGGCTTTAGTGTAGCCAATGAAGCAGAAGTAGATGTTCTTTTGGGATTCTTTTGTTTTGTCAATGAACCAATGGATGTTGGCAATTTAATTTCTGGTTCCTCTGTCTTTTTAAAATCCAGCTTGAACATCTGGGGCTTCTTGGTTCATTTGCTGTTAAAGCCTGGCTTAGAGAATTTTGAGCATTACTTTGCTAGCATGTGAAAAGAGAACAATTGTGTGATTGTTTGAACATTCTCTGACACTGGTAATTTTGACTAACGCTGCAATTAACATCTGTGCACACATTTATATTGAATGCTTGTTTTAATTCTTATGGTTATTTATCTAAGTGTGGAAATTCTGAGTGAGTGAATGAAGGTCTCTCAGTAGTGTCTGACTCTTTGCGACCCTATGGACTATACAGTCCATGGAATTCTCCAGGCCAGAATACTGGAGTGGGTAGCCTTTCCTTTCTCCAGGGGATCTTCCCAACCCAGGGATTGAACCCATGTCTCCTTCATTGCAGGTGGATTCTTTACCAGCTGAGCCACAAGGGAAGCCTAAGTTTAACACTTAAAATACTGTGTTTAACACTTTGAAGAACCCAAGCTGTCTTCTACTGCACCTGCTTTATTTTATATTCCCAGCAACAATGTATTGTGGTTCCAGTGTCCTCACATCCTGGCCAATACTCGCTATTTCTATTTTTTTTTTTTTTTTGTTATTGTCACTCTGGTGTATGTGAAGTGGTATATCATTGTGGTTTGGATTTGCCCTTCCCTTATGACTAATTATATTGAATATTTTCATGTATTTATTGGCCACTTGTACCTTTTTCTGAGAAATGTCAATTCAAGTCTTTTGCTTATTTTTAAATTGGGTTGTTTGTCTTTTTTCTTGTTGAGTGGTAAGAGTTCTCTATGCTGAGTACTACACACTTATCAGACATATAGTTAAAAGTATGTTGTTCAATTCTGTGCATTATCTTCTATTTTTCTCAGTAGCATTCTTTGCAGCACGAAAATTTTTAATTTTGAGGATGCACAATTTATCTATTTTTCCTTTGTTACTTGTTCAACTAAGTTCAGTCACTCATTCGTGTCTGACTCTTTGTGACCCCATGGACTGCAGCACCCCAGGCTTCCCTGTCCATCACCAACTCCAGGAGTTTACTCAGACTCATGGCCATTGAGTCGGTGATGCCATCCAACCATCTCATCCTCTGCGTTCCACTTCTCCTCCCGCCTTCAATCTTTTCCAGCACCATGGTCTTTTCCAATGAGCTAGTTCTTCACATCAGGTGGCCAAATTATTGGAGGTTCAGCTTCAGCATCAGTCCTTCCAATGAATATTCAGGACTGACTTACTTTAGGATTGAGTGCTTGGATTTCCTTGAAGTCCAAGGGACTCTCAAGAGTCTTCTCCAACATCACAGTTCAAAAGCATCAAATTTTGGCATGCAGCTTTCTTTATAGTCCAGCTCTCACAACCATACATGATTACTGGAACAACCATACCTTTGACTAGATGGACCATTGTTGGCAAAGTAATGTCTTGGCTTTTTAGTATGCTGTCTAGTTTGGTCATAGCTTTTCTTCCAAGGAGTAAGGGTTTTTAAATTTCATGGCTGCAGTCACCATCTGCAGTGATTTTGGAGCCCCCCAAAATAAAATCTCTCACATTTTCCATTGTTTCCCCATCTATTTGCCATGAAGTGATGGGACTGGATGCCATGATCTTAGTTTTCTGACTCTTGAGTTTTGAGCCAGCTTTTTCATGCTCCTCTTTCATTTTCATCAAGAGGCTCTTTAGTTCTTCTTCATTTTATGCCATAAGTGTGGTGTCATCTGCATATCTGAGATTACTGATGTTTCTCCTGGCAATCTTGATTCCAGCATGTGCTTCATCCAGCGTGGCATTTCACATGATGTACTCTGCATATTAGAGTTTTGCCAAGAGAACGCACTGGTCATAGCAAACACCCTCTTCCAACAACACAAGAGAAGACTCTACACATGCACATCACCAGATGGTCAACACCAAATCAGATTGATTATATTATTTGCAGCCAAAGATGGAGAAGCTCTATACAGTCAGCAAAAACAAGACCGGGAGCTGACTGTGGCTCAGATCATGAACTCATTATTGCCAAATTCAGACTTAAACTGAAGAAAGTAGGGAAAACTAGACAATTCAGGTATGACCAAAATCAAATCCCTTATGACTATACAGTGGAAGTGGGAAATAGATTTAAGGGACTAGATCTGATAGACAGAGTGCCTCATGAACTATGGACGGAGGTTCATGACATTGTACAGGAGACAAGGATCAAGACCATCCCCATGGAAAAGAAATGCAAAAAGGTAAAATGGTTGTCTGAGGAGGCCTTTCAAATAGCTGTGAAAAGAAGAGAAGAGAAAAGCAAAGGAGAAAAGTAAAGACATTCCATTTGAATGAAGAGTTCCAAAGAATAGCAAGGAGAGATAAGAAAGCCTTCCTCAGCGATCAATGCAAAAGAGGAAAACAACAGAATGGGAAAGACTAGAGATCTCTTCAAGAAAATTAGAGATACCAAGGGAACATTTCATGCAAAGATGGGTTCAATAAAGGACAGAAATGGTATGGGCCTAACAGAAGCAGAAGATATTCAGAAGAGGTGGCAAGAATACACAGAAGAATTGTACAGAAAAGATCTTCACAACCCAGATAATGACAATGGTGTGATCACTCACCTAGAGCCAGACATCCTGGAATGTGAAGTCAAGTGGGCCTTAGGAAGCATCACTACTAGTGATGCTTCTACTAGAACAAAGCTAGTGGAGGTGATGGAATTCCAGGTGAGCTATTTCAAATCCTAAAAGATGATGCTGTCAAAGTACTGTACACAATATGCCAGCAAATTTGGAAAACTCAACAGTGGCCACAGGACTGGAAAAGGTCAGTTTTCATTCCAACCCAAAGAAAGGCAAGTCCAAAGAATGGTCAAACTACCGCACAATTGCACTCATCTCACACTCTAGTAAA
>NC_057419.1:60319585-60348687 GCF_019320065.1 Cervus canadensis
TCAGAGTACATCATGAGAAAACGCTGGGTCTGGAGAGAACTAAGCTGGCATCAAAAGTTGCTCAGGATGATATATTCAATAACCTCAGATCTGCAGATGACACCACCCTTATGGCAGAAAAGTGAAGTAGGACTAATAAAGCCTCTTGATGAAAGTGGAATAAGAGGATGAGTTGAAAAGTTGGCTTAAAGCTCAAGCATCAGAAAACAGATCATGGCATCTGGTCTACTTACTACTTCATGGCAGAACTAGTGGGGAACAGTGGAAGAGTGGCTGACTTTATTTTTTTGGGATTCCAGAAATCACTGCGATGGTGACATGCAGCCATGAATGAATACAGATACTTAACCTTGGAAGGAAAGTTATCAACCAAACCTAGACAGCATATTAAAAAAGCAGAGACTATTTGTCCAACAAGGTCGTCTATAAGCTATTTTTCCAGTGGTCATGTATGGATGTGAGAGTTGACTGTGAAGAAAGCTGAGTGCCGAAGAATTGATGCTTTTGAACTGTGGTGTTGGAGAAGACTCTTGAGAGTCCCTTGGACTGCAAGGAGATCCAACCAGTCCATCCTAAAGAGATCAGTCCTGGGTGTTCATTGGAAGGACTGATGCTAAAGTTGAAGCTCCAGTACTTTGGCCACCTCATGAGAAGAGTTGACTCATTGGCAAAGACCCTGATGCTGGGAGGGATTGGCGGCAGGAGGAGAAGGGGACAACAGAGGATGAGATGGCTGGATGGCATCACTGACTCAATGGACATGAGTTTGAGTGAACTCTGGGAGTTTGTGATGTACAGGGAGGCCTGGCGTGCTGTGATTCATGGGGTTGCAAAGAGTTGGACACGACTGAGTGACTGAACTGACTGACTGACTCTGCATATAAGTTAAATAAGCAGCATGACAATATACAGCCTTTAGTTCCTCCTCTCCCGATTTGAAACCAGTCTGTTGTTCATGTCCAGTTCTAACTGTTGCTTCTTGACCTGCGTATAGATTTCTCAAGAGGCAGGTAAGGTGATCTGATAGTCCCATTGTTCATTTGATGTCATATTTAAGAAACCATCACAAATCCAAAGTTATGAGAACATTTTGCTATATTTTCTTATAAAAATTTTATAGTTTTAGCCCTTTTCTGATATATATATCAGAATAATTATATATATATATATATAATATATATAATTAGCCCTTTGTCTAGAATTTTGATCCACTTTGAGAGTTTTCAGAATTTTTTTGTATATGATGTAATGTCAGCGTCCAACATCATTCTTTTACATGTGGACACCCATTTCTTCTAGTTGTATTAGAGTTTTATTATTTTAGCTCTTCTACTTAGTTGATCTACTTTAATTTTTATATGGCATAAGGCGAGATCCAACATCATTCTCTAATCTGGATATCCATTTGCCCCAAAACCATTTGTTGAAAAGACTCTTTTTCTCCATTGATTTATCTCCACACCATTGTCAAAAATTAATTTACCATCAATGTTTGGGTTTATTTCTGGGATCTCTATTCTATTGATCTATATGTCCACCCTATGTTGTTCAGTCACTCAGTCATGTTCATCTATTTGCAACCCCACAGACTGCGGCATGCCAGGCTTCCCTGTTCTTCACCATCTCCCTACCTTGCTGAAACTCATGTCCATTGAGTCAGTGATGCCATCCAACCATCTCATCCTCTGTCATCCCCTTCTCCTCCTGACTTCAATTTTTTCTCTTGAATTTTTTATGACTGACAGACGTTGGCAATTTGACTTCCGGCTCCTCTGCCTTTTCTAAACCCAGCTTGAACATCTGGAAGTTTTCAGTTTACATACTGTTGAAGCCTGGCTTGGAAAATTTTGAGCATTACTTTGCTAGCATGTGAAATGAGTGCAACTGTGCAGTAGTTTGAATTGTCATTGCCCTTCTTTGAGATTGAAATGAAAGCTGACCTTTTCCAGTTCTGTGGCCACTGCTGAGTTTTCCAATTTTCCTGACATATTGAGTGTAGCACTTTAACAGCATCAGTTTTCAGTATTTGATATAGCTTAACCTGAATTCCATCACCTCCACTAGCTTTGTTCTTAGTGATGCTTCCTAAGGCCCACTGACTTCTCACTCCAAGATGTCTGGCTCTAGGTGAGTGATCACACCATCGTGGTTATCTGGGTCATTAAGATCTCTTTTTGTATAGTTCTTCTTTGTATTGTTGCCACTTCTTCTTCATATCTTCTGCTTCTGTTAGACCCATATCATTTCTGTCCTTTATTGTGCCCATCTTTGCATTAACTGTTCCCTTTTCTTGAAGAGACCTCTAGTGTTTCCCATTCTGTTATTTTCCTCTATTTCTTTGCATTGTTAACTTAGGAAGTCTTTTTTTTAAATCTCTCCTTGCTATTCTTTGGAACTCTGCATTTAGTTGGGTATATCTTTCCTTTTCTCCTTTGCCTTAAGCTTCTCTTATTATCTCATGTATTTGTAAGGCCTCCTCAGACAACCATTTTACCTTTTGGCATTTCTTTTTCTTGGGGATGGTTTCAATCACTGCCTCCTGTACAATGTTACAAACCTCCATCCATAGTTTTTCAGGCACTCTATCAGATCTAATCCCTTGAATCTATTTGTCACTTCCACTGTGCAATCATAAGGGATGTGATTTGGGTCACTATTTTTTTTTTTATTGTTTCTTTATAGTTAAGTTTGAAAATGGGAAACACGAGTCCTCCCATTTTGTTTCTCTCCTTCAAGAATGTTTTGACTACCTGGGATCTCTTGCAATTTCATGTAAGTGTATGATCAACTTTTTAATTTCTGAAAAACACATTTTTAGGATTTTGATGTCACTGTTCAGTAGCTCAGTCATTTCCAAATCTTTGCAACTCCATGGATAGCAGCATGCCAGGCTTCACTGTCCCTCACTATCTCCTTGAGTTTGCACAAACTCATGTCCATTGAGTTGACAATTTTGATAGGGAGAACATTGACTCTGCAGATTACTTTGGGGAAGAATTGCCATCTTAAAATATTGCTTGCCAATTTATTTGCATAGGCTTTCCTTAAATTATTTCAGCAATGTATTATAGTTTCAAGTCTTGCACCTCATTTATTAAATGTATCCTTAAGTATTTTATTCTTTTTTATGCTATTGTAAGTAGAGTTATTTCCTTAGTTTTCACTTCAGATTGTTCATTGTCAGTGTATCGAAATACAACTGATTTTTGCATGTTTATCTTATACCCTGAAACTTTTGCTGAATCCATGTATTAACATTGATAGACTTTTGTGTGTATATTCTTTAGGATTTCAGATATATAGTACAATGTAATCTGTGAATAGAGATAGTTTTTACTTCTTCATTCAAAAATTTAATATCTCATTTCTTTATCTTGCCTAAGTAAAGTGGCTAGAAGTTCCTGTACAATGTCAAATTTTGTTGTTCAGTCACTAAGTTGTATCCAACTCTTCGGGACCTCATGGACTGCAGAATGCCAGGCTTCCCTAACCCTCACCATCTCCTGGAATTTGCCTAAGTTCATTCATGGCCACTCAATCGGTGATGCCATCCAAACATCTCATCTTCTGTTATCTTCTTCTTCTGCCTTCAATGTCAAATAGCAGTGGCAAAAGCAGGATTCCTTTAATAGCTCCTGGTTTTAGAGGGAAAAGCTTTTAGTTTTTCGGAATTGAATGTGATGTTAACTCTGTGCTTTTCATTAAAATGTCTGTTATCAAGGGAGAGGTTTTACTTTTTTTTGGTTCTGCTAGGTTTCTTTCTTTCTTTCTTTCTTTCTTTCTTTCTTTTTTTCATTTATTTTTATTAGTTGGAGGCTAATTACTTTACAATGTTGTAGAGGTTTTTGCCATACATTGACATGATTCTGCTAGGTTTCTGAGTGTTTTTATTAGGAAGACATGTTGGACTTTGCCAAATGCCTCTTTTTGTGTCAATTGAGACGATTGTGTGTTTTTTCCCTTCCTTTTATTAATGTCAAATATTACTTTGATTTTCATATTTTGAATGACCTTAACAATCCTGGGATAAATCTCACTTGTCATGGTTTATGATCCTTTAATATTCTGTTGGATTTCATTTGTTAGCATTTTGTTAAGAACTGTTGCATCCACAGTCATCCCTTGATATCCAGAGGGGATTAACCTCAGATACCAAAAGTAATCCGCAGGCACCAGAATTAATCAGCAGGTTCCAAAATTAATCTGCAGGTACCAAAGTCCACGAAGGCTTAAATCTCATAATTGGCCCTCTGAATCCATGGTCCTGCATTCATGTACTCAACCACTTGCAAATAAAGTAGTATTATAATGTTTATTGAAAAATATCTGCATATAAATGGACCCATAGTGCAGTTCAAGCCCATATTGTTCAAGGGTTCATAAGGGATGTTGGTCAGTGTGTGCGAGCATGCTCAGTCGCTCAATCATGCCTGACTCTTTGCAACCTCATGAACTGTAGCCTATCAGGTTCCTCTGTCCATGGGAATTCTCCAGGCAAGAATACTGGTGTGGGTTGCCACGTCTTCATCTAGGGGATCTTCCTGACCCAGGAATCTAACCCACATCTCTTATGTCTCCTGCACTGGCAGAGGGGTTCTTTACAACTAGCAACACCTGGGAAGCCAGTATTGGTCAGTATGTTATTTGTGTTGTTTCTACCTGATTTTGGTGTTTAGTTCAGTTCAGTCGCTCAGTCATGTCAGACTCTTTGCGACCCCATGAATCGCAGCATGCCAGGCCTCCCTATCCATCACCAACTCCCAGAGTTTACTCAAACTGTGTCCATCGAGTTGGTGATGCCATCCAGCCATCTCATCCTCTGTCGTCCCCTTCTCCTCCTGCCCCCAATCCCTCCCAGCATCAGGGTCTTTTCCAATGAGTCAACTCTTTGCATGAGGTGGCCAAAGTATTGGAGTTTCAGCTTCAGCATCAGTCCTTCCAATGAACACCCAGGTCTGATCTTTAGGATGGACTGGTTGGATCTCCTTGCAGTCCAAGGGACTCTCAAGAGTCTTCTCCAACACCACAGGTTTTTTTTTTTGTGTGTGTGTGTATGTGTATGTGTTAGGGTAATACTAATAGAATGGGTTAAAAAGAATGATGACTCTGAAAAGATCAGCACAGTTGTAGAGCAGTTAGCTTAGAATGACTTAAGAAATAGAGGGAGAAAGCATAATTAACTAAAACTAGAAAAGCTGGGATATAACTATGGATCTTACACTTAATTAGCTAAAGATTTGTCAATTTTGTGGATCTTTTGTAATGAATAACTGTATTTCAGTGATTTTTGTCTGTTTTCTGTGTCTCTATTTTCTTTTCCATTTATTCTTTTTCTTATATTTATTATTTTCTTTTTTTCTGCTAGATTTGCATTTAGTTTACTCTTCCTTTTCTAGTTACTTCAGGCAAAAAGTTAGGTTGTTGTTTTGAGACTTTTCTTCTTTTTAAAACTTGAGATAAAATACATGTAACATATAAAATTTACCATCTTAACCATTTTAAATGTACTGTTTAGAAGTTTAAGTAAATTTACATGACTGCACAACCAATATCCAGAAAAATTTCACCTTTCAGAACTTAATTTCTATATTCATTAAATATCAACACTCCATTTCCCCCTTCCCTTAGCTCCTGACAACCACAATTCTAATTTCTACTTTTAAGAGTTTGATGTTTCTCAGTACCTCATATAAATGAAATATAGTATCTGACTTTTTTGATTATAATGTTTGCAATATACACTCACATTGCATCATATGTTAGAATTTCCTCCCTTTGTAGTTTATACTTTAAATTTAATATTCCACTGTATACATGTAGCACATTTTGTTTATCAATACATCGGCCAATATACTTTGAATTTCTTCTACCTTTTGGCAGTTGTAAATAATGCTTTTATGAACATGGATGCACAACTATCTCTTTGAGACTCTACTTTCAGTGCTTTTATATATATATAACCAGAAATGGCATTGCATGAGTTGTGCTGTCCTGTGCATACATGCTCAGTCATATCCAACTCTTTGAAGCCCCATAGACTATAGCCTGCCAGGCTCCTCTGTCTGTGGAATTTTTCAGGCAAGAATACTGGAGCAGGTTGTCATTCCCTTCTTCAGGTGATATACCCAACCCAGATATTGAACCCCTGTCTCTTGCATTTCCTGCATTGGCAGGCAAGCTCTTTACCAGCTGAGCTACCAAGGAAGCCAGTATGGCATGGGTTAAATGGTGACAGTATTTTAATTTTTGAGGAATTACCACATTGCATTTCATAGCAGTTATACCACTTTACATTACTGCCAACAGTGCCCATGGGTCTCAATTTCTCTACATCCTCAACAACAATTTGTTATTTTTCTGCTTATTCTTTTTTGTTTTTGATAGCAGTCATCCTAATGGGTATGGGATAATATCTCAGTGGGAATTTGATTTGCATTTCACTAATGGTTAGTGATATTGAACTCTATTCAAAATCTTGCTTGCCAGTTATGTATTTACTTTTATTTAGTTTTATTGAAATATAGTTGCTTTATAATGTGTTGGATTCTACTGTACAACAAATTGAATCAGCTATATGCATACATATATCCCCTCTTTTTTGGGTTTCCTTCCCATTTAGGTCACCCAGGGCATAGAGCAGGATTCCCTGAGCTATACAGTAGTTTCTCATTAGTTATCAGTTTTATAAATAGTATGAATATTGTATAGGTGTCAATCCTCATCTCCCAATTCATTCTACTCTCCCTTCCCCACTTTGATATCCTTATATTTGTTCTCTACATGTGTCTTTAATTCTGTTTTGCAAATAAGATGATCTATGTCATTTTTCTAGATTTCATATATATGTGTTAATATATAATAATTGTTTTTCATTTTCTGAATTACTTCACTCTATATGACAGTCTCTAGGTTCATGCACGTCTCCACAAATGAAAAAATTTAATTCTTTTCATGGCAGACTAATTTTCCATTGTATGTATGTACCACGTCTTCTTTATCCATTCCTCTGTTAATAGATTTAGATTTAGATTAGATTTAGATTTAGATTTAGAATAGATTTAGATTGCTTCCATGTCCTCGCTGCCAAGTGTGCTTGCAGCAAATGGTGCTACAAAGAACACTGGGGGAGAATATAACTTGTATTATTGTTTTCTCTGGGTATAAACCCAGTAATAGGATTGCTGAGTCTTATGGGGGTTCTATTTTTAGTTTTTGTAATGGAACTTGCATAGTGTTCTACATAGTGGCTGTATCAATTTGCATCCTCAAATTGACAAGTGCAAGTAGATTCCATTTTGTCCACACCCTCTCCAGCATTTTTTGTTTGTAGATTTTGTGATGATGGCATTCTGCCGTATGTGAGATAATACCTCATTGCAGTCTTGATTAGCATTTCTCTAATACTGAGCAATGCTGAGCATCTTTTCATGTTCCTGTGGGCCATTTATATGTCTTCTTTGGGGAAAAAATTCTCTTTAGGTCTTCTACCCATTATTATTATTATTTTTTAATATTGAGCTTTATGAACTGTTTCTATATTTTGGAGATTAATTCTTTGTTGGTTGCTTCATTTGTAAATATTTTCTCTCATTCTGAGGCTAGTCTTTTTGTTATGTTTATGGTTTCCCTTGCTGTGCAAAAGCTTTTAAGATAATTAGGTCCACTTTGTTAATTTTTGTTTTTATTTTTATTACTCTAGGAGATAAATAAAAAAAGATCCTGCTGTCAAAGAGTACTCTGTCTATATTTTCTTCTAAAAATTTCAAATTCCCCGACCTTACATTCAGGTTTTTAATCTATTTTGGGATTATTTTTGTGTATGGTATTAGAGAGTGTTCTAATTTCATTCTTTTAGATATAGCTCTCTAGTTTCCCCAGCACCATTTATATAAGAGAATTTCTTATCTCCATTGTATATTCTTGCCTCCTTTGTCACAGATTAGGTGACATATGTACATAGGTTTATCTCTGGGCTTTCCATCCTGTCCCATTGATCTTTCTTTCTTTTTTCTTTATTGGGCCAATACCATACTGTCTTGATTACTGTAGCTTTGTAGTATAATCTGAAGTCAGGGAGCCTAATTCCTTCATCTGGTATTCTTTCTCAAGATTGCTTTGGGTATTCTGGTTCTTTGGGTCTCATATAAATTATACATTTTCCTGATACATTTCTGTGAAAAATGCCTTTGGTAATTTTATAGGGATTGCATTGAATCTGTAGATTGCTCTGGGTAGTAGAGTCATTTTCACAATATTGATTCTTTCAATCCAAGAACATATATTTCACCACCTATTTGTGTCAACTTTGGCCTCTTTCATCAGTATCTTACAGTTTTCTAGTAACAGATCTTTAGCATTCCTAAGTAGGTTTATACCTAGTTCTTTTTTGTTGTTCCAGTGGTAAATGTAATTGTTTTCTTAATTCCTCTTTCTGATTTTCATTGCTAGTATATTGGAATGCAAGAGATTTATGTGCATTAATTTTGAATCCTGCAACATTACTAAATTCATTGATTAGCTCTAGTATCTTTCTGGTGTCATCTCCAGGATTTTCTATATAAGGTATTATGTCATCTGCAAACACTAAAAATGTTATTTCTTTCCCAATTTGGATTCTTTTTACTCATTTTACTTCTCTGCTTGCCATGACTAGGACTTCCAAAATTGTGTTGAATACTAGTGGCAAGAGTGGACACTCTTGTTTTGTTCCTGATCTTAGAGGAAATACTTTTTGTTTTACACCATGAGAATAATGTTTGCTGTGAGTTTGTCATATATGGCTTTTATTATGTTCAGGTAGGTTTCCTGTATGAAGACTGCTGGAGAATTTTTACCATAAATGGGTGTTGAGTTTGTCAAAAGCTTCTACTACATCTGTTGAGATGATCGTGTGTTTTTTATTCAATTTGTTAATATGATGTATCACATTGATTAACTTGTGTATATTAAAGAATCCTTGCATCTTTGGGAAAAGTCCCATTTGGTTATGGTGTATGATACAGGCTTCCCTGGTGGTTCAGATGGCAAGGAATCTGCCTGCAGTGCAGGAGACCTGAGTTTAATCTCTCAGTTGGGAAGATCCCCTGGAGGAGGAAATGGCAACCCACTCCAGTATTCTTGCTTAGAGAATTCTATGCACAGAGAAGCCTGACAGAATAGAGTCCATGGGGTCACAAAAAGTCAGACACACACGACTGAGGATCTAACACTTTCACTTTCATATGCTTTTAATGTATTGTTGGATTTGGTGTGCTAGTATTTTACTCAAGATTTTTGTGTCTATATAAATCAGTTATATAGGTCTGTAATATTCTTTTCTTGTGATGTCTTTGTCTGGTTTTGGTATCAGGGTGATGGTGTCCTCATAGAATGAGTTTGGGAATTTTCCTCCCTCTGTAGTTTATTTTGGAAGAGTTTGTGAAGGTTGGGTGTTAGCTTTTCTCTAAGTGTTTGATAAAATTTCCTTGTGAAGTTATCTCGTCCTGGATGTTTTTGGAAGATTTTTAATCACAGTTTCAGTTTCATTACTTCTGATTGTTCTGTGCCTTTTCCCCCCTTTTCTCCCTGGTTCAGTCTTGGAATGTTGTACCACTCTAAGAATTTGTCCATTTCTTCCAGGTTGTCCATTTTCTTCACATATAAGTTCCTGCAGTGTCTCTTATGATCCTTTATATTCCTGTGATGTCACTGTCAACTTCTCCTTTTTCATTTATAATTTTATTGATTAGTGTCCTCTTCCTTTTTTCTTAATCAGTCTGCCTAAAGGTTTATCTGCTTTGTTTATCTTCTCAAAGAACCGGCTTTGAATTTTATTGATTTTTGCAATTGTTTTCTTCATGCCTTACTTGATTTCTTTCTTTTTACTAACTTTGAGGTTTTTTGGTTCTTACTTCTCTAGTGGGTTTAGATACAAGATTGTTTATTTGAGTTTTTTTAATGTATTTATTTTCATTGGAAGATAATTGCTTTACAATGTTGTGTTTGTTTCTCCAACACATCAGCATGTATCAGCCATAGGCATACATATATTCTCTCCTTCTTGAACCTCCTTCCCACCTCCCACCCCATCAACTCCTCTAAATTGTCACAGAGCACCAGGTTGAGCTCCCTGTGTTATACAGCAGCTGCCCATTAGCTATGTATTTTACATATGGTAATGTTTATATTTCAGTGCTACTCTCTCATTTAGTCCCATCCTCTCTTTCTCCTACTGTGTTCATAAGTCTATTCTCTGTGTCTGAGTCTCTATTCATGCCCTGAAAATAGGCTCATCAGTATCATTTTTAGATACACTAATATATGATTTTTTTTCTCTTTCTGACTTTCTTAACTGTGTAACAAGCTCTAGGTGCATCCACCTCACTACAACTGACTCAAATCCATTCCTTTTTATGGCTGAAAAGTATTCCATTGTATATATGTAGAGGTTCTTCATTCATTCATCTGTTGATGGACATCTAGGTTGCTTCCATGTCCTGGCTATTGTAGACAGTGCTGCAATGAACACTGGGTATATGTGTCTTTTTCAATTATGGTTTTCTCAGGGTATATGCCAAGTAGTGGGATTGCTAGGTCATACAGAAGCTTTATTCCCAGGTTTTTTTCAGAAATCTCTAAATTATTCTCTATAATAGTTGCATCAATTTACATTCCCACCAACAATGCAAGACTTTGGCCTTTTCTCCACATCATCCCCATCATTTACTGTTTGTTGATTTTTTTGATGATGACCATTTTGACTGGTGGGAGGTGATACAATACTGTACTTTTGATTTGCATCTCTAATCAGTGATGTTGAGCATTTTTCACGTGTTTATTAGCCATCTCTAGGTCTAATTTGAAGAAATGTCTGTTTAGGTTTTCTGCCAATTTTTAAAACGAGATGAGTGTTTTGATGATATTGAGATGCATGTTTTGTTATCTATTTTGGAGATTAATCCTTTGTCAGTTACTTCATTTCTAATTATTTTCTCCAATTCTGAGGGTTGTCTTTACATCTTGTTTATGGTTTCCTTTGCTGTGCAAAGCTTTTAAGCTTAATTAGATCCCATTTATTTATCTTTGTTTTTATTTTGATTAGTCTAGAAGGTGGGTCATAGAAGATCTTGCTGTGATTTTTTTTTTTCAAAATGTGTTCTGCCTACGCTTTCCTCTAAGAGTTTTATAGTTTCTGGTCTTACATTTAAGTCCTTAGTTTATTTTAGTGGGCCTTAAGAAGAAGCACTATGAACAAAGCTAGTGGTGGTGATGGAATTCCAGCTGAGCTATTTCAAATCCTAAAAGCTGATGCTGTCAAAGTGATTCATTCAATATGTCAGCAAATTTGGGAAGCTCAGCAGTGGCCACAGGACTGGAGCAAGTCAGTTTTCATTCTGATCTCAAAAACAGGCAATGCAAAAGAATCTTCAAACTACTGCACAATTGCACTCATTTCACATGCTAACAAAATAATGCTCAAAATTCTCCAAGCCAGCCTTCAACAGTACGTGAACCATGAACTTCCAGATGTTCAAGCTGGATTTAGAAAGGGCAGAGGAACCAGGGATCAAATTGCCAACATCCGTTGGATCATAGAAAAAGTGAGAGAAGTCCAAAAGAACATCAGTTTCTGCTTCATTGACTACGCTAAAGCCTTTGACTGCATAGATCACAACAAACTGGAAAGTTCTTCAAAAGATGGGAATACCAGACCACCTTACTTGCTTTCCTTGAAACTTATATGCAGATAAATAAGCCACAGTTAGGACCAGACATGGAACAACAGACTGGTTCCAAGTTGGGAAAGGAGGATGTCAAGGCTGTATATTGTCACCCTGCTTATTTAACTTATATGCAGAGTACATCATGCAAAACGCTGGGCTGGAAGAAGCACAAGCTCGAATCAGGATAGCCAGCAGAAATATCAATAACCTCAGATATGCAGATGACCCCACCCTTATGGCAGAAAGTGAAGAAGTACTAAAGAGGATGCTGATGAAAGTGAAAGAAGAGAGTGAAAAAACTGGCTTAAAACTCAACATTCAAAAAGTGAAGATTATGGCATCAGGTCCCATCACTTCATAGCAAATAGATGGGGAAACAATGAAAACTGTGGCAGACTTTATTTTCTTGGGCTCCAAAATAAAAGATGCTTGCTCCTTGGAAGAAAAGCTATGACCAACCTAGACAGCTTATTAAAATCAGAGACATTGCTTTGCTGACAAAGGTCCATCTAGTCAAGTCTATGGTTTTTCCGGTAGTCATGTACGGATGTGAGAGTTAGACCACAAATAATGCTGGAAGCTGAAGAATTGATGTTTTTGAGCTTTGTTGTTGGAGAAGACTCTTGAGAGTCCCTTGGACTGCATAGTGATCAAACCAGTCACTCCTAAAGGAAATCAATCCTGAATATTCATTAGAAGGATTGATGCTGAAGCTCCAATGCTTTGGCCACCTGATGCAAACAGCCAACTTATTAGAAAAGACCTTGATGCTGGGAAAGATTGAGGGTGGAAGAAGGGGATGACAGAGAATAAGATTGTTGGATGACATCACTGACTCAGTGAATATTAGACTGAGCAAGCTCTGGGAGATGGTGAAGAATTGGGAAGCCTGTTGTGCTGCAGTCCATGAGGTCAGAAGGAGCTGGACGCACCTGAGTGACTGAAACAACAGCATGGTGTTAGGAAGTGTTCTAATTTTATTCTTGTTCACATAGGTGTCCAGTTTTCCCAGCACCATTTATGGAAGAGACTATCTTTTCCCCATCACGTATTCTTGCTTAATTTGTTAAAAATAAGGT
This sequence comes from Cervus canadensis, assembly GCF_019320065.1. Classification (NCBI taxonomy): domain Eukaryota; kingdom Metazoa; phylum Chordata; class Mammalia; order Artiodactyla; family Cervidae; genus Cervus; species Cervus canadensis. Next base: position 60,332,367 of record NC_057419.1, read on the forward strand.
GCCCATAGTTATGTGGGTTTATCTCTGGACTTTCTATCCTGAGATAGAAGTTGGTCTATATTTCTGTTTTTGTGCCAGCATCATACTGTCTTTTTTACTGTAACTTTGTAGTGTAGTCTGAAGTCAGGAAAGTTTCTTCCTCCAGTTCCATTCTTCTTTCTTTCTTTTTTTCCCCATTCTTCTTTCTTAAGATTGCTTGCCCATTCGAGGTTTTTTTGTGTTTCCAAATAAATTTTGAATTTTTTTTGTTCTAGTTCTCTGAAAAATGCTATTAGTAATTTGATAGAGATTGCATGAAATATGTAGATTGCTTTTGGAAGTGTAGTCATTTTCACAGTTTTGATTCATCAAATCCAAGAACGTGGTATATCTCTCCACCTGTTTATGTTGTCTTTGATTTCTTTAATCAGTGTCTAATAGTTTTCTGTATATAGATCTTTGTATCCTTAGGTAGGCTTATTGCTAAATAACTTTTTTCTTTTTGTTGCCTTGGTGAATGTGATTGATTCCTTAATTTCACTTTCTGATTTTTCACTGTTAGTGTATGGGTATACAAGAGATTTCTAAGTATTGATTCTGTATTCAGTGACTTTACTGAATTCACTTATTAGCTCTAGTAATTTTCTAATAGTATCTTTAGGCTTTTCTATATATAGTATCATGTTATCTGCAAGGACTGAGAGTTTTACTTCTTTTCCAGTCTGGATTCCTTTTACTTCTTTCTTTCTCTGATTGCCATGGCTACGACTTCCAAAACTATGATGAACAATAGTGGTGAGAGTGGGCACCCTTGTCTTGTTCCTGATTTTACAAGAAATGCTTTCAGATTTTCACCATTGAGAATAATGTTTACTGTTGATTTATCATATCTGGCCTTTACTATACTAGATAGGTTCCTTCTATGTCTGTCTTCTGGAGTTTTTCTTTTTTCTTTTTTTCCATAAATGGGTTTTACGAAAACTGAATTTTGTTGAAAGCTTTTTCCGCATCTAGTGAGATTATCATATGATGTTTATCTTTTAAATTGTCAATATGGTGCATCACATTGATTGATTTGCATACATTGAATACTTCTTGCATCCCTTGGATAAATCCAACTTGATCATGGTTTATAATACTTTTAATGTGCTGTTGGATTCTGTTTGCTAGTGTTTGTTGATGAATTTTGCATTGATGTTCATCAGTAATATTGGCCTGTACTTTTTTTTTTTTTTTGGTGATGTCTTTATCTGGATTTGATATCAGAGTGATGGTGGCCTTTTGGAAGTATTCCATCCTCTGCAATTTTTTGGAAGAGTTTAAGAGAGATAGTCATTAGCTCTTCTCTAAATATTTGTTAAAATTCACCTGTAAAGCTATTTGGACCTGGTCTTTTGTTTTGTTTTGTTTTTGTAGATTTTTGATCACAGTTTTTATTTCAGTGCTTGTGATTGGCGTGTTCATAATTTCTATTTCTTCCTGGTTCAGCCTTGAAAGGTTGAACTTTTCTAAGCATGCAGCCATTTCTTCCAGTGTGTCCATTTTATTGGCACATAGTTGCTCACAGTATTCTCTTATGTTTCAAAGAATAGTGTATATATATTCATATATACAAAGAGTAGTCTCTTTGTATTTCTATGTTGTCTCTTTTAAGCTCTCTTTTATCATTTCTAATTTTGAAGATTTGAGTTTTCCCCCTTTTTGTCTTGATGAGTCTAACATTTTGTCAATTTTGTTTATCTTCTCAAAGAATCAGCTTGAGATTTATTGATCTTTACTACTGTTTTCTTCATTTCTTTTTCATTTATTATCTTCATGATTTTATTTTTTGCTAACTTTGGATTTTTTTTTCTTTTTCTTTTTCCGGTTGCTTTAGTTGTAAGGTTGTTATCTAGTTGATGTTTTTCTTATTTCTTGATGTTAGGTAGGTTGCATTGCTGTGAAATTTCATGTTAGAACTACTTTGATGTATCCCATACGTTTTGAGTCATTGCATTTTCATTGTCATTTGTATCTAGGTATATTTGTTTCCCCTTTTATTTCTTCAGTAACTTGTTGGTTACTTAGAAATGTACTGTTTAATTTCTACATGTTTATATTTTTTACAGCTTTTTTTCCCTGTAACTGATATCTAGTCTCATACATAGCATTGTGGTTAGGAAAGATGCTTAATACAATTGCAGTTTTCTTAAATTTACCAAAGCTTGATTTGTGACCCAAGATGTGATCTATCCTAGAGAATGTTCCATGTGCACATGAGAGGAAATTGTATTCTTCTGTATTTGGATGGAATATCCTGAAGATATTATTATGCCCATCTGGTCTAATGTGTCATTTAAAGCTTATGTTTCCCTATTAATTTTTTGTTTTAATGATCTCTCCATTTGTGTAAGTGGGGTGTTAAAGTCCTCTACTATAATTTTGTTACTGTCAGCTTCCCATTTTATGTCTGTCAGTGTTTCCTTTATGTATTGAGGTGCTCCTGTGTTGGGTTCATATTTACCATTGTTATATCTTCTTCTTGGATTGATCCATTGATCTTTATGTAATGTCCTTTCTTATCTTTTCTAATATTCTTTATTTTAAAGTTTAATTTGTCTGATAAAAGAATTACTGCTCTGACTTTTTTAAAATATACAATTGCATGGAATGTATTTTTCCATCCTCTCACTTTCAGTCTGCATATATCTCTAAGTCTGGAGTGGGTCTCTTGTACACAGCATATATATGGATCTTCTTTCTGTATCCATTGAGCCATTGTGTCTTTTGGTGGGCACATTTAATCCATTTACATTTAAAGCAATTATTGATGTACATATGTGCCTATTGGCATTTTCTGAATTGTTTTTGGTCTATTTTTATCGTTCTTTTCCTTCTCTTGTGTTACTTGCCTATAGAAGTACCTTTAGCATTTTAAAAAATTAATTTATTTTAATTGAAGGCTAATTACAATATTCTGGTGTGTTTTTTTTGTTTTTTGTTTTTTTGCCATACATCAACATGAATCAGCCATTGGTGTACATCTGTCCCACCATCCAGAAAACCCTCCCACTTCCCTCCCTACCCCATCCCTCTGGGTTTTCCCAGAGCACCAGCTTTGGGTGCCCTGCTTCATGCATCAAATTTGCACTGATCATCTATTTTACATAATCTGGTCCCATCACTTCATGGGAAATAGATGGGGAAACAGTGGAAATAGCATCAGACTTAATTTTTTTGGGCTTCAAAATCACTGCAGATGGTGATTGCAGCCATGAAATTAAAAGATGCTTACTCCTTGGAAGGAAAGTTATGACCAACCTAGATAGCATATTAAAAAGCAGAGACATTACTTTGCCAACAAAGGTCCATCTGGTCAAGGCTATGGTTTTTCCAGTGGTCATGTATGGATGTGAGAGTTGGACTGTGAAGAAAGCTGAGCGCTGAAAAATTGATGCTTTTGAACAGTGGTGTTGGAGAAGACTCTTGAGAGTCCCTTGGACTGCAAGGAAATCCAACCAGTCCATCCTAAGGGAGATCAGTCCTGGGTGTTCATTGGAAGGACTGATGCTAAAGTTGAAGCTCCAGTACTTTGGCCACCTCATGAGAAGAGTTGACTCATTGGCAAAGACCCTGATGCTGGGAGGGATTGGGGGCAGGAGGAGAAGGGGACAACAGAGGATGAGATGGCTGGATGGCATCACTGACTCGATGGACATGAGTTTGGGTAAACTCTGGGAGTTGGTGATGGACAGGGAGGCTTGGTGTGCTGCGATTCATGGGGTCGCAAAGAGTCGGACACGACTGAGCGATTGAACTGAACTGAACTGAATATACATGTTTCAATGCTATTCTCTAAAATCATCCCACCCTTGCCTTCTCCCACAGAGTACAAAAGTCTGTTCTTTACATCAGTGTCTCTTTTGCTGTCTCACATATAGGGTCATCATTTCCATCTTTCTAAATTCCATATATGTGCATTAATATACTGTATTGGTGTTTCTCTTTCTGGCTTAGTTCACTCTGTAAAATAGGCTCCAATTTTATCCACCTCATTAGACCTGATTCAAACGCATTCTTTTCTATAGCTGAGTAATATTGCACTGTATATATGTACCACAGCTTCCTTATCCATTCGTCTGCCTATGGACATCTAGGTTGCTTCCATGTTCTAGCTATTGTAAACAGTGCTGCAATGAACATTGGGTTACACGTGTCTCTTTCAATTCTGGTTTCCTTAGTGTGTATGCCCAGCAGTGGGATTCTATTTCTAGTTTTTAAAGGAAACTCCACATTGTTCTCCATAGTGGCTGTACTAGTTTGCATTCCCACCAATAGTGTAAGAGGGGTCCCTTTTCTCCACACCCTCTCCAACACTGATTGCTTATAGACTCTGTGATGGCAGCCACTAGCTTTGTCCTTATAAATGCTTACTAAGGCCCCCTTAACTTCACACTCCAGGATGTCTGACTCTAAGTGAGTAATCACACCATCGTGGTTATGTGGGTCACTGAGAGCTTTTTCGTAGAGTTCTTCTGTGTATTCTTGCCACCTCTTCTTTATCTCTCCTACTTCTGTTAGGTTCATACCTTTAGTGTCCTTTATTGTGCCCATCTTTGCATTAAATACACCCTTGGTATCACATTTTCTTGAAGAGATCTCTAATCTTTCACATTCTATTATTTTCCTCTATTTCTTTGTATTGTTCATTTAAGAATGGTTCCATATGTCTCCTTGCTACTCTTTGGAATCCCATAGAACTGCGCACACACTCTCTCACACACACACAATGTAGAGGTAGAAATATATAAAGGAAATAAAAAGTGCTATTTAAATATTCTCAAAAGTTTAAATAGATAATAATAATAACCACAACAACCATAAGGACAGAGAAAAAAAGAATGAAGAGAAAATAAATCCAGAATCAACTACAGAAGAAACCAAAATATAAAATAATAATAAATGTTTTTCTCAGGTCTCCACTGTGAGAGTCTTTTCCTTCCATTGTGAGTCACAGTCTAACTGCCTCCCTAGGATGCCCTCCAATACTGTTCTTGTCTCTGGACCTGCTGTGGGGTCAGCTCAAACTCTTATCTGGCCCTACTCCTGCGTGTTCTTTCCTACAATGTCCACAGATGCCAGAACCCAGGCTTTTTCTTTTGTGAGAACACACATTGTTCTTTTATATTTTCCATAGACACAGAGTCTAACTTAGTTGATTTTGTGAATTTAATCTCTAACTTGTACATCTGGTGGAAAGATTTTTGATCCTCTTCCTTAGTCACTACCCCTAGAGCTCAGTTGTGGTTTTGTTCCCACCTCTGCTTGTGTGTCATCCATAAGATTTTGTTCCCAAGGCTGTCCTGGAGTACTTGAGTCTGCCCAGTGAGGTCAGAGTGTGGAGGTGATGTGGCTGCTTGAATTGCATATTCTCTGGAAGTGCCAGGTATGCATGGAAACCAGTGGCCACAGGTGCAGAAAATGCATCTCTCTTTTTCTAGATTCTGGGCAGCTCTGTCTCAGTGAGGATTAAGCCTGGAGGTGATGCAGCTGCTTAGATCACTGGGAAACTGGTTGTTCCAAGTTCACAGTGAAGCCAGTGGCCACAGGTGCAGAAGATATGGTGCTATTTAGGTTATTTTCCCTAGCCTCTGGCAGCTCTGTCCCAGTGAGGATCGACAGCTGAGGTGGCACAGCTGTTTGGACCACAGGGACCCTGACTGCACCAAGTGCCCAGAGAAGCCAGTGGCCACAGATGCATAAAATATGATGCTTTTAAAGAATTTTTCTAGCCACTGCAGCTGGTGTTCAAATAGTCTCTCTGGCTAGTCCTTCTCTATTGCTCAGCACTGCAGACACATGCTCTAGTTCCCAGTCACTGTGTGTTCCAGTGAACTTACATCCCTGTCTGATGTATGAAAGGCCATGGCATGAATTATCTGTGCAATTCTCTCTTCATAAAGACTGTCAGAGATCAGCTACTTCACTTTCTGACAACCTCAAATGCTTTCCCTCTGTCTCAACTGATTGCTGTGATGTGGGACTTTCGCCCCCGCTTCAGCTTTCCCACACTCCGGGTGCAGGGTTGGTCCTGCTTAATCTCCTTCTCCTTTTTTTCTTCCATCCTTCTTCCTACTGAGTTTTGCATGGAACTACATATTCTTTTCTGGTGGTCAAGGACTCCTGTCAGCTCTCAGCTGGTGCTATGTGAGATCTTCTGTATCTGAAGATGTATTCCTGATGCATCTGTGGTGAGAGACGTACTCCACATCCATCTATTCCTCCACCATCTTGTCCCCTCCAAGATTTTTCTTGTATCTTGAGGTAGGATTGTATTGCTAAAAATTTTCCTTTAGAACTACTTTTGCTGTATTCCATAAATTTTTGGTCATCATTTTCATTTTTTTCTAGGTATTTTTTAAATTTCCTCTTTGATTTCTTCAGTGATCTCTTGGTTATTTAGTAGCATACTGTTTAGCTTCTAAATGTTTGTGTTTTTAAAGGTTATTTTTCCTAGTAATTCATTTTTAGTCTCATAGCTTTGTGGTCAGAAACTATATCTGATAAAATTTCAGTTTTTTAAATTTATTGAGGCTTGATTTGTGAACCAAGATATGATGTATTATGGAGAATGTTCAATGTGCACTTGAGAAGAAAGTGTATTTTGCTGCTTTGGGGTGGACTGTCCTAGAAAAATAATTAATTCTATCTTGTCTATTTTGTCCTGTAAGGCTTCTCTTTTCTTATTAATTTTCTGTCTGAATGATCTATCCACTGGTGTATGTGGTGTGGTAAAGTCTTCCATTGTGTGACTCTTGGTTTCCACTTTTATGGCTGTTAGCATTTGCCTTAAGTATTGGGGTGCTTCTATGTTGGATATATAAATATTTCTAGTTGTTATATCCTCTTCTTGGATTGATCCCTTGATTGTTATGTAGTGTCCTTCTTTGTCTCTTGTAGCAGTCTTTATTTTCAGTTCTATTTTGTCTGATGTGAGTATTGTTACTCCAGTTTTCCTTTGATTTCTGTTTGGATAGAATACCTTTTCCCTTCTCCTCACTTTTGGTTTGTGATTGTCCCTAGGTCTGAAGTGGTCTCTCGTAGACAGCATGTATATGGGTCTTCTGCCTTAAATCTTTCCAGCATCAGCATCTTTTCCAGTGAGTTGGGACCCCTATAATTATTCTTCTGTAACCCCTATATTTCTAAAAATTGTGTGTTTAATATTGTCTCAGAGGTCTCTGATATTGTTCTTATGTCTCTTCATTCCTTTTTCTTCTGCTCTGCAGCAATTATTCCCACCATTCTATCTTCCAGCTCACTTATCTGTTCTTGTGTCTCAGTTATTCTGCTATTGCTTCTTTCTAATGTATTTTAAATTTCAATTATTTTGTTGTTCATCACTGTTTGCTCTTTAGTTTTTCTAGTTTCTATTAAACATTTTTTGTATTTTCTTGATCTTTGCCTCTATTCTATTTATGAAACTTTGGATCTTTACTATCATTACTCTGAATTGTATTTCAGATACATTGCTTATTTCCTTTTCATTTATTTGGTCTTGTGGGGTTTTTACCTTGCTCCTTTGACTGCAAAATATATCTTTGCCTTCTCATTTTATTTAACTTACTGTGTTTGAGATCTCCTTTCTACAGGCTTCAGGTCATTGTTCCTCATTCTTCTAGCATCTGTCCCCAGTTGGGTGAGGTTGGTTCAGTGGCTTATGCAGGCTTAATGGTGGGAGGGTCTGTTGTATGCACTATGGTGGGAAGAGATTGATCTTGTCATGATTGCCAGGACTGTGTCCATTGGTGTTTTGGGGTGACTGTGAGCTTAGTACACCTCATGGCAGCCTGTTTACTGATGGGTGATTTTGTGTTCCTGTCTTGCTTGTTGTTTGGCATGAGGCTTCCAGCACTGGTGTTTGTAGATATTTGAGTGGAGTTGGGTTTTAGAGTTCAGATGGTGACTTCTTGAAGAGCACTTGCCAACGAATATTCCCTAGGGTCAGAAATTCTCTGGTTGTCCAGCATTCTTGACTTAATACTCCCACACCAGAGGCTTCGGCCCGACCCTCACCTTGGGAACCAAGACTCAGCAAGATGCACGCTGTAGAAAAAAATAAATGGGGGAGGGGACAGACAAATAAAACCCAAGACAAGTAAAAAAGACAAAAACAAAGAAAACAAATAAATACGACCCAAGACAAATGGTAAAAGCAAAATCAAACAAATAAAACCTGACAAAGAAAGTTGCTTTTCTTTTTTAGTTGCTCAGTCATTTCTAACTCATTTGAAATCCCATGGATTTTAGTCTGCCAGGCTCCTTTGTCTATGGGATTTTCTGGCAAGATTACTGGAGTTGGTTGCCATTTTCTCCTCCGAGAGATCTTCCCAACCCAGGGATCAAACCTGCATCTGCACATCTCCTGCATTGCAGGTTGATTCTTTACCACTGATCTACTGGGGAAGCCCATCACAAAGAAAAAGATACACATAAAAAACAAATGGAAAAAGAAAAGGAGCAAAATAAAAAACAAGAAAACAATCAGAAAAATAAAAAAAGAACACAAAAATGAAATCAAACAATTAAGAATAAGACCAGCAAAAACAAGAGCAAAACCAAATCAGAATGCAAACTAAAAAATAATAAATACGTAAAACAAGAACACAAAAAGATAAAGAGATTAAAAACAAAGCATAACACAACAAGGTAAAAGCAGAAAACAATGTAAATGTAAAGACTGAGAAATAGAAATAAAAATATAAAAGTGTTAAAAATTAAAATAATAATAATTAAAAAAACAAGAGGACAAAACATAAAAATAATAGTAATAATAATATTTTTCTGGAGTCTCAGTTGTCAGTGTCCTTGCCATAGCCAATCTCTGCCTTCTCAGGAGGCCCTCCGATACCTCTACATAGGTCTCTGTACCCACTTTGAGCACTACAGGGTCAGTTCAGACTCTGACCTGTCCCAATTCTCACTTGTACTTGCCCCATAGACTGATCTCAGTTTTGAGAACATTATTGTCCATTCAGATATTCCACATATGCAGGGCTTACCAAGTCAGTTGTGGGCATTTAATCTGTGGCTTGTGTTGTTGCAAGGAAAGATTTTTATTTCTCTTCCTTAGTTGCCTTGCCCTGGGGCTCAGCTGTGGTTTTATCCCCACCTCTTCACGTGGGCCACTGACAGAGGTCTGTTCCTGAGACTGCCCTGGATCACTGCTTGGATGAAGACAGTGCATGGAAGTGGAACATCTGCCAGTGTAGTGGGAGCCTTGGTAGTGTCAAAAACTGTGTGGAGAGAGAATCGGCAGCAGCCAGAGACCTGGTCCCATCAATGAGGCAAGTGCATGAGTCTATGGCCTCAGGCATGAGATATCTGGCCCTAGTGGGAGCCTTTCCTAATGTCCAACAACAGTTATGAAAGGATAAGCCCTGTAGGGGATTTTCTAGTGCCTGGCAGCAGGTGCACTAAGGCCGCATTGGCAGGACCCTTTTCCAGTACCTGTGGTGGGGCAGGGATAACAGCATGAACTTAGACTATTAATGTGGGATCTCTGGAAATTAGATCATCCTTCCTCCACAGGGTTCATTGTTGCTTGTTTGAGGTTTGAATTGTCTGCTTAGTGACTTTTTCAAGTTATTTTTCCAAAGCTGAATTATTTGAGCATGAAGATTGAAGTTTCTATTCCATTATTTTAGTCTATCTGGTGTTCTGGCAAAAATTTTCATAAATGCCTGGAAACAAAAATTTAAAAAAGTGGTAAATAATACTACCCTGGTCTTTTCAAAATGGCTCTGACCTAGAAAACTCCTTAAACACTTAACCTGGCCACCTACTACTCTACTGTGTCTTTATCTCTTGAGTATGTGGAGTACATAGCAAGTTCTGGAGTCATTTGTTCTTTTCTGAACATGTGTGTGGCCCTAGGCATGTATGTTGCATTAAAATTTCCTTGGTATATATAAAAAATTTCCAAAGCTCTTATTCTTCCATGTATCTTCCTCTTCAACCTCTTCTATCCTAGGTCTTGTTTTCTGCCTTCTGTTTCCACTGGCCCTTAAACCAGTTGGATACTGGTATATTTCTTTCAAGAAATGTTGCCTGGAAAGTCGTTCAAGCCCTGAAAGAATTTTGTGGAGAGTCAATTAAAATCCAGCCTTTTTTCTGGTCTCTCAGGGAACTATCAGATAGATTAAAATGTACTTACACAGTTTTTTTTTTTTTTTTTGTAAAATGAACAAAGTCCATTTTACCCCTCTGGCATGAGCAAACCATACCAGGAATGGGAGATGCCACCAAACTGGGGAATGGGTGATTGTAGGTGGGTGAGAGAAAATGCCAGAGTCCTCTCTTCCCATATTGCAGTGGTTTCTTCCTTCAGTAAGTGATTTGCTCTAAGATCATTATTTAATTCTAAATAATTCCAAAATTTCTGGTAATTTTCACCAGATTAATGGTTGCTGCAATTGAGTAACTGATTTTTGGAGTAACTTATTCCACCATTTTCAGTTATGCTACCCATCACTTCACTTTTAACCTATCTATGTCTTTGTGTTTAAACTCAGCACCACCATTGATTAAAGAGATTCATTTTTGTTCATGAGTATTCTTGACTCCATTGTTAAATAGTAGTTGGTGGGATATTCTTGGGTTTATTTCTGGGCTTTAAATTCAGTTCTGTTGGTCTATATGTCTGTTTCTTTCTTTGATTTTTGCTACTGTACTCTTTTAATTACTAAAGCTTTATAGTATAGTTTGAAACCAGTAACTGATTTCTTATGCTTTGTTCTCTTCAGTATTTATTTGTATATTCAGGATCTTTTATGGTTACATATAAATTTTATGAGTGTTTTTTCATATTTATGCTAAAAATACCCTTGGAATCTTAATAGATATTGCAATGAATCTATAAATTATTTTTGCTAGTATTGCTGTTTTAATAACATTAATTATTCCAATCCATGAAAACGAGATACTTTTGTGTTTATTTGTGTCTTCCTTTAATTCTTTCATTAGTGTCATGTAGTTTTTAGAGTAGAGAGATTTCACCTTCTTGGTTAAACATATTCTTAAATATTTTAATATTTTGATACTATTGTAAATGGGATCAATTTCTTTTTCAGAAAATTTATTGTTAATGAATAGAAATGCTAGTATATTTTTTATTATAATTGGAAGTTTATATCTTTAGACCACCTTCACTCATTTCAACAAATTGCCATCTCCACCTCTGGCAACCACCAATCAGTTCTCTGTATCTGTGAGCCTGATTATTTTAGATTCCACATATAAATAAGGACATACAATATTTTTCTTTGCCTGACATATCACTTAGTATTATGCCCTCAAGATCCATCCATGTTGTCACAAATGACGTGATCTCTTTTTTAAGACAGAATAATATTCCATTTTATATATAAAACATTTTTTTATCCATTCATCCAACTAATGGACAACTATGTTACTTTCATGTCTGGCGATGCAAATAACATACCGTAACATGTGAGTTCACATGTCTTTTTGAATTAGTGTTTTTTCTTTCCCTTCAAATAAAGAATCAGATGGAACTGCTGGATCATAAAGGGTTCTATTTTTAATTTTTTGAGGGCCTCCCATTATATTTTCCATAGTGGCTGTACAACTTACACTCCCATCAACACTGCACAGGGGTTTCCTTTTCGCCACAATTTCACCACCAAAGTGAGATATCATTGTGGTTTTCATTTGCATTTCCATCATGAGTGGTGATGTTGAGCACCTTTTCATTTACTCTTGGCAATCTATGTGTCTTTGGAAAAATATCTATTCAAATCCCCTGCTTATTTTTAAATCTTTTTTTTTTTTTTTGCTACTGAGTTGTGTGAGTTATTTACATGTTTTGGATATTAACCTCTTATCAGATATAAAATGTTCAAATATTTTCTCCCATTTTTAAGGTTGCCTTTCATTTGTTGATGGCTTCCTGTGCTGAGCAGAAACCTTTTAATATGATGGAAACCTTTCTCTAGATTTAGTTGAACATTTTATAAATTTCATGTTCTTTCTCCTTATCACATATTATATACCTTAAAATGTTGGTGGTTTACCTAGAGTTTGTAATAATGTATAATTCCAACTAACCTAAACCCACTTTCAGATAACATTATAACAGTTTATGAGTAGTGTAGTTATAGCATAGTATTTCAAAGTCCTCCTTCCCCTCCCTTTTAACATTAATGTCATTCATTTAACTTATTCATATGCTCCAATCAATCAGCACAGTGTTAAGATTATGATTTGAACAAACTATTAACTCAATTAATAACTATTCCTCAGTTAAAAACAAGAGGAATCAAATGTATTATTTTGCATTTATTCATCTTCTGCTGTTCTTCCTCATTTATGTAAGATTTTTAAATTAATTTATGTTTTATTGAAAGATAATTGCTTTACAGAATTTTGCTGCTTTCTGTCAAACCTCAACACGAATCAGCCATAGGTATACATATGTCTCCTCCCTTTTGCACCTCCCTCCCATCTCCCTCCCCCATGCCCCACCTCTAGGTTGATCCATAGCCCCTTTTTGAGTTTCCTGAGCCATACTGCAAATTCCTGTTGGTTATCTGTTTTACATATGATAATGTAAGTTTCCATGTTACTCTTTCCATACATCCCACCCTCTCCTCCCCTCTACCCACGTCCATAAATCTAATTCCCTTAGTTTTTGTTTGCTGAGAATATCTCTATTTGTCTTGCACTTTTGAAAGATAATTTTGCTGGCTCTAGAATTCTAGATTGCTGGGGTCTTATGTTATTTTGTTTTTTTTACTTTCATCACTATAAATATTTCACTTCACTCTCTTCTTGCTTGCCTGGTTTTGACAAATTAAATGTGGTGCTTATTCTTCTATAGGTAAAGTTTTTCCCTCACCTTCCTAGCTTCTTGTAAGTTTTTCTGTCTTTTGTTTTCTCAATTTATTATGCATGCTTGGATTTATATTTGTGATATGCTTTCTGCTTGATGTTCTCTAAGGTTCCTAAATCTGTGGTTTAGTGTCATTAATTAATTTGGAGTAAATCTTCCATCATGACTACTTCAAACATTTCCCATGCATCTTCTTTTGTTCCTCTATTTCTGGTATTCCATTTGTATTTATGTTACACCTTTGAAATTATCCCACAGTTCTTGAATATTTAGTTTTTTAAAAATTACTTTTTACCTTGCATTTCAGTTTGGGAAGTTTCTATTGACATATCCTTAAGGTTCCTGATTCTTGCTTAAACTGTGTCCAATCTACTGATGAGCTCATTAAAGGAATTCTTCATTTATGTTAGCTTTGAAATACTTTCTTGAGATTTTCATATCTCTGCTTATATTACTCCAGAGAAGGCAATGGCACCCCACTCCAGTACTCTTGCCTGGAAAATCCCATGGACGGAGGAGCCTGGTAGGCTGCAGTCCATGGGGTCGCTAAGAGTCGGGCACAACTAAGCGACTTCACTTTCACTTTTCACTTTCATGCATTGGAGAAGGAAATGGCAACCCACTCCAGTGTTCTTGCCTGGAGAATCCCAGGGACGGGGGAGCCTGTGGACTGCCATCTATGGGGTCGCACAGAGTCAGACATGACTGAAGTGACTTCGCAGCAGCAGCAGCAGCAGCTTATATTACTCATCTATAGTTCCATGTTAACCATGTTTTTCATTAGAGTCCCAAATATAGTAATTATAGTAATTATAAGTTTCTTGTCTGCTCATTCTAAACTCTTCCATTATACTTGACTTTGGTTCAGATGAGTCCTTTATCTTTTAAAATTGGTTTCTTGCCATTTAGCATGACTTGCACCTTTGTTGTTATAAGCCCAATGTGATATCATAACTCAAGTTCCTGTTAGGTAATAGAAACTGAAGGAAACAGGACTTTATTGTGAGATTTTATATTTATGTGAAGGGGTGGACTGTATTTAATGTTTGATGTAGCTGTAGGGATCAGAGATTTCAATTTACTCTATTGTCCTTATTTTGGCATCTCTTACCGTTTTGAGGTTTCCCTATGAATTTCTTCTTAAATAGAGGAAGTGACTTACAGTTCCTTCAGCTGTAATCCACTATTACTATACAGAACTACTTTTGGTGTGATGGTAAGCTATGGAGTAAGAGAAGCTCTATGATCTAAAAATTGTTTATTCTCTTTGTGACTCTAGGTCATTTTACAGGGTATTTATTAGTATTTTCTTCCATTTGTAGGTGAGACAGGAAGGTATAGGGGCCTGGATTTGGGTAAATGTCCTTTCTTCAGGTAGAATACAAACTTGATAAAGAACTTTCCCCTGAAGAGTAGGCCATTTTTTATGGAGGATACTCTGCATGTATTTAAAAATATTTACACTTCCCTTCCAGAAACAGAAGATTTTTCTTGGTTCTTTACTTTGAGAATGTGGTAGATTTATTGGAAGTATAATCCATGTATGTGTGGAGCACACTCTCCAAGGCTTCAGCCCTCCTGAGTTTTCCTCATGGGTAGTCCACACTCTGTCACTAGAAATTTGTCAAAATCAACAATCAAGTGTTCCTACCAATTTGTGGCTCCAACGGCTACCATTCTATGTAAGCTGATACCGACTTTAATTTTCTACATTCACCTGTATCTTAACACTATGTGACCTCTGATTTCAGTCAGTCTAAGAAAAGTCATTGATTTTCAGTTTATTCAGTTTTTCTCTTATAGTAAGATTGGAGTGATATTTCCAAGCCCTTTATATGTTAAAGCTGAAATCAGAACTCTAGGTTAACTTTTAAAAATATTTTGTTTGAAATAAGTTTAAACTTACAGGAGAATTGAAAAGATAGTAGGATGTTCACATACACACTTTACCTAGCTTCTACTAATGTTAACCTCATATTACTGTAGTATGATATGATCAAGACTAAAGAATTCACATTGGTTCAATGCTACTAACTTAATTAGAAACTGTTTTATTTCTCCAGTTTTTTTTATTTATTTACTTATTTTTTTTAAAATTTTTTTATTAGTTGGAGGCTAATTACTTCACAACATTTCAGTGGGTTTTGTCATACATTGATATGAATCAGCCATAGATTTACACTTATTCCCCATCCCGATCCCCCCTCCCACCTCCCTCTCCACCCGATTCCTCTGGGTCTTCCCAGTGCACCAGGCCGGAGCACTTGTCTCATGCACCCCACCTGGGCTGTGATCTGTTTCACCATAGATAGCTATACATGCCCTGTTCCTCTTGAAACATCCCACCCTCACCTTCTCCCACAGAGTTCAAAAGTCTGTTCTGTATTTCTGTGTCTCTTTTTCTGTTTTGCATATAGGGTTATCGTTACCATCTTTCTAAATTCCATATATATGTGTTAGTATGCTGTAATGTTCTTTATCTTTCTGGCTTACTTCACTCTGTATAATGGGCTCCAGCTTCATCCATCTCATTAGGACTGGTTCAAATGAATTCTTTTTAATGGCTGAGTAATATTCCATGTGTATATGTACCACAGCTTCCTTATCTCATTCATCTGCTGATGGGCATCTAGGTTGCTTCCATGTCCCTGGCTGATTATAACACGTGCTGTGATGAACCTTGGGGTGCACGTGTCTCTTCAGATCTGGTTTCCTCGGTGTGTATGCCCAGGAGTGGGATTGCTGGGTCATATGGCAGTTCTATTTCCAGTTTTTTAAGAAATCTCCACACTGTCCTCCATAGCGGCTGTACTAGTTTGCATTCCCACCAACAGTGTAAGAGGGTTCCCTTTTCTCCACACCCTCTCCAGCATTATTGCTTGTAGACTTTTGGATAGCAGCCATCCTGACTGGTGTGTAATGGTACCTCATTGTGGTTTTGATTTGCATTTCTCTAATAATGAGTGATGTTGAGCACCTTTTCATGTGTTTGTTAGCCATCTGTATGTCTTCTTTGGAGAAATGTCTGTTTAGTTCTCTGACCCATTTTTTGATTGGGTCATTTATTTTTCTGGAATTAGCTTTTCAGGTTTGCTTGTATATTTTGAGACTTAATCTTTTGTTGACTTCATTTGCTATTATTTTCTCCCATTCTGAGGGCTGTCTTTTCACCTTGCTTATAGTTTCCTTTGTTGTGCAAAAGCTTTTAAGTTTTATTAGGTCCCATTTGTTTATTTTTGCTTTTATTTCCAATATTCTGGGAGGTGGGTCATAGAGGATCCTGCTGTGATTTATGTCGGAGAGTGTTTTGCCTATGTTCTCCTCTAGGGGTTTTATAGTTTCTGGTCTTACATTTAGATCTTTAATCCATTTTGAGTTTATTTTTGTGTATGGTGTTAGAAAGTGTTCTAGTTTCATTCTTTTGCAAGTGGTTGACCAGTTTTCCCAGCA
>NC_057419.1:60348697-60351308 GCF_019320065.1 Cervus canadensis
GATATGACGCTAATTCCTTCACTTTCTATGGACTGGAAGGAAGCTTCCATATCTGAAAGACTCAGATTAGTCAGAATTGTCTAAATAATGACTTTGAAAAAAAATAATAATAATGACTTTGAAAGCAGCAGAGACTCAGAAAATACGCCATTCCCAAGAACTGAACATAAAATACAAGCAATACAGTCAATCTGAAATGTAAAAATAAATTAAGGTATATCCACATAATGGAATATTATCCAAAACTAAACACTAGATACAAAAGGCTACTTATTGAATGGAGAGAGCAGCATGGAAGCATATACACTCTGTTCAGTTCCGTTGCTCAGTCATGTCCGACTCTTTGTGACACCATGGACAGCAGCACGCCAGGCTTCCCTGTCCATCACCAACTCCCAGAGCTTGCTCAAACTCATGTCCATTGAGTCGGTGATGCCATCCAACCATCTCATCCTCTGTCATTCCCTTCTCCTGCCCCCAATCTCTCCCAGCACCAGGGTGTTTTCCAATGAGTCAGTTCTTTATATTAGGTGGCCAAAGTATTGGAGTTTCAGCATCAGCATCAGTCCTTCCAATGAACATTCAGGACTGATTTCCTTTTAGATTTACCGGTTTTATCTCCTTGAAGCCCAAGGGACTCTCAAGAATCTTCTCCAACGTCACAGTTCAAAAGCATCCATTCTTCAACACTCAGTTTTCTTTATAGTCCAACTCTTACATCCATATATGGCTACTGGAAAAAGCATAGCTTTGACTAGTAAGACCTTTGTCGGCAATGATGTCTCTGCTTTTTAATATGCTGTCTATGTTGTCATAGCTTTTCTTCCAAGGAGTAAGTGACTTTTAATTTCATGGCTGTAGTCACCGTCTGCATTGATTTTGGAGCCCAAGAAAATAAAGTCTGTCACGTTTCCATTGTTCCCCTATCTATTTGCAATGAAGTGATAAGACCAGATACCATGATCTTAGATTTCTGAATGTTGAGTTTTAAGCCAACGTTTTCACTCTCTTCCTTCAATTTCATCAAGAGGTTCTTTAGTTCCTGTTCACTTTCTGCCATAAAGGTGGTGTCATCTATGCATCTGAGGTTATTGATATTTCTCCTGGCAATCTTGATTGCAGCTTGTGTTTCATCTAGCCCAGCATTCCACATGATGTAGTCTGCATATAAGTTAAATAATCAGGGTGACAATATACAGCCTTGACATACACTTTTCCCAATTTGGAACCAGTCTGTTGCTCCACGTTCAGTTCTAAGTGTTGCTTCTTGACCTGCATACAGATTTCTCAGGAGACAGGTAAGGTGGTCTGATATTCTCATCTCTTTAAGAATTTTACATGGTTTGTTGTGATCTACACAGTCAAAGGCTTTGGCCTAATCAATAAAGAAGAAGGAGATGATTGTCTAAAAGTATTGTTACTTAAAAACACTAAGCAAGGGAAATCAATTGGAAGCCTTATTAATAATAAGGAAGTGTTCTCCCTATTGGGCTTGAGATACCCCTCTCCTTACCAAATACAAAAACTCATTCTCTACACAATTAACATCTAGACACTGTGGGTACCAGCAGAGGTGTTCTCATCACAAAAAGTGACAAACTAGGAAGTGTTCTCCTTCCCTGCAGGTCCTGACATTCCCCTTCCCCCCATATAGAGACACAACAAAACTAGGTGCAAGGGCACAGAGTATAATGGCATCAAAAGTAACGTCAACCAGGGAAACACTCTTTTTCTCTATCAGACATCACTCTCTCAGAGATACTGGTGCTGCTTGTGGAAGGAGTCATCTGCAAGGGACACCACACCAAAAAATGACCCTAATTCAGAAAAATATCTCTATTCCCAAGCTACTGGGAAGCAACAACAATAACTGTCCAGCCTGGAAAAAAAATGTTTTGCTTTCAAAGGAAGAAGGATCCTTTCCCCCATCTACAAGCACAATTTTGTGGAAGCCCCTTGCACCTCATCAAGCAACATCAGTAGGAATCAATGTGAGACCTACAAATATGATATTAAGCAAGCAGACCAAGGTTCAGATGATGAACTACTTATTGCCAAATTCAGACTTAAATTGAAGAAAGCAGGGAAAACCACTACACCTTTCAGGTATGACCTAAATCAAATCCCTTACAATTATGCAGTGGAAGTGACAAATAGATTCAAGGGATTAGATCTGATAGACACAGTGCCTGAAGAACTATGGATGGAGGTCTGTGACACTGTACAGGAAACAGGTATCAAGACCATCCCTAAGAAAAATAAACGCAAAAAGGCAAAATGGTTGTCTGAGGAGGCCTTTCAAATAGCTGTGAAAAGAAGAGAAGCAAAAGGCAAAGAAGAAAAGGAAGGTTATACTTATTTGAATGCAGAGTTTCAAAGAATAGCAAGGAGAGAAAAGAAAGCCTTCCTCCATGATCAATGCAAAGAAACAGAAGAAAACAGTAGAATGGAAACAATAGAGATCTCTTCAAGAAAATTAGAGATACCAAGGGAAGATTTCATGCAAAGATGGGCACAACAAAGGAGAGAAACGTTATGGACCTAACAGAAGTGTAGAATATTAAGAAGAGGTGGCAAGAATACACAGAAGAACTATACCAAAAAGATCTTC
>NC_057419.1:60351318-60353600 GCF_019320065.1 Cervus canadensis
TTCTCTGATAATGAGTGATGTTGAGCATCTTTTCATGTGTTTGTTAGCCATCTGTATGTCTTCTTTGGAGAAATGTCTGTTTAGTTCTTTGGCCCATTTTTTGAGTGGGTCATTAATTTTCCTGGAATTGAGCTGAGGAGTTGCTTGTATATTTTTGAGATTAATCCTTTGTCTGTTGTTTCGTTTGCTATTATTTTCTTCCAATCTGAGGGCTTTCTTTTCACCTTGCCTATAGTTTCCTTTGCTGTGGAAAGGCAAAATTTGATAGTCACCAGTTCAATAGCACATAATAAGTGGAGACTATATCCTTGCTACTCAAAATGTGACTCACAGACCAGCAGCATTGATATCATCCAGAAGCCAGTGATTAATTAAGTCTTGGCCTCTTACTCTGACATCTTGATTGTACCCATTTAAAATATCTTTAAGCATAAGATGGCATTATACTTTTGTTTCAATTATAACAAATGATTTAGGAAACTCATGAGGGGAAGGATAGTCTATTGTATTTCTCTATGTCTTTCCTTTTTCCATTGCTCTTTCTTTCATTTTTTTATCCAAGATTCCTTCTTTTATAAGTTCCGTTTTTGTGTAAAAAAAATTCTTTTAGACTTTTTTAGGGATAGATAAGCTAGAGTCACATTCTTTTAGTTATCCATAATTTAATGATTTTTTTAAATGTCTTCTTCATTCCTGAAAGATAAATTTCCTGTATTGTGAATTCACAGTTGTTAATTCTTTTCTTTTAGTACCTGAAAATTTTGTGTTATTTGCTTCTGACTTCCCTGGTTTCTGAGAAAGCTACTGATATTCAAATTGATGTTCTTCTATAGGTATTTTGTATTTTGTCCTTCGTTGCTTTGAATACTTTTAATTTGCCTTTATTTTTCAGAGGTTTAATTATTATATGTCTGGACATGTATTTATTTGAGTTAGTCCTATTTTGAGTTTGTTTAGTATCTTCAAAGTTTGTGCATGCTCAGTTGCTAGTCGTGTCTGACTCTTTATGATCCTATGGACTGTAACCCACCAGGCTCCTCTGTCCATGGGATTTTCCAGGCAAAAATACTGGAGTGGGTTGCTATTTCCTTCCCCAGGGGATCTTCCTGATCCAGGGATCACGCCCACCTCTCTTGCATTGTCAGGTGGATTCTTTACCACTAAGCCACATGGGAAGCCCAGTCTTTAGTCCTCTGTATTTTACTAAATTTGGGAAATTTTCAGCACCTAGAACCTCACTGTTCCTCCTTGCCTTCTTAGACTCTGATCATATGAATGCTGTATCGTTCATTATTGTCCTACAGGTCGTTATGGTTATTCACTATTTTATTAATCTGTTTTTTTCTCTGTGGTTCAGATTGAATATATTATACTGTATTTTCCTCAAATTCATTGATTCTGTTCCTTCCTATATCTACTACATTACTGAGCTTATCAAGTGACTATTTAAAAAATTGAAATTATTGCATATTTTAGCTCTATAATTTCCAAATGATCATATTTTAACTTCTAGTTTTTTGTTGGTATTTTCTATTTTTGAACATGTTTCATGAGAATTTGTAATTTCTTATTTAAACATATATAATGCCTGAGCTGAAATTCCTGTCAAGTCATTCCAATATCTAATCCTCTCAAATAAGCTGGTGTCAATTAAGAGCCTCTTGGCATTCAAGTTATAATTTTTCAGCTTTTTGTTATAATGCATGATTTTTTATTATATCCTGGACAATTTGATTATACTAGGAGAAAGTGAAAGTCTCTCAGTCGTGTCCGACTCTGCGATCCCATGGGCTATAGAGTTCATGGAATTCTCCAGGCCAGAATACTGGAGTGTGTAGCCGTTTCCTTCACCAGGGGATCTTCCCAACCCAGGGATCGAACCCAAGACGCTGACATTAGAGGTGGATTCTTTACCAGCTGAGCTACCAGAGAAGCCTGAGTCTTATGTTAATCTTCCATTTTATCAAGTAGCCACCCTGTTCAAGTATAGCACACAGATCCTGAACCTACATTTGTGGGATGTGTTCCAATGACATCCTAAAATTTCTGAAGCTTCATGATAGTTTTTTGGTCTGCATCAGTTCAGTTCAGTCACTCAGTTGTGTCTGACTCTTTGTGACTCCATGGACTGCAGCATGCCAGGCCTTCCTGTCCATCACCAACTCCTGGAGTTTACTCAAATTCATGTCCATCGAGTCGGTAATGCCATCCAACCATCTCATCCTCTGTTGGCCCCTTCTCCTGCCTTCAATCTTTTACAGCATCAGGGTTTTTTTTTTTTT
>NC_057419.1:60353708-60413036 GCF_019320065.1 Cervus canadensis
AAAAAAAAAAAAAAGATCATATAGTCATTAAGCATCAATAGGATGATACTCAATAGACCTAAGATGTAAAATGGGAAGCATAGAGTTATTTTGCCTTTAAAAGCAGATTAGAGAGAAAGAAGGATAAGTTATAGAAATCCATCTACTTCAGGGCTGTGGATCGGGACTAGAGGGGGCCTAAAGATCTGACTATGCCTCTCTGCTTCAGCATCTCTGGTTTACAGAGAAAGTTCTAAAAGAGAAATGTATATTTTTACTGAACAAAACCTGTGTGTATAATCGTTGGTGCTTAGAATGTCAGGGCTAGAAGGAATCTGAAAGACAGTCAAGTCCAACCTCCCTACTTCAAATATGAGGAAACTGAGGCCAAGTGAAGGGAAATTACTTTTACAACGTCAAATAGGGAAATGGAAGCAGGGCTTCCTAACTCCCAAGCATTCATATTGATGTGTTCTGAAGCTCATCATCTGGAGATCCATCGAGATGTGTTTAATCACTTCATTAAACAACTTTTTACTGATCACTATTTGCCAGTGTCCTGTATTTCTTTAGTCTTCACCAACTTGTGATATTAAATAAGGGCACAAAGAATATAGGAACATTACTTATACTGATTCTTTTTTTTTTTTTTTAATTTTTTTATTAGTTGGAGGCTAATTACTTCACAACATTTCAGTGGGTTTTGTCATACATTGATATGAATCAGCCATAGATTAACACGTATTCCCCATCCCGATCCCCCCTCCCACCTCCCTCTCCACCCGATTCCTCTGGGTCTTCCCAGTGCACCAGGCCCGAGCACTTGTCTCATGCATCCCACCTGGGCTGGTGATCTGTTTCACCATAGATAGTATACATGCTGTTCTTTTGAAACATCCCACCCTCACCTTCTCCCACAGAGTTCAAAAGTCTGTTCTGTATTTCTGTGTCTCTTTTTCTGTTTTGCATATAGGGTTATCGTTACCATCTTTCTAAATTCCATATATATGTGTTAGTATGCTGTAATGTTCTTTATCTTTCTGGCTTACTTCACTCTGTATAAAGGGCTCCAGTTTCATCCATCTCATTAGAACTGGTTCAAATGAATTCTTTTTAACGGCTGAGTAATATTCCATGGTGTATATGTACCACAGCTTCCTTATCCATTCATCTGCTGATGGGCATCTAGGTTGCTTCCATGTCCTGGCTATTATAAACAGTGCTGCGATGAACAGTGGGGTGCATGTGATTCTTGACCCTACATAACTAAATATTCCAATTCTTGGCAATCTATCCTTTAAATATTTCTAAGGCTGTCATATGTTTCACATGTATTTATGTCCATTATTCCTTTTGCTACCTCTATTCTGTCTGGTCCTGCAGCCTTTCTTATGGAAAACCACTGGAGCCCTCATTATGCCAGAGCTACTAGAAGGCCTATGTCTAAGAAGAGTTTTGAAAGTGCTTTTCTTCCTTTTGTACTCTGTCTTTTCAAAAATGCCAGTAATTAAGACTACTGAACCTTTATTTAATTTTCAATGAAAGAGACCTTTCATAAATTCTTCCAAATTGCCACCTTCTTCCTTCAGATTGAATGTGATTTGAGTTGCCTCCTTGACCCTGTTACACATAGACCTCTGACAAGACAGCCCACTGGTTTACCAAACATGCTACATCTGTCTGAATTCTAATTTAGATTTAAATTGGGAACTCCATAACCTCACATTCTCCCTCCTCCTCACCCAAAGCAACTGACACCTAAATGAAAATATCAACTTTTCTGGGTCTCATGAGTTCAAATGGCCAACACATTGTAATGTATTTTGTTATCCCTTTAGATCAGTGGTTCATAATGGGAGCAATTTTGCACCCCCAGGGAACATTTGGTAATGCCTGGAGACATTTTTGGTTGCCAAACCAGTGGTGGGAGTGCTATTAGCATCTGGTGAATAGAGAACTGCTAAACATCCTACAACACACAGGAAAATACTCCCACCGTCTACCTACTCACACACAACAAATTTATCAATAGTGCTAAGCCTGAGAAGTATTTTGGAGTAGGGCCAGGATCAAGATAGGCCTAACACTAACCCATATGCTCCATGATTTTTGGTTTATTCAGAAAACTACAGTTGAGCTACCACTTCTGGGAATACATATTCTAATAATAGCGAAAGATTACACAGATTTTTTTTTTTTATGTGCCAGGCATAAAATATTTATTGAGGGTACATCATATGAGAAGTATTCTTTTAGGCTAGGCCTGGGCAAATGGTTTATTGTAAAGGGCTAGACCATATATATTTTAGACTTCGTGAGCCATGCTTTATATAGAGTATCTCATTAAATACTCACATTAACTCTATAAAGGAGTTACTATTATTAATCTCATTTTAAATGTGAACAAAAAGAAGTTTCTAGAAGTGTAATTGAGGATTCTGCCCTAAACTGGAGGTCAATCAATACTTTCACTGGAGAGGGCACTGGACTAAATGTTATATTACAGAAATAAATGAGACCCAGTTTCTTGCTGAGAGAAGTATGACCAATAGCAGTCTGCCCACTGCAGTTAAAACATAATCTTAAGTCATACTAAGGCCTACCAGTCCCTACATGATATGACCCCTGATGGCTGTAGGATACTGCCTTACTTTCCAATACCATAACATGAGAAGTTTAAACTTTTATGTTTAAAATTGTGGTCTCCTGATATGAGATTTTAACATGCTATTTCCTTTCATCTGCTTGTATCAAGTGTTCTCTGTTATGGCCTATAAGTTGCCTAGGGGAAGGGACCTGAGTATTAATTTGGTACAGAGCTTACACACTGCTAGTTCTTAATTATAGAACATTTGATAGTAACAACAGCCATGTAGTGAGTGGATAACAAGCAATGAAGGAATTAAGGGTGACATGGGAAACAGGAAGATGGTTAGTTGGAGTGTCCTGACTACAATTTGGTGGGATATACTGGGGTGACTACTTGAACCTTTTTGGGTCTGTGGAATTTCTTTTTATATGTCTAGTTGGAGT
This sequence comes from Cervus canadensis, assembly GCF_019320065.1. Classification (NCBI taxonomy): domain Eukaryota; kingdom Metazoa; phylum Chordata; class Mammalia; order Artiodactyla; family Cervidae; genus Cervus; species Cervus canadensis. The sequence continues at coordinate 60,356,721 of NC_057419.1, forward strand.
CTCAGTCCTCTTAGAAAGAGGAAAGTTGCCATAAGTAAGTTTATAACTTGACATCATTGATACTTAGATAAGAAAAGAACAAATGAAGATAAAATGGAGTAAGAGAGAATAGAAGGGAGTAGAGGACATGAGAAAAGAAGGAAGAGAGGAAAATACAAAAGAAATAGAGGAGATAGAAGAGGAAGAGAAGGCGAGACGGATAAAAGAAGAAAGCAGAAGACACATAGACAAAGGAAGATGAGGAGGTAAGGAGAAGTAGAGATAATGAAAAGAGAAAAAGAAGAGTGGCTAAATGGAATAAAGAAAATAAATCCAACCTTTTGTAAGTGAATGATCACTGGATGCCTAGATAAAAATCTTTATTATTGTTAGTATTCTCAAGCTTACAGTTCCATGGAATAAGGTCCTGTTGAACTTTGCACAATTTCTCATGTAATAAAATTTATCTTGGCAACACATGTTGCCAGAGAGAATGGCAGTGCACCACCATGAATTTTACACATATCAGCATCCTTCTTAGCTGAAACAAACATCCATAGCTCAGACAGATAAACACAAGTCCTAAGCAATTTTATTTTCCTGCAATAGCTAGAGAAGTTTGAATATTTTCTCTCTGTGTTTTTTTAAGCTTTAAATAAGTCACTATTTAAAATTAATTTACTGTCTTCTTGTTCTGAATTATTCAGAGCAGAGTTCCTTCTCAAGGAGGAAGTGCCTAGGAACCAGTCCTGTGAAATTAATGAGAAGTGAAATTCGCATTGGATGCTCTCATTCCAGTGCCCAAGTCTTAATTAATATAGATCACCAGTCTTTTGACTCATGAAATATTTCTAGAAAAACGTTATAAACCATCTCTTTCAATGCTAGCCTGTCCACTGTTCATGTACACACAACTTCATATTTCACAGAGATGGAAATGGACTCACCTAGGCTTCCCAGTTCTTAAACCAGTACGTTTTCCATGACCTCATGTCCTGCCGCTAATGCCAGTATGAGCTACAAGAAAATAGACAAAGCCTATTAGAAAGACTAGAAGTTTGGCCTATTAAGTGGATCCATACTTCCTCTTGTTCTAACTGCCATTGGCCAATAGAAGAATTATATGGCAGTGGATAGTAGGGGGAGAGAGAGAGAATAGGGAAGAGAGGGAAATCATCTAATATAAGGACTCTGCTTATCTCTAGCATGGTGTGGGAGGAAGTTAATGAGTTGGAATGACCTCACCAAGGTCACATAGAAGTAACAAAGGTGGGATTTGGACTCTGGTACCTCTGACTTTAAAGGTTTCTTTTCTTTCCACTTACACCAATTTTCCAACAATATTTCTTGCCCTTTAAAAGGCAGGTTTGTTTTGTTCTCAGAAGTTGGATAAGATCAGATCATAGGACCATGTCAGAACTGGAAAGGACCTTTGAGATTACCTATTTCCATGTTTTCCCAACCTCCTCACTTCTAAAAAAGGTTTTGGATTTAGCTTTTCTCCCATTTTGAGATGATTCGTCTTTTTAATAAAGAATATTTACTAAGCAATAATTAGCTTGTGTTATAATTTTTTTTGATTAAAGAAATATATTGGTTGCACAAGGGAATGTGTAGTCCTATGAGATAAATCTCCATCTATAAGGCACTTACAATCTAGCAGAGAGATATATACGTTGAGTGCATCATTACAGGAGTTATGAATCTTCTTTGAGGAAAATCACCTGGTGGTATAAAAACAAAAACAAAAAATGAGGAAATTTAACGTAGTCTGTGGAGTCACTGTGGAGGAAGGATGGCTTCCACAAAGAGGTGACATTCAAGCTGAGACTTGAAATATAACTAATAGTTTTCTAGGTGAAAAGTAATAGTAGTAATAAAAAGTGCTATTTCCAACACATCATATACAAATACATACTATTAATATAACTAATTATTGTCAATGTTGATCTTCTGGATAAGATAGTGTTTTTCAGGCTTAATTTAATTTTAAGTGCAAAGAATAGCCAGATTTCTGCTTTGAGCATTTGGGAGATAAAGGTGGCATTTACCAATCCAGGAGAATTACAGATGACACAGATTTCTTTATTTTGGGGTTAGTGATGGATTATAAGATTTTGATTTTAAGCATGTTGAGTTTGGATGACTGTAGAATATCCGGTTGTGATGTTAAGTAGGCAGGTAGATGTACCAGTTTGAAACTCAAGAGAAAGGTCTGAACTTGAGGAGTCAATTGGACAAGAATCATTACAGAAAGGCCATGGCCATTGACAAGTTTGCCAGGGAGAATGTGTAGAGTTAGAAAAGAAAAATTTATAAGGCAGTGTCCTGGATGTCTGCTATAAACATTGATAAAAGAGGAGACATCAGTATTCAAGACTTTCAGAAGCCAGAAAGATAAGAAAATACAAAATGCAATGTCAGAGAAGCCAGTGGAAGGAAACAATGCAAGGCAAAGTGCTCAAATCATCCCAGAATTAGTGAAATGAAGCCTGGAAAGTCAGTAGCCATTTACCCAATACATATATTGGGCACATACTTTGTGTCAGACACTGTTATAAATACTGAGAGAACATTGATGAACAAGATGGGCAGAATTCATTGACTAAACTGAGCAGGGAGGGAGCTAAGATGGCAGAGGAATAGGATGGGGAGACCACTTTCTCTCCCACAAATTCATCAAAAGATCACTTGAACGCTGAGCAAACTCCACAAAATAACTTCTGATCACTAGCAGAGGACATCAGACACCCAGAAAAGCAGCCCACTGTCTTCAAAAGGAGGTAGGACAAAATATAAAAGATAAAAAGAGAGACAATAGAGTTAGGGATGGAGATCCACCCCAGGAAGGGAGTCTTAATAGAGGAAGTTTCCAAACACCAGGAAACCCTCTCACCAGTGGGTCTGGGGGAAGTTTTCGAATCTCGGAGGGCAACCTAACTGGGAGGAAAAATAAATGAAACCCACAGATTATATGCCTAAAAACAACTCCCAGCAGAAAAGTATCCCGAACGCTTGTATCCACCACCGGCAGGTGGGGGCTGAATGGAGAGGAGCAGGCAGCGGCATTGCTTAGGGTAAAGACCAGGCCTGAAATCCCTGAGGGCAATCTGAGGGAGCTAACAAGAGATAGCAACTTAAACTGTGGGATGGACTACCCGTCCATTCCCAGAACAAAGGACTAAGCAAATACCAGAGAAGATCTAGCAGGCTGAGGACTGGCCCATCTCCCACCGGAGACAGGAGGCAGGGGGGGAAGGGAAAGGGGCAAACTCGGCCCCAGAGACGGCATCCCCTACTTAACTGCAAACAGGCTTCTAGTCTCTAACGAAAGACTTCCTGAGATTCTGGATGGTTGACATCTGCCGGGAGGGTCACAGCCAGAAAACAGCTTCCCAGAAGAGACACAAGGCGCACCAACCAGCACGCCCAGAAACTGAGACTGGGACTGCGGAGGGGATAAGGCGCACTGCACCGGGGGAGAGTGCACTCGTCAAGCTCCTGGTTGCCTGAGCTGCTCGGCCAGGGAAGGCACAAAACGCAGGCCCAACCCAGTCTGCATCTTTGTGGAGTACCCGAAAACCTGATCCTGAGCGGCTTAGGCCTCGAAAGTGCACACAACTCAGGGCCCGCTCCCTGTAGAGCAACCTGGAGCCTGAGCAGTGTGGACGTGGAAAGCACACATGCGTGAGTGGGGGCAAACCCCGTGTGGCCAGAACACTGCGAGTGCTCCCCACACAGGCCAGTGACATTGGTCTGCAGTGCCCCTCCCTCCCCACAGCACAACTGAACAAGAGAACCTAAACAAGAGACCACTTCTACCCACTTGTGTCAGGGCGGAAATTAGACACTGAAGAGACCTGCAAACAGAAGCCAAATAAACAAAGGGAACTGCTTTAGAAGTGACAGGTGCAACAGATTAAAATCCCTGTAGTTAACACCGACAACCCTGGACAGGGCCTATAGATATTGAGAAGTGTAAGCTAGAACAAGGAGCTATCTGAAACTGAACCGAACCCACACTGCCCACAACAGCTCCAGAGAAACTCCTAGATATATTTTTACTATTACTATTATCTTCTTAATTAAAATTTTTTCTCTTTCTTTTTTTTAAGTCTTCTATTACTCCTCTAATACTCCTTAATTTTCATTTTTATAACCCAATATAACATGGCCAAAAAAAAAAAGACCCTATTTTAAAAGCGAACTTCATATATATTCCTTAATTTTTTTGTGTTTTGTTGTTTTTTAATATTGTATTTTTAAGAGTCTAACCTGTACTCTAGATTTTTAATCTTTGTCTTTCACTATTTGATATCAATTTTGGATATTTAAGAATCCAACCTTCAGTACCCATTTGTACTCAGGAGTGTGATTACTGGTTTGACCACTCTCTCCCCCTTTTGACTCTCTTTTTTCTCCCCCAGATCACCTCTATTTCCTCCCTCCCCCTTCTCTTCTCAATCCAATTCTGTGAATCTCTGTGGGTGTTCTGGGCTGCAGAGAACACTTAGGGAACAGAGTACTGCCTAGATCTGTCTCTCTTCTCTTGAATCCCCCTTTTTCTCCTTCTGCACACCTCTATCTCCTTCCTCCCTCTCCTCTTCTTCATGTAACTCTGTGAACCTCTCTGGGTGTCCCTCACTGTGGAGAATCCTTTCACCATTAACCTAGAAGTTTTATTATCAGTGCTGTATGGATGGAGAAGTTTTGAGGCTACTGGAAGAATAAGACTGAAATCCAGAGGCAAGAGGCTTAAGCCCCAAACCTGAGAACACCAGAGGACTCCTGACTACAGGGAACATTAATTAATAAGAGATCATCCAAAAGCCTCCATACCCACACTGAAATCATCTATCACCCAAGAGCCAATAAGTTCCAGAGCAAGACATACCACGCAAATTCTCCAACTACACAAGAACATAGCCCTGAGCATCAATATACAGGCTGCCCAAAGTCACACCAAACCCATAGACACATCTCAAAACTCACTACTGGACGCTCCATTGTACTCCAGAGAGAAGAAACCCAGCTCCACCCACCAGAACACCGACGCAAGTTTCCCTAACCAGCAAACCTCCACAAGCCAAACCACCCACTGGGAGAAACCTCTGCAGTAAAAAGGAACCACAGACTACCAGAATACAGAAAGGCCACCCCAAACACAGCAATCTAAATAAGATTAAAAGGCAGAGATATCCAGCAGGTAAAGGAGCATGAAAAATGTCCACCAAGCCAAACAAAAGAGGAGGACATAGGAAATCTACCTGAAAAAGAATTTAAAATAATGATAATAAAAATGATCCAAAATCTTGAAAACAAAATAGAATTACAGATAAATAACCTGGAGACAAGGATTGAGAAGATGCAAGAAATGATTAACAAGTACTTAGAAGAAATAAAAAAGAGTCAATTAAAAATGAATAATGCAATAAATGAGACAAAAAACACTCTGGAGGGAAAGAACAGTAGAAGAATGGAGGCAGAAGATAGGATAAGTGAGGTAGAAGATAAAAAGATGAAAATAAATGAAGCAGAGAGGAAAAAAGAAAAAAATAAAAGAAATGAGGACAACCTCAGGGACCCCTGGGACAACGTGAAACACCCCAACATTCGAATCATAGGAGTCCCAGAAGAAGAAGACAAAAAGAAAGGCCATGAGAAAATACTCGAGGAGATAATAGCTGAAAACTTACCCAAAATGGGGAAGGAAATAGTGACACAAGTCCAAGAAACCCAGAGAATCCCAATCAGGATAAACCCAAGGCGAAACACCCCAAGACACATATTAGTCAAATTAGCAAAGATCAAACACAAAGAACAAATATTAAAAGCAGCAAGGGAGAAAAAACAAGTATCACACAAGGGGATTCCCATAAGGATAACAGCTGATCTTTCAATAGAAATTTTTCAGGCCAGAAAGGAAAGGCAAGACATGCTTAAAGTAGTGAAAGAGAATAACCTACAACCCAGATTACTGTACCCAGCAAGGATCTCATTCAGATATGGAGAATTCAAAACCTTTACAGACAAGCAAAAGCTGAGAGAATTCAGCACCACCAATCCAGCTCTTCAACAAATGCTAAAGGATCTTCTCTACACAGGAAACACAGAAAGGTTGTATGAACGTGAACCGAAAACAACAAAGCAAATGGCAACGGGACCATTCTTATCAATAATTACCTTAAATGTAAATGGGTTGAATGCCCCAACCAAAAGACAAAGACTGGCTGAATGGATTCAAAAGCAAGACTGCTATATATGCTGTCTACAAGAGACCTACCCAAAATAAGGGACACATACAGACTGAAAGTGAAGGGCTGGAAAAAAATATTTCACGCAAATGGAGACCAAAAGAAAGCAAGAGTCGCAATACTCATATCAGATAAAATAGACTTTAAATTAAAGGCTGTGAAAAGAGATAAAGAAGGACACTACATAATGATCAAAGGATCAATCCAAGAAGAAGATATAACAATTATAAATATATATGCACCCAACATAGGAGGACAGCAATATGTAAGGCAAATGCTAACAAGAATGAAAGGGAAAATTAACAATAACCCAATATTAGTGGGAGACTTTAATACCCCACTCACAACTATGGATAGATCAACTAAACAGAAAGTTAACAAGGAAACACAAACTTTAAATGACACAATGGTCCAGCTAGACCTAATTGATATCTATAGGACATTTCACCCCCCAAACAATCAATTTCTCCTTTTTCTCGAGTGCACATGGAACCTTCTCCAGAATAGATCACATCCTGGGCCATAAATCTAGCCCTGGTAAATTAAAAAAAAATTGAAATCATTTCAGTCATCTTTTCTGACCACAATGCAGTAAGATTAGATCTCAATTACAGGAAAAAAAAAAAAAAACTATTAAAAATTCCAACATATGGAGGCTAAATAACATGCTTGTGAATAACCAACAAATCATAAAAGAAATAAAAAAAGAAATAAAAATATGCATAAAAAAGAATGAAAATGAAAACACAACAACCCGAAACCTATGGGACACTGTAAAAGCAGTGCTAAGGGGAAGGTTCATAGCAATACAGGCTTACCTCAAGAAACAAGAAAAAAGTCAAATAAATAACCTAACTCTACACCTAAAGCAACTAGAGAAGGAAGAAATGAAGAACCTTAGGGTTAGTAGAAGGAAATGAATCTTAAAAATTGGGGAAGAAATAAATGCAAAAGAAACAAAAGAGACCATAGCAAAAATCAACAAAGCTAAAACCTGGTTTTTTGAAAAAGTAAATAAAATTGACAAACCACTAGCCAGACTCATCAAGAAACAAATGGAGAAGAACCAAACTAACAAAATTAGAAATGAAAATGGAGAGATCACAACAGACAACAGAGAAATACAAAGGATCATAAGAGAGTACTACCAGCAGCTATATGCCAATAAAATGCACAACTTGGAAGAAATGGACAAATTCTTAGAAAAGTGTAGCTTTCCAAAACTGAACCAGAAAGATAGAAGATCTTAACAAACCCATCACAAGCACGGAAATCGAAACTGTAAGCAGAAATCTTCCAGCAAACAAAAGCCCAGGACAAGATGGCTTCACAGCTGAATTCTACCAAAAATTTAAAGAGCTAACACCTGGCTTACTCAAACTCTTCCAGAAAATTGCAGACGAAGGCAAACTTCCAAACTGATTCTATGCGGCCACCATCACCCTAATTCCAAAACCAGACAAAGGTGCCACAAAAAAAGAAAACTACAGTCAAATATCCCTGATGAATATATAAGCAAAAATCCTTAACAAAATTCTAGCAAACAGAATCCAACAACATATTAAAAAGATCATATCATCATGACCAAGTGGGCTTTATCCCAGGAATGGAAGGATTCTTTAATATCCGCAAATCAATCAATGTAATACACCACATTAACAAATTGAAAGATAAAATCATATGATTATCTCAATAGATGCAGAAAAAGCCTTTGACAAAATTCAACATCCCTTTATGATAAAAACTCTCCAGAAAGCAGGAATAGAAGGAGCATACCTCAAATTAATAAAAGCTATATATGACAAATGCACAGCAAACATTGTCCTCAATGCAGAAAAATTGAAAGCATTTCCCCTGAAATCAGGAACAAGACAAGGGTGCCCACTCTCACCACTACTATTCAACATTGGTTTGGAAGTGTTGGCCACAGCAATCCGAGCAGAAAAAGAAATAAAAGGAATCCAGATAGGAAAAGAAGAAGTAAAACTCTCACTGTTTGCAGACGACATGATTCTTTATATAGAAAACCCTAAAGACTCTACCAGAAAATTATTAGAGCTAATCAATGAATACAGTAATGTTGCAGGATATAAAATTAACACACAGAAATCCCTTGCATTCCTATACACTAACAATGAGAAAACAGAAAGAGAAATTAAGGAACCAATACCATTCACCATTGCAACGAAAAGAATAAAATACTTAGGAGTATATCTACCTAAAGAAACAAAAGACCTATATATAGAAAACTATAAAACACTGGAGAAAGAAATCAAAGAGGACACAAATAGATGGAGAAATATACCATATTCATGGATTGGAAGAATCAATATTGTGAAAATGACTATACTACCCAAAGCAATCTATAGATTCAATGCAAGCCCCATCAAGCTACCAACGGTATTCTACACAGAACTAGAACAAATAATTTCACAATTTGTATGGAAACACAAAAAAACCTCGAATAGTCAAAGCAATCTTGAGAAAGAAGAATGGAACTGGAGGAATCAACCTGCCTGACTTCAGGCTCTACTACAAAGCCACAGTCATTAAGACAGTATGGTACTGGCACAAAGACAGAAATATAGATCAATGGAACAGAATAGAAAGCCCAGAGATAAATCCACGTACCTATGGACACCTTATTTTTGACAAAGGAGGCAAGGATATACCATGGCAAAAAGAAAACCTCTTAACAAGTGGTGCTAGGAAAACTGGTCAACCACTCATAAAAGAATGAAACTAGAACACTTTCTAACACCATACACAAAAATAAACTCAAAATGGATTAAAGACCTAAATGTAAGACCAGAAACTATAAAACTCCTAGAGGAGAACATAGGCAAAACACTCTCCGACGTAAATCACAGCAGGATCCTCTATGACCCACCTCCCAGAATATTGGAAATAAAAGCAATAATACACAAGTGGGACCTAATTAAACTTAAAAGCTTTTGCACAACAAAGGAAACTATAAGCAAGGTGAAAAGACAGCCCTCAGAGTGGGAGAAAATAATAGCAAACGAAGCAACAGACAAACGATTAATCTCAAAAATATACAAGCAACTCCTCAGCTCAATTCCAGAAATATAAATGACCCAATCAATAAATGGGCCAGAGAACTAAACAGACATTTCTCCAAAGAAGACATACAAATGGCTAACAAACACATGAAAAGATGCTGAACATCACTCATTATCAGAGAAATGCAAATCTAAACCACAATGAGGTACCATTACACGCCAGTCAGGATGGCTGCCATCCAAAAGTCTACAAGCAATAAAGGCTGGAGAGGGTGTGGAGAAAAGGGAACCCTCGTACACTGTTGGTGGGAATGCAAACTAGTACAGCCACTATGGAAAACAGTGTGGAGATTCCTTAAAAACCTGGAAATAGAACTGCCATATGGCCCAGCAATCCCACTCCTGGGCATACACACCGAGGAAACCAGATCTGAATGAGACACCCCAATGTTCATCGCAGCACTGTTTATAATAGCCAGGACATGGAAGCAACCTAGATGCCCATCAGCACACGAATGGATAAGGAAGCAGTGGTACATATACACCATGGAATATTACTCAGCCAGTAAAAAGAATTCATTTGAATCAGTTCTAATGAGATGGATGAAACTGGAGCCCATTATACAGAGTGAAGTAAGCCAGAAAGATAAAGACCATTACAGTATACTAACGCATATATATGGAATTTAAAAAGATGGTAATGATAACCCAATATGCAAAACAGAAAAAGAGACACAGATGTACAGAACAGACTTTTGGACTCTGTGGGAGAAGGCGAGGGTGGGATGTTCTGAGAGAATAGCATTGAAACAAGTATACTATCAAGGGTGAAACAGATCACCAGCCCAGGTTGGATGCATGAGACAAGTACTCAGGGCTGCTGCACTGGGAAGACCAGAGGGATGGAATGGGGAGGGAGTCGGGAGGGGGGATTGGGATGAGGAACACATGTAAATCCATGGCTGATTCATGTCAATGTATGGCACAAACCACTACAATATTATAAAGTAATTAGCCTCCAAGTAGTAAAAATAAATGAAAAAAAAAAATAAATAACCTGAACAGGACATAACTTGTCAGTAAGAATAATTTCAGTGAATTGGTACGGGTTGATGGCAACCCAGATTGGGTTGAGAAATGAGCTTGAGGTAAGAAAATAGACATTATAAAATACAACCAACTCCTTCAAAAGATTTGGTTTGAAGAAAAGGGGAGAGATAAGGCAGTAGCTGGAGTGGGATATGGGATGCACAGTAATTTTAAAGATGAAGCAGACTTGAACCATATTTCAAGGCCCCCAGTAGTAGGAGTCTATAATAAGGAAGCATGAAGATGTATAAGAAAAATATTATTCATTAGAGTGAAGATTTTGCAACAACAGAAAGGATGGGATCCAAAACACAAATGGAAAGCTTAGCCTCATATGACGAGGTTTTTGGGGGAAGTATAAACTTCCTGAGTGCAGGTTTCTGGCCTCACTTCTTTGTGTCTATGGTATTTGACACGATATCTAGGCTTTCAAAATTTTGGTATAATAAATGAACAACAAGAAGAAACGAATGGTAGAAGTAGATGAAGAAAGTAGTGAAAAAAGGAAGGAAGAAATATTTTGCATTTTGCTTTAGAAGAACCTGACTAGGGTGTTATGGAAGAGATTCTTGTATTACATGGGACATTGCAATGAAGCTACAAGCTCTCCTGTGCTTAGCACACTCTGAAGTGTTCATACTCCACACTTTCTGGAATCCCCCTGAACTGGACTATATTGGAGATCTAAGCTTTGTTGATGGGGTTAGAAATATGGGCCCTAGTGAGGAGATGAAGGATTCAGGAGTAAGAGTAGACTTGTGTACGAGGTTATGAGACATGAACTTGTGCATTAGCTCTATGCTGACAGGACAAAATGTCATTAATATATGTGGGACCATCCATCCTCCCAGGTCAATATGCACTCTTGAGAGGCCTATCAAGATTCTTTGACAAGACAGCTGTTGTATCCTTTCTTGAGACACTAGCTAAATGGGAATGGTAAGGATCATAGGGAAGCTTTCTCTAACTTATCTGAGAGTCCAAATTCAGGAATTTATTCATCCCAGGAGTTTAAAGGCCTAAATGATATTTCTGGCTAAAATTATCACCATATTAATAGTGATGAACGTCTTCATCTTCCCTGGATTTGGTAATATAGATTTTTGAATGCAATTTCAACTTGACCCGAGATACTTATGGTTGAACCTTAAACTCTAAGAGAGATCACATAATAGCGGCAGAAATTAACTAATCTAATCTACTCATTTCAAAGGGAAAATAGCCTAAAGGTAGGGAAACAATTTGCTGAAAGTCATACAGCTCATAAATTCATAGATTGTTAGTTGAAAGATTCATGAAAAACTTATTCAACTTAATGAACAAGGAAGGCTTGGATTCAAATCCTGGCTCTATCAATGACTAGCTGTATAACTCGTGGCTTGTCATTTAGCTTCAATCATCCTTGGCTTCCATAAGTGTGAAATGGGTATGTTAATAATGTTCATCTCACAGGATTATTTTTATAGGCTAAGTAAAATGACATATGTTACCATACATTGCTTCTAAAGTACTACACACCACACATTTTAGATGAGAGATTTGAGGCCCAAGAAAACAGAGGGACTTGCTCACTGAAATATCAAAGGGTACTCTGGGAAACAACAAGGGTTCCATAATCAGATGAGTGGTTAAACTGTTTAACCATGTTAAAAGTATTTATATATTGTAGGACACATTAGAGCCTCTGATGTGCTAATATATGCTGTGAGTTTCCAAGACAGGATAAAATCCGGACAAAAATTAGAAATAATACTATCTTCAAAATATAGCTGTGAGGTTTAAATCATAGACGTGAAAGTGCCTGACACTTAGTAGGCACTCAGTTAGTCTCCTTTCTTCCTTTATTCTCTCCCACTGCCCTGTACCTCTGTTGAATATGCACAGATAGAAATGCCTGAGAGGTATACTGGTGATGTGTAATCCATTATTCTAGTCAGAAATACATGATGCTCTGAAACTGAAAATCTTGCCCACAGGATCCTTGTGACATCTGGCTACCCCACAGTCTTGTGTGGTTCCAATCCACCAACAGGCAAGTGGTAAGGGCCCTTTGTGCTTAGGTCATAATATAGCTAAATGATTTCTTTGTACAGAGTGGAATTTCTAAACTGAATATCTATTCTAATCATCTTGCTGGATGCCAGTGCCAGAGAGAAGTTCATTTTCTCACCCAATTAAAACAGTTGCAACCTAGCTATCTAGAAATCAACAGAGCCGCATCACACTGACACTCTTTTGCAGGGTATGGAAGTTGTCTAAATGACCTTCTGCAGACACTGACTTTTCTCTATTTCATCCATCAGAATCTTGCCTCCTTCTTCCCACATGTATTTCTCTCCCTCTTCCAATATATAAATATAAATACACACACACACACACACACACACACACACACATATATATATATAAAGAGACAAAAGAGTTAGGGATGACAGAGACCTGTCCTGGGGAGGGAGTCGTAAAAGAGAAGTTTCAAAACACCAGGAAACCCTCTCACCAGCGGGCCTGTGGGGAGTTTTGGAATCTCAGAGGGCAGCATAACCGGGAGGAAAAAATAAATAAATAAAACCCACAGATTATACGCCTAACTGCAGCTCCCAGCAGAGAAGGAGCCTATAGGCTCCTGTCCAGCACCAGCAAGCCAGGAGCTGAACAGGGAGGCATGGGCTGCATTGCTTAGGGCAAGGACCAGGCCTGAATGCCCTGAGGGCAATCTGAGGGAGCTAATGTGAGTTAGAAACCCAAACTCTGGGATAGCCAGAGAGAGAGAGAGAAAAGAAAAAAAAAATAAAGAGGAGAGAGAGAGAACTTTCCCATGAAAAGCTCTAACCGAAGGCACTGCCAGGCTCACTCACAGAACAAAGAACTGAGTGAATACCAGAGGAGAGCTAGCTAGCAGTGGACCAGCCCATCCCCCACTGAAGGCAGGGAGGCAGGCGGGTGACAGCCAGAGCCAGAAGGCAAGGGACAAACTCAGCCCCAGAAATGGCATCCTCTACAAACTGCGAGGAGGCTCCCAGTTGCTAAACAAGCCTTCCTGGGATGCTAGACTGTTGACATCCACCAGGAGTGTCGGAGCCAGAGATCAGCTCCCCAGAAGAGACACAAGGCACACCTGAGAAAGTGCTCCTGCTATGCACCTGGGAAACTGAGTGGCCAGGACCCGGGAGGTGAAAAGACGCAATGCCCCACCTGGGGAGAGTGCACTCGCCAAGCACCTGGTCGCCTCAGCTGCTCAGAGGTGGAAAGGGCACAAAATGCAGGCCCAACTGAGTCTATGCCTTTGTGGAGTACCTGAGAACCTGAACCTGAATGGCTTAGATCTGGGAAGTGCATGCAACCCAGGGTCCACTTTAGACATTTCCCCTGCAGAGCAACCTGGAGGCTGAGCAGTGTAGAATGGGAAAGCACACATGCCACCTACGGGGGAAACCCCAGTGCAGCCCAGACACTCCGAGCACTCCCACACACGCCAGTGATATTTGTTTGCAGTGTTCCTCCCTCCCCACAGCAAAACCGAAGTGAGCCTAAATAAATGACCACCTTCACCCCCTTGTGTCAGGGCAGAAGTTACATACTGAAGAGACTTGCAAAGAGTGGAAGCCAAAATAAACAAAGAAGAGGGAACTGCTTTGGAAGTGACAGGTGCAATGGATTAAAACCCTGTAGTTAGCATTGGCTACATTGGAAGGGACCTATAGACCTTAAGAAGAAGTTAAGCTGAAACAAGAAACTATCTGAAACTGAACTGACCCCACACTGCCCTCAACGGCTCCAGAGAAATTCCTAGATATATTTTACTATTATCATTTTTTAATTTTTTTCATTTTTAAGTTATTTATTACTCCTTTAATTTTCATTTTTAAAACCTACTATTACCTTTCAAAAAACACCCTATTTTTAAAGCAAATTTCATATATATATATATATTTATATTTATAATTTTTGCGATTTTGTTTTGTTTTTTAAATATTGTATTTTTGAGAGTCTAACTTCTAGTCTAGATTTGTAATCTTTGCTTTTTGGTATTTGTTATAAATTTTGTACCTTTAAGAATCCAATCTTCAGTACCCATTTTTACTTAGGAGTGTGAGTACTGGATTGATTGCTATCTCCCCTTTTGACTCTCCTTTTTCTCCCCCAGGTCACTTGTATTTCCTCCCTCCCCCTTCTCTTCTCTACTTAAACCTGTGAATCTCTTTGGGTGTTCCAGGCTGTGGAGAGCACTTAGGGAACTGATCACTGGCTAGATTGGCCTCCCTCCTTTTGACTCCCCTTCCTCTCCTCCTGGTCAGCTCTATCTCCCTCCTCCCTGTTCACTTCTCCATGTAACTCTGTGAAACTCTCTGGGTGTTCCTCACCATGGAGAATCTTTTCACCATTAGCCTAGATGTTTTATCATTGGTGCTGTATGGGTGGAGAAGTCTTGAGGCTACTGTAAGAATAAGACTGAAAGCCAGAGGCAGGAGGCTTAAATTCAAAACTTGAGAACACCAGGAAACTCCTGATTTCAGGGAACAGTAATCGACAAAGTCTCATCCAAAAGCCTCCATTCCTACACTGAAACCAAGCTCCACTCAAAAGCCAAAAAGTTTCAGAACAAGACATTCCAAGATAATTCTCCAACAATGCAGGAACACAATCCTGACAGCAAGAATATAGGCGGCCACAAGTCACACCAAACCCATAGACACCTCAAAACTAATTACTGGACACTTCATTACACTCCAGAGAGAAGAGATCTAGCTCCACCCAACAGAACACCGACGTAAGCTTCCCTAACCAGGAAACCTTGACAAGCCATTCGTCCAACCTCATCCACAGGGAGGAACCTCCACAATAAAGAGGAACTGCAAACTTCCAGCATACAGAAAGGCCACCCCAAACACAGCAACCTAAACAAGATGAAAAGGCAGAGAAATATTCAGCAGGTAAAGGAACATGATAAAAGCCCACCAAACCAAACAAACAAGGAGGAGATAGGGAGTCTACCTGAAAAATAATTCAGAATAATGACAGTAAAAATGACCCAAAATCTTGAAAACAGAATAGAGTTACAGATAGTCTGAGACAAAGATTGAGAAGATGCAAGAAAAGTTTAACAAGGACCTAGAAGACATAAAAAAGAGTCAATCAATAATGAATAATGCAATAACTGAGGTCAAAAGCACTCTGGAGGGAACCAACAGGAGAATAACTGAGGCAGAAGATAGGATAAGTGAAGTATAAGATAAAATGGTGGAAATAAATGAAGCAGAGAGGAAAAAAGAAAAAAAAAGAATTAAAAGAAATGAGAACAACTTCAGAGAGCTCTGGGACAATGTTAAACACCCCAACATTTGAATCATAGGAGTCCCAGAAGAAGAAGACAAAAAGAAAGGGCATGAGAAAATACTTGAGGAGATAATAGTTGAAAACTTCCCTAAAATGGGGAAGGAAATAGCCACCCAAGTCCAAGCAACCCAGAGAGTCCCAAACAGGATAAACCCAAGGTGAAACACCCCAAGGCACATATTAATCAAATTAATAAAGATCAAACACAAAGAACAAATATTAAAAGCAGCAAGGGAAAAACAACAAATAACTCACAAGGGGATTCCCATAAGGATAATAGCTGATCTTTCAATATAAACTCTTTAAGCAGAAGGGAATGACAGGACATACTTAAAGTGATGAAAGAGAAAAACCTACAACCCAGATTACTGTACCCAGCAAGGATCTCATTCGAATATGAAGGAGAAATCCAAAGCTTTACAGACAAGCAAAAGCTGAGAGAATTCAGCACCACCAATCCAGCTCTTCAACAAATGTGAAAGGATCTTCTCTAGACAGGAAACTCAGAAAAAGTTTATAAACTCAAACCCAAAGCAACAAACTAAATGGCAATAGGATCATACTTACTTTAAATGCAAATGGGTTGAATGCCATAACCAAAAGACAAAGACTGGATGAATGGATACAGAAACAAGACCCCTATATATGTTGTCTACAAGAGACCCACATCAAACCTAGGGACACATAACAGACTGAAAGTGAAGGGATGGAAAAAGGTATTTCATGCAAATGGAGACCAAAAGAAAGCAGGAGTAGCAATACTCATATCAGATAAAATAGACTTTGAAAAAAGGCCATGGAAAGAGACAAAGGACACTACATAAAGATGAAAGGATCAATCCAAGAAGAAGATATAGCAATTATGAATATATATGCACCCAACATAGGACCACCTCAATATGTAAGGCAAATGCTAACAAGTATGAAAGGGGAAATTAACAGTAACACAATAATAGTGGGAGACTTTAATACCCCACTCACACCTATGGATAGATGACTTAAACAGAAAATTAGCAATGAAACACAAACTTTAAATGATACAATGGACCAGTTAGACCTAATTGATATCTATAGGACCTTTCACACTAAAACAAAGAATTTCAGCTTTCCCTCAAGTACACACAAAACCTTCTCCAAGACAGATCATATCCTGGGCCATAAACCTAGCCTTGGTAAATTCATAAAAAATTGAAATCATCTCAAGTATCTTTTCTAATCACAATGTGCTGATTACATGTCAATTACAGGACAAAAAAACTATTAAAAATACAAACATATGGAGGCAAAACCACACACTTCTGAATAATCAACAAATCACAGAAGAAGCCAAATGTACATAGGAAAAATGAAAGTGAAACCTGCCTGACTTCAGGCTCTACTACAAAGCCACAGTCATCAAGACAGTATGGTACTGGCACAAAGCCAGAAATATAGATCAGTGGAACAGAATAGAAAGCCCAGAGATAAATCCACATACCTATGGACACCTTATCTTCGATAAAGGAGGCAAGGATATACAATGGAAGAAAGACAACCTCTTTAACAAGTGGTGCTGGGAAAACTGGTCAACCACTTGTAAAAGAATGAAACTAGAACACTTTCTAACACCATACACAAAAATAAACTAAAAATGGGTTAAAGATCTACATGTAAGACCAGAAACTATAAAACTACTAGAGGAGAACATAGGCAAAACACTCTCCGACGTAAATCACAGCAGGATCCTCTATGACCCACCTCCCAGAATATTGGAAATAAACGCAAAAAGACACAAATGGGACCTAATTAAACTTAAAAACTTTTGCACAACAAAGGAAACTATAAGCAAGGTGAAAAGAAAGCCCTCAGATTGGAAGAAAATAATAACAAATGAAGCAACAGACAAAGGATTAATCTCAAAAATATACAAGCAACTCCTCAGCTCAATTCCAGAAAAATAAATGACCCAATCAAAAAATGGGCCAAAGAACTAAACAGACATTTCTCCAAAGAAGACATACAGATGGCTAACAAACACATGGAAAGATGCTCAACATCACTCATTATCAGAGAAATGCAAATCAAAACCACAATGAGGTACCATTACACACCAGTCAGGATGGCTGTTATCCAAAAGTCTACAAGCAATAAATGCTGGAGAGGGTGTGGAGAAAAGGGAACCCTCTTACACTGTTGGTGGGAATGCAAACTAGTATAGCCACTATGGAGAACAGTGTGGAGATTCCTTAAAAACCTGGAAATAGAACTGCCATATGGCCCAGCAATATCACTTCTGGGCATACACACCAAGGAAACTAGATCTGAAAGAGACACATGCACCCCAATGTTCATTGCAGCACTGTTTATAATAGCCAGGACATGGAAGCAACCTAGATGTCCATCAGCAGACGAATCGATAAGGAAGCTGTGGTACATATACACCATGGAATATTACTCAGCCATTAAAAAGAATTCATTTGAATCAGTTCTAATGAGATGGATGAAACTGGAGCCCATTATACAGAGTGAAGTAAGCCAGAAAGATAAAGACCAATACAGTATACTAACGCATATATATGGAATTTAAAAAGATGGTAATGATAACCCAATATGCAAAACAGAAACAGAGACACAGATGTACAAAACAGACTTTTGGACTCTGTGGGAGAAGGCGAGGGTGGGATGTTCTGAGAGAATAGCATTGAAACATGTATACTATCAAGGGTGAAACAGACCACCCCTCCAGGTTGGATGCATGAGACAAGTGCTCAGGGCTGCTGCACTGGGAAGACCCAGAGGGATCGGGTAGAGAGGGAGGTAGGAGGGAGGATCGGGATGGGGAACACATGTAAATCCATGGCTGATTCATGTCAATGTATGGCAAAAACCACTACAATATTGTAAAGTAATTAGCCTACAACTAATAAAAATAAATGAAAAAAAAAACCAAAACACAACCCAAAACCTATGGGATTCAGTAAAAGCAGTGGTAAGGGGAAGGTTCATAGCATTACAAACTCACCTCAAGAAACAGGAGAAAAATCAAATAAATAACCTCACTTTACACCTAAATCAACTAGAAAAAGAATAAATGTAGCACCCCAGGGTTAGTAGAAGGAAAGAAGTCATAAAAATTAAGGCAGAAATAAATGCAAAAGAAATAAAGGAGACCGTAGCCAAAATAAACAAAGCTAAAAGCTGTTTCTTTGAGAAGTTAAATAAAATAGACAAACCATTAACCAGGCTCATCAAGAAAAAAAGGGAGAAGAATCAAATCAACAAAATTAGAAATGAAAATGGAGAAATCACAACAGACAATACAGAATGCAAAAGATCATAAGAGACTACTATCAGCAACTATATGTCAATAAAATGGACAACTTGGAAGAAATGGACAAATTCTTACAAAAGTATAACTTTCCAAAACTGAACCAGGGAGAAATAGAAAATCTTAGAAGACACATCATAAGCACAGAAATCGGAACTGTAATCAGAAATCTTCCAACAAACAAAGCCCAGGACAAGATGGCTTCACAGCTGAATTCTACCAAAAATTTAGAGAAGAGCTAACACATATCCTACTCAAACTCTTCCAGAAAATTGTAGAGGAAAGTAATCTTCCAAAATTATTCTGTGAGGCCACTGTCACCCAAATACCAGAAGCAGACAATGATGCCAGAAAAAAAGAAAACTACAGGCCAATATCATTGATGAACATAGATGCAAAAATCAACAAAATTCTAGCAAACAGAATCCAACAGCATATTAAAAAGTTCATACCTCATGACGAAGTGGGCTTTATCCCAGGGATGCAAGGATTCTTCAGTATTCACACATCAGTCAATGTGATACACCACATTAACAAATTGAAAGATAGAAACCATATGATTATCTCAATAGATGCAGAGAAACCTTTGACAAAATCCAACATCCATTTATGATAAAAAAAAAAAATACCCTCCAGAAAGCAGGCATAGAAGGAACATACCTCAACATAATAAAAACCATATATGATGAACCCACAGCAAACATTGTCCTCAATGGTGAAAAACGGAAAGCATTTCCCCTAAAGTCAGGAACAAGATAAGGATGCCCACTCTCACCACTACTATTCAACATAGTTTTGGAAGTTTTAGCCACAGCAATCAGAGAAGAAAAAGAAATAAAAGGAATCCAGATAGGAAAAGAAGAAGTAAAACTCTCACTGTTTGCAGATAACATGATCCTCTATATAGAAAACCCTAAAGACTCTACCAGAAAATTACTAGAGCCTAATCAATGAATATAGTAAAATTGCAGGATATAAAGTTATCACACAGAAATCCTTTGCATTCCTATAAACTAACAATGAGAAAACAGAAAGAGAAATTAAGGAAACAATTCCATTCACCATTGCAACGAAAAGAATAAAATACTTAGGGATAAATGTACCTAAAAACAAAAGACCTATATATAGAAAACTATAAAACACTGATGAAAGAAATCAAAGATGACACAAATAGATGGAGAAATATACCATGTTCATGGATTGGAGGAATCAATATAGTGAAAATGAGTATATTACCCAAAGCAATGTATAGATTCAATGCAATCCCTATCAAGCTACCAATGGTATTTTTCAGAGAACTAGAATAAATAATTTCAAAATTTGTATAGAAATACAAAAAACCTCGAATAGCCAAAGCAATCTTGAGAAAGAAGAATGGAACTAGAGGAATCAACCTGCCCGACTTCAGGCTTTACTACAAAGCCACAGTCATCAAGACAGTGTGTACTGGCACAAAGACAGAAACATAGATCAATGAAACAAATAGGAAGCCCAGAGACAAATTCATGCACCTCTGGACACCTTATCTTTGACAAAGGAGGCAAGAATATACAATGGAGAATGACAATCTCTTTAACAATTGGTTCTGGGAAAACTGGTCAACCACTTGTAAAAGAATGAAACTATAACACTTTTAACACCATACACAAAAATGAACTCATAATGCATTAAAAGTCTAAATATAAGACCAGGAACTATAAAACTCCTAGAGGAAAACATAGGCAAAACACTCTCTGACGTAAATCACAGCAGGATCCTCTATGACCCACTTTCCAGAGTAATGGAAATAAAAGCAATAATAAACAAATTGTACCTAATTAAACTTTAAAGTTTTTTCACAACGAAGGAAACTATAAGCCAGGTGAAAAGACAGCCTTCCGAATGGGAGAAAATAATAGCAAATAAAGCAACTTTCAAAGAATTAATGTCAAAAATATACAAGCAACACCTGCAGCTCAATTCCAGAAAAATAAGTGACCAAATCAAAAAATGGGCCAAAGAACTAAACAGACATTTCTCCAAAGAAGATTTACAATTGGTTAACAAACACATGAAAAGATGCTCAACATCACTCATTATCAGAGAAATGCAAATCAAAACCACAATGAGGTACCATCTCATGCCTGTCAGAATGGCTGCTATCCAAAAGTCTACAAGCAATAAATGCTGGAGAGGGTGTGGAGAAAAGGGAACCCTCTTACACTGTTGCTGGGAATGGAAAGTAGTACAGCAACTATGGAGAAGTTGGTGGAGATTCCTTAAAAAACTGCAAATAGAACTGCCATATGACCCAGAAATTCCACTGCTGGGCATACATACCAAGGAAATCAGAACTGAAAGACACATGTACCCCAATGTTCATCACAGCACTGTTTACATTAGCCAGGACATGGAAGCAACCTAGATGTCCATTGGCTGATGAATGGATAAGAAAGCTGTGGTACATATAACAATGGAATATTACTCAGCTATTAAAAAGAATGTACTTGAACCAGTTCTAATGAGGTGGATGAAACTGAAGTTTTTTATATAGAGTGAAATAAGTCAGAAAGAAAAACACAAATACAATATGTTAATGCACATATATGGAATTTAGAAAGATGGTAACGATGACCCTATATGCGAGACAGTGAAAAAGACACACATGTAGAGTAGATTTTTGGACTCTGTGGGAGAAGGCAAGGGTGGGATGATTTGAGAAAATAGCATTGAAACATGTATATTATTATATGTGAAATAGATCACCAGTCCAGGTTTGATGCATGAGACAGGGTGCTCAGGGCTGGTGCACTGGGATGACCCTGAAGGATGGGAGGTGGGGGGAGGGAGGCAGGAGAGAGGTTCAGGATGGGGAACACATGTACACCCATGGCTGATTCATGTGAATATATGGCAAAAACCACCACAATATTGTAATTAGCCTCCAATTGAAATTAAAAAAAAATAAAAGAAATTAAAAAAGAAATCAATATCTCATAAAAAAAATGAAAAGAGCTTATGATTTAAAATGTCTTCTTATTGGCCTACTGAATATAGTGCCAGAGATGGTATCTTTCAGGTGCTGTCTGATGTTAATCCAATCTCAGATACTATCTTCACAAAATTCACTTAAACTTCTGATATTCTACTTCTTATTGACACTTTGTTCTGAGCTTAAGATGTTGTCTGAATTCTTTCTTAGTTTCCTGAACTCCATTATCTAAGTATGCTCAGGAATGTCTCTAAATCTTTTGGAATCCAGACCCATTATGCCTGAGAATAGAGGAAAGTGAGTTTAAGCTTGTATACCTTCTATGGATAGTTTTTCTAGCAGCCAGATCTTTGAAGCTAAAACCTGTCCTGTCTTAAGGACAGTTCTAATTGAAGATCTTGAGGGTATTTAATTTATTCAGTCATGCTCTAAAAATTAGCCTGCTCTGCACAAATAACTAAAAATAATTGAATGCTTTCTACATGCCAAATGGGCTTCCCTGGTGGCTCAGATGGTAAAGAATCTGCTTGCAATGCAGAAGACGTGGATTCAATCCCTGGGTCTGGAAGATTCCCTTGAGAAAGGAATGGCTACCCACTCCAGTATTCTAGTCTGGAGAATTCCATGGACAGAGTAGCCTGGTGTGTACCTGGACACTGTAGCCTGGTGATCTACAGTCCATGGGGTTGCAAAGAGTCAAACACGACTGAGTGGCTAACACTGTCACTTTCACTATATGCCAAGCACCACTTTGGGCTTCCCAGGTGGCACTAGCAGTAAAGTCACCTGCCAATGTAGGAGACATAAGAGAGGTGAGTTTGATCCCTGGGCTGGGAAGATCAGCTGGAGAAGAGCATGGCAACCCACTCTGGTATTCTTGTCTGGATAATCCCCACAGATAGGGGGGCCTGGGGGGGCTATAGTCCATAGGGTAACACAGAGTCAAATATGACTGAAGCGACTTAGCACTCATAGAAGCACCACTTTAAGCACCATAACATACATTGTTTCATTTAATACTCAGAACAACCTATGAGGAGGCACATGTTTTATTGCTATTTTAAAAATGAGAAAGTTGAGGCTTAGAGAGATGAATGATTTGTTGAAAGTCACACAACCAGTAAATTGTCTACTAATATACCAAATTTCTTCTAAGATACATCATATATTGTATCTGCTTTTATAAAGATTCCTGAGTAGTGGGGGGCACAAATAATTGACAGACATGTGTGATCAAGAATTTTCTCTCTTCAAAAATCCAGCAACTCCCTCCTCACATCTTATCTTTTCCCTCCACATCTCACCACCAAACTGACTCACCTAGGTTACCCTCTACCCACACTCTCTGCCTTTCCTCCTGCTGTTACATTGGGTAGAAGTAAATCTCTACACCTATGCTCCACTTTAACCTTCACAAAACTTCCCTTTTGCAACAAGCTGTTTACTTCTCATGGTCTTTCACACTGCATTATTTCCATCACCTACAAACATGCCTTAATATCTCCACTTTGTACTTCATGAGGAGTATCTTGTCTGTTTTTGGTCAATCATTTCTCTATGTAAAGTTAAGTCATACAACCAGCTTATAGAGTTCCATTAAATAACTGAATGAAGTTTTACAGAAATTATATTTAACCTATATGATAAACTATAGAGATTTGGCATACTCTAAAGAACTTCCATCTCAACTTCAATACCAATGACCAGCTATCACAACGAATATATCTGTCAATTTTTTGACATCTTCTGCAATGCTTTTCAGTAAAGTTGTATAATTTTTAAAATAATGGATTTTCACTTTTATAAAAAATCTTCTTTAGATGACAAAATTTATGTTTTCAAAAGCTATATATATTAAACTTTTTATTAAAAGATAACAGATTCACATACAGTTTTCAGAAATAACAGACATCCCAAGTTCCTTTTACTCAGTTTCTCCAAAGGTAACATCTTGCAAAAATGCCATATAATTATCACAACCATGATATTGACATGGATACAGATAAGATACGTAAGATTTCTATCACTAGGGTTCAAGATGATGGAGTAGGAGGACGTGTGCTCATTTTCTCCTGCAAGAGCACCAAAATTGCAACTAACTGTTGAACAACTATTGACAGCAGAATGCTGGAAGCCATAAAAAAAAAAAATACCCCATGTCCAAAGACAAAGAAGAAGCCAAAACGAGATGGGAGGAGGGGCACTAATGCAATAAAATCAAATCCCATACCAGCTGGGTGGGTGACCCACAGGCTGGATAACAGAAATACCAAAGAAGTTCTACTGTTGTGAAGATTCTGAGCCTTATGTCATTCAGGCTTCTCAGCCTGGGGATCCAGAGCAAAAGGACTGTGTATCCCAAGGGAATCTGCCTTTGAAGGCCAGTAGGATTTGATTACAGGATTTCCACAGGACTGGGAGAAACAGACTCCATTCCTGGAGGGTACAAACAGAATCTTGTGAATGGCAAGGCTCAGGGAAAAGGAGAAATGACCCCATAGGAGACTGAATCAGACCTATCTCCTAGTGTTGGAGGGTCTCCTATGGATGTGTGGGTCAACAGTGGCTTGCCATGTGGTTGGGGGTACTGGCAGCAGCAGTCTTGCAATATGTCTCTTGGCATCAGTCCTCTTGGAGGTCACCATTAATCCTGTCAGAGACCCTGTAGACCTCAGGGCTGGGTCACCTCAGGCTAAACAGCTAACAGGGAGAGAGCCCAACTCCACCCATCAGTAGATAATTGGATTAAAGTTTTACTAAGCACAGCCCTGCACACCAGAGCAAGGCCCAGTTTTTCCTATTGCCAGTTCTTCTCATCAGGACTGATGAGCTTCCTTCTAACCAGGAAGCTTACGCAAGCCTCTTAGCCACATCCACCAGAGGGTAGATAGAAAGAGCAAGAAGAACCACAATCCCATGGCAACTAAAACAAAACACACACACACACACACACACATAGATGATCCAGGATCTTGGGAAAACAATGGAGAAGATGCAAGAAGTGTTTACTGAAGACTTAAAAGAACTAAAGAACAAACAGAGATGAACAATACACTAGAAGGAATCAATAGCAGAATAACTGAGGCAGAAGAAGGGACAAGTGACCTGGAGGATGGAATGGTGGAAATCACTTCCAAGGAACAGAATATAGAAAAAATGAATGAAAAAAAAATTAAGATAGCCTAAGAGACCTCTGGACATTATTAAACTCACCAGCATTCACACTATAGGTAGGGGTCCCAGAAAGAGAAGAGAGAAAGGACCCTAGAAAATATTTGAAGAGATAATTACTGAAAGCATCCCTAACATAAGAAAGGAAATAGTCAATCAAGTCCAAGAAGTGCAGGGAATGCATATATATGGAATTTAAAAAGATGGTAACGATAACCCTATATGCAAAACAGAAAAAGAGACACAGATGTACAGAACAGACTTTTGGACTCTGTGGGAGAAGGTGAGGGTGGGATGTTTTGAGAGAACAGCATTGAAACATGTATATTATCAAGGGTGAAACAGATCACCACCCCAGGTTGGATGCATGAGACAAGTGCTTGGGGCTGGTGCACTGGGAAGACCCAGAGGGATGGGGTGGGGAGGGAGGTGGGATGGGGGATTGGGATGGGGAATACATGTAAATTCATGGCTGATTCATGTCAATGTATGGCAAAAACCACTACAATATTGTAAAGTAATTAGCCTCCAACTAATAAAAATAAATGGGGAAAAAAAGAAGTGCAGGGAGTCCCAGGCAGGATGAACCCAAGGAGGAATACACCAAGACACATAGTAATCAAACTGATAAAAATTAAAGACAAAGGTAAAATATTAAAAGCAACAAGGGAGAAATGGCAAATAACATACAAGGGAACTCCCATCGAGCTATCAGCTGATTTATCAACAGAAACTCTACAATCCAGAAAGGGACAACACAGTATATTTAAAGTTGTGGAAAAGAAGAACCTGGAACCAAGAATATTCTACCTGGCAAGACTCTCCTTCAGATTTATTGGATAAATCAAAAGCTTTTCAGATAGGCAAGTTAGCTTCAGCACCACCAAATCAGCTTTACAACAAATGCTGAAGGAACATCTCTAGGGAGGAAACACAAGAGAAGGAAAAGACCTAGCACAATAAACCCAAAACAATTAAGAAAATAATAGGATCAGTCATATTGATAACGACCTTAAAGGTAAATGGATTAAATGCACCAACCAAAAGAATAGACTGGCTGAGCAGATAAAAACATGTGTATGTATGCACACCCACTTACTACATCACTCTACTTAACCCTTCAAATTGTATATAGTTATTGAAAACTGATAAACATCTTTTACTTTTGTGATTATGTAACTATTATTCACTTAACACCATTATATTATGTTTCAGTTCAGTTCACTCCAGTCGCTCAATAATGTCCGACTCTTTGTAACCCCATGCACTGCAGCATGTCAGGCTTCCCTGTCCATCACCAACTCCTGGAGCTTGTTCAAACTCATGTCCATCAAGTTGGTGATGCCATCCATCCATCTCATCTTCTGTCATCCCCTTCTCCTCCTGCCTTTAGTCTTTCCCAACATCAGGATCTTTTCTAATGAATTGGTTTTTTGCATCAGGTGGCCAAAGTATTGGAGTTTCAGCTTTAGCATCAGTACTTCCAATGAATATTCAGGGCTGATTTCCCTTAGGATTGACTGGTTTGATCTCCTTGCAGTTCAAGGGACTCTCAAGAGTCTTCTTCAACACCAGATCTCAAAAGCATCAATTCTTTGGTGTTCAGCCTTCTTTATGGTCCAACTCTCACATCCGTACATGACTACAGGAAAAATCATAGCTTTGACTATAGAAATCTTTGGCAGCAAAGTAATGTCTCTGCTTTTTAATATGCTGTCTAGGTTTGTCATAGCTTTTCTTCCAGGGAGTAAACATTTAACCAACAGAAAATAATAGAATTCTGTATCACTAAAACTACCACTTAGTAGAAAAAGTTGTAATCACTTTTTAAAATCCAAGTGCATATCAGAATTATCTTGAAATGTTTTTGAAAAATACAAATGCCCAGGTATTGCCTTTTTTCTCCAAAGCTCCAGATGTGTTTCTAATGAGTAGCTCTGTTTAAAAACAACTAAAGCATATGATAATCTTTTACTTTTATCTACTTCGTTTCACTTTTGCTATTTCATATTCAGTATTCTCATTTCAATTAGTTTATGTTTTCCAATTTCTCCATCTCTTTTTTTGTTTTTTTTTCTCAAGGCTTTATCAAGTGTAGTAGAAAAGCACTGGTATACATATACACAAAAATAGTGTGTGTGTGTGTGTGTGTGTGTGTATAAGATTTATGAATTTTTGCCTAGCTAAAAAAATTATGGCATTTCAATTTGACTTGCTGGACTTTGTATGACTAGAATGCTAGAATTCTAATTTATATTCACTCAAAACTTTGATACAGTTCCACGTATCTGCCATCTATTTCTGCTAAAAATCTAGAAAATTTGTTATCTTTTTTTTTCCATTTATTTTTATTAGTTGGAGGCTAATTACTTTACAATATTGTAGTGGTTTTTTCCATATATTGATATGAATCAGCCATGGATTTACATGTGTTCCCCATCCTGAACCCCCCTTCCACCTCCCTCCCCATCCCATCCCTCTGGGTCATCCCAGTGCACAGATCGCCAGTCCAGGTTGGATGTATCTTAGTTATTTTTTTAAAATTTGAATGAGGCTTGAAATTTCTAATTGAATTCTGAGAATATAAGGAAACATTATCTTTAAAAACCAAACAAACTAGAAATTAACATGTTATTCAATATTATTAACTAAAGTAAAAATTTTGTTCAAATTTCACAGGATTGTATGCTAGTGTCCATTACTTGTTTTCATACCTTACTCAAGACTCCACAGTGTATTTAATTGCATTGAGCAGCTTCAGCTGCATGCAACAAATTCTGATAAACTCTCTTTTCATTTTTATTCTACTACAAATATTTTCTAATTTTCCTTCTTATGGCTTCTAAAATACTCCCATCATTTAAAAGTAGACATTTAACTTCCAAATACATGGGATTTCTTAAAGTAAAAAGGAGTTCTATCATGACAAGTATCCCTTCGGTAGCCTTTTGTAACTATACTCAGTGTCCTTCAAATACCTACCACCACCCCATGCCTAATGCCCAGTAATCATGAATAAGTTCTCTTTTTATAATTTTGTTATGTCAAGAATGTTTTATAAATGAAACTGTACAGTGTATGACCTTTTGAGATTGTCTTTTTTCAGTCATCATAGTTTGCTGGAGATTCATCTAAGTCATTTCACTTATTACTAGTTTGCTCCTTATTATTGCCAAAGAATATTCGACTGTATGGATATATCATAGTTTGTTTAGCCATTTACTTGTTTAAAGACATACAGTTTTCTTCAAGGTTTCTGGCCTTACAAATAACATCACAAAGGGCATTTGTCTACAGGTTTTGTGTGAACACACGTTTTTATTTCTCTGGGATAAATTATCAAAGTGTAATAGTTACATTTTATGTTAACTACATGCTTAAATTTATAAGGCACAGCCAAAATGCTTTCCAGAGTAGCATTTTATATTCCCACCAGCAATGTGTTTGATCCAGTTTCTCATTATAACTAGAAGTCGATTTTTTTTCAATGGTTTTTAATTTTAGCCATTTTGATAAGTGTGTAGTGGTATAACTTTATTTCATTATATTATTTAAAATTTCTAGGGTGGAGGGTCTAAAGTGATGTTCACTAGCTCCTTCTGAATCCTCGAGTCAGGAAGTGAGGTGGGGAGAGAGAGAGAGAATTGGCCTGGGCTATTGCCCAGTAGGGCAGACAACCCTCCCCCACCCCACCACTGCTGCCGCCCAGATGCCTGGAGAAGGACCTGCATATCAGGCTGTGCTTCTCGCCGGGAAAGAACCTTCCCACCCAGGTGGGAGCCCCAGCCTCTGTCCCCTCCACCAGACTGGATTCAAATCCCACCTCACACCTATAATGATGTGTTTTAATTTAAATTTCTTTAAGGAATGTTATATTTTCTAGTGCTTATTTGCCATTTATATATCCTCTTCAGTTAAAATTTCTTTGCCCATTTTTCTACTAGGATTTTTATTTTTATTTTTTTAACTGTTGAGTTTGGACACCTACATAGACTAGATATTAGCTTTTTGTTGGATATATGATTTTCAAATATTTAAAATATTTCCTTGTAAGTCCATCACTTGTTTTCATCCTTTTTACAGTCCTTTTATAGAGAACTTTTTGCTTATCTCTATATGCTGAAGATTTTTCTTATTTTTCCCTAAGAGTTTTATATCTTTATTTCTTCCCTGGTAGCTCAGATGGTAAAAGCATCTGCTTGCAATGCAAGAGACCTGGGTTTGATCCCTGGGTGGGGAAGATCCTCTGGAGAAGGAAATGGCAACCCACTCCAGTACTCTTGCCTGGAAAATTCCATGGATGGAGGACCCTTGTAAGCTACAATCCATGGGGTCACAAAGAGTCAGACACAACTGAGCACTTCACTTTTCTTTAAGTGCATAAAACATTTTGAGTTATTTTTTGTTCAAGATGTTAGACTTGGGCTTAGGTTATTTTCATATGCTTATGTATGTTAAATTGGTCTAGCATCATATACCAAGTTGTGTAATTGTAGAATTATTTTTGCCTTTTGGTTAAATATCAACTCTCTCCTACTGGTGTGGGTCTCTGGGTTCTGATTTATATTTCTGAAAATACTGCACTGTAATAATTACTATAATTATATATGTATAGTATGTATAGTATATAGAAATCAACAGATTTCTGTATATTAATTTTGTGTTCTATAATTTACCTGATTCATTGATGAGCTCCAGTAGTTTTCCAGTGGTACCTTTAGAGTTTTCTATATATAGTATCATGTTATTTACAAACAGTGACAATTTTGCTACTTCTTTTTTATATTTGATAACATGTTTTTTTTTTTCCTTTTCTGTTGTGGATAGGATTTCCAAAACCATGTTTAATAAAAGTGACAAGAATGGGAATCCTTGTCTTTTTTTGATATTAGAGGAAATACTTTCAGCTCTTCACCATTGAGTATGAAATGGGTTTGTCATATATGGATTTTACTATATTGAGGTAGATTCCATCTATGCCTACTTTCTGGAGAGATGTTTAAAATTATAAATGGATGTTGAATTTTATCAAAAGCATTTTCTGCATCTATTGAGATGATCATACAGTTTTTTTTTTTTTTCATTTTGTTAATGTAGTATGTCACATTGATTTGCAGATATTGAAGAATCCTTGCATCTCTGAGATAAATCCTACTTTATTATGGTGTATGAATCTTTTAATATTTTATTAGAGCTACTTTGCTAGTATTTTGCTCAGGATTTTTGCATCTATAATATGATTTATTTTTTATTGATATAATATTATTATATTTTGTTTGCTTTTTAAAAAATAACTGTGTTCATGATTGAAAATGGTTGCATTTTCACTTTAAAATTTTGACTTTTGTATCTTTTGTGTGATAGTTATATTAAACTCATAAAATGAATACAGAGATATGTCCTCTTTTAAAAAAATATTTATTTTTTTTTATTGAAGGATAATTGCTTTACAGAATTTTGTTATTTTCTGTCAAACCTCAACATGAATCAGCTATAGGTATACATATATCCCCTTCCTCTTGAACATCCCTCCCATCTCCATCCCCATCCCGCCCCTCTAGGTTGACATAGATCCCCTGTTTGAGTTTCCTGAGACATACAGAAAATTCCCATTGGCTATCTATTTTACATATGGTAATGTAAGTTTTCTTGATTCTCTCTCCATACATCTCACCCATTCCTCCCCTCTCCCTGAGTCCATTAGTCTGTTTCTCCATTGATGCCCTACAAATAAGTTCCTTGGTACCATCTTTCTAGATTCCATATATATGTGTTAGCATGTGATATTTATCTTTCTCTTTCTGACTTACTTCACTCTGTATAAACTGACTCAAATGCAGTTGTTTTATGACTGAGCAATATTCCATTGTGTATATGTACCACAACTTCTTTATCCATTCATCTATCGATGGACATCTAGGTTGCTTCCTTGTCCTGGCTACTGAAAATAGTCCTGCGATGGACATTGGGGTACATGTGTTATTTTAGAAATGTGGCTTTCTCAGTGTATATACTCAGTAGTGGGATTGCCAGGTCATGTGGCAGATCTATTCCTAGATTTTTAAGGAATCTCCACACTGTTCTCCATAATGACTGTATCACTTTATCTTCCCATCAACAGTGTAGGAGGGTACCATTTTCCCCACATGCTCAACATCATTTATTGTTTGTAGATTTCTTGATGTTTACCATTCTGACTGGTGTGAGGTGATACCTCATTGTAGGTTGATTTGCGTTTATCTAATAATTAGTGATGTTGAGCATCTTTTCATGTGTTTATAGGCCTTCTGATGTCTTTGAAGAAATGTCTGTTTAGGTCTTCTGTCCCCCCCCCCCTTTTTTTTTGATTGGGCACTTTGCTTTCTGATATTGAGCCGTATGAACTGCTTATATATTTTGGAGACTAATTCCTTGTCAGTTGCATTCTTTGCAATTATTTTCTTTCATTTTGAGGGTCCTTTTAAACTTATTTATTGTTTTCTGCTATACAAAAGGTTTTAAGTTTAGTCAGGTCCTATTTTTTAATTTTTGTTATTATATCCATTACTCAAGAGGTGGGTCAAAAAGGTTCTTGCTTTGATTTACATCGAAGAGTGTACTACCTATGTTTTCTTCTAAGACATTTTTAATTTCTGGACTTACATTTAAGTCTTTAATCCATTTTGAGTTTACTTTTTTTGTATGCTGTTAAGAATGTTCTAGTTTCATTCTTTTACATATAGCTCTCCAGTTTTCCCAGCAACACTTATTGAAGAGACTGTCTTTTCTCTATTGTATATGCTTGCCTCTGTCAAAGATAAGGTGCCCATAGGTTCATGGGTTTATTGCTGGGCTTTTTATCTTGTCCATATTTCTCTTTTTGTACCAGTACCATACTGTCTTGACAACTGTAGCTTTGTAACATAGTCTGAAGTCAGCAAAGTTGATTCCTCCAGCTCTGTTATTCTTTCTCAAGATTTCTTTGTCTATTGGGGTTTTTAGTGTTTACATGTGCTCAATGTGCTCAGTCATTTCAGTTGTGTCCAACTCTTTGAGACCCCATGGGCTGTGTAGCCTGCCAGGTTCCTCTGTCCTGGGATTTTCCAGGCAAGAATACTGGAGTGGTTTCCATTACATACAAATTGTGAATTTTTTTTTTCTATTTTCTGTGAAAAATAACTTTGGTGGTTTGATAGGGAGTGCATTGAATCTGTAGATTGCTTTGGGTAGTACGGTCATTTTCACAATATCGATTCTTCCAATCCAAGAACGTGACATATCTCTCCATCTATTTATGTTGTATTTAGTTTCTTTCATCAGTGCCTTATTGTTTTCTGCATATAGGTCTTTTGTCTCTTTAGGTAGGTTTATTTCTAGGTATTTTATTTTTTGTTGCTGCAATGGTGAATGGGATATTTCCTTAATTTCTTATTCTTATTTTTCACTGTTAGTGTATAGAAATGCAAGGGATTTCTGTGTATTCATTTAATATTCTGTTACTTTATGACATTCATTGATTAGATATAATTTTCTGGTAGCATCTTTAGGGTTTTGTATGTATCCTATCATGTCATATGCAGTGAGAGCTTTATTTCTTTTTTTTTTCTTTATTCTGGATTCCTATTTATTTTTCATCACCAATTGCCAAAGCTAGGACTTCCAAAACTGTGTTGAATAATAGTGGCAAGATTGGGCAACCTTGTCTTAATCCTGAAATACTTTCAGATTTTCACCACTGGTGATAATGTTTGGCCTGGGTTTGTAATATATGGCCTTTATTATGTTGAGGTAGGTTCTTCTATGAAAACTTTCTGGAGACTTTTTATCATAAATGGGTGTAGAAGTTTGTCAAAAGCTTTCTCTGCATCTATTCAGATGATTGTATGGTTTTCATCTTTCAATTTATTAATATGGTGTATCACATTGAATGATTTGCATATATTGAATAATCCTTGCATCCCTGGGATAAAGCACACTTGATCTTGATGTGTGACCTTTTTAATATGTTGTTGAATTCTGTTTTTAGAATTTTGTTGAAGATTTTCTCTTCTATATTCATCAGTGATATTGGACTGGAATTTTCCTTTTTGCAGTGTCTTTGTCTGCTTTTTGTGTCAGAGTGATTGTGGCCTCGTGGAATGAGTTTGGAAGTTTTCCGTCCTCTGCAATTTTCTGAAAGAGTTTGAGCAGGATAGGTATTCACTTTTCTATAAACTTTTGGTAGAATTCACCTGTGAAACTATGGGGAGTTAGGCTTTTGTTTATTGGGAAAAAAAATTATTACAGTTTCAGTTTCCACACTTGTGATTGGTCTGTTCATATTTTCTATTTCTTCCTGGTTTAATCTTGTTGTTGTTTAGTTGCCCAGTCATGTCCAACTCTTTGTGACCCCATGGACTGCAGCATGCCAGGCCTCTCTGTCCCTCACCATCCCGGAAAGTTTGCCCAAGTTCATGTCCATTGCATCTGTCCATTCCATCTCATCTTCTGACAACCTCTTCTCCTTCAGCCTTCAATCTTTCCCAGCATCAGGGACTTTTCCAATGAGTCAGCTCTTCGCATCAGATAACCCAAATACTGGAGTTTCAACTTCAGCATCCAGCAAGTATTCAGGGTTGATTTCCCTAAAGATTGCCTGGTTTGATCTGTTTGCTGTCCAAGGGACTCTCAGGAGTCTTCTTTAGGACAATAGTAAAATAGCATCAATGTTTTGGCACTCTGCTTCAGTCTTGTAAGGTTATACTTTTCTAAGAAATCATCCTTTCCTTCCAGGATGTCCATTTTATTGGCATGTAGTTGCTTGTAGTAGTCTCAAATGATCTTTTTGTTTCTACATTGTCTGTTGTAACTTCTTTTAATTTCTAATTTTATTGATTTTAATCTTCTCCCTTTTTTGCTTGATGACTCTGGCTAATAGATCATCAACTTTCTCAACCAGCTTTTAGTTTTATTGATATTTTGTATTGTCTCCTTTATTTCTTTTTCATTTATTTTGGCTCTGATTTTTATGATTTCTTTCCTCCTACTAACTTTGGGTTTTTTTTTTTTTTCTTCTTGTCTTGCTGCTTTAGGTGTAAGGTTAGATTGTTTATTCAGTGTTTTTCTGATTTCTTGAGGTAGGCTTTTATTGCTATAAACATCCCTCTTAGCACTGTTTTTAGTGCATCCCATAGGTTCTGAGTTGTCATGTTTTCATTGTCATTTGTTTCTAGGTATATTTTGATTTCCTTTTCTTTAGTGATCTGTTGGTTAATCAGGAGCATATTGCTTAGCCTCTATGTGCTTGTATGTGTGTGTGTGTTTTTCCCTGTTCAGTTCAGTTCAGTCTCTCAGTCAGGTTTGACTCTTTGTGACCCCATGTACTGCAGCGTACCAGGCTTCCTTATCCTTCACTAGCTCCTGGAGCTTGCTCAAACTCATGTCCATTGAGCTGGTGATGCCACCAACCATTTCATCCTCTGTCATCCCCTTCTCCTCCTGCCTTTAGTCTTTCCCAACATCAGGATCTTTTCTAATGAATTGGGTTTTTGCATCAGGTGGCCAAAGTATTGGAGCTTCAGCTTCAGCATCAGTCCTTCCAATGAATATTCTTAAGTGATTTCCTTTAGGATGGACTGGTTGGATCTCCCTGCAGTCCAATGTATCATGTAAAGCTTGTGTTTCCTTATTAATTTTCTGTCTGGATGATCTGTCCATTGATGTGAGTAAGTTATTTAATTTTTATTTTTTATTTTTGTGAGTAAGTTATTAAAGTCCCCCACTATTACCGTGTTACTGTCAATTTTTCCTTTAATAGTTTTTAGTATTTGCCTTATGTATTGAGGTGTTCCTATGCAGAGTGCGTATAGATTTATGTTTCTTATATCTTCTTCTTGAATTGATCCTTGATTATAATGTCGTGTCATTCCTTGTCTCTTGTAATGGTCTTTAAAGCCTATTTTGTGTTTAATGATAATTACTACTCTTGCTTTCTTTTGATTTCCATTTTCATAGTATGTCTTTTACCAGAACGTCTCTTTCAGTCTGTATGTTTCTTTAGGTCTGAAGTGGGTTTCTTGTAGATAGAATATATAAGGGTCTTGTTTTTGTATCCACTCAGCCAATCTGTGTCTGGCTGGAGCATTTAGTCCATTTACATTTAAAGTAATTATTGATATGTATGATCCTATTACCATTTACTTTAATGCTTTGTATTAAATGTTTCTGTGGGTCTTTCATTTCTCTTGTGTTTCTTGTCTAGAGAAGTTCCTTTAGCATTTGCAGTAAAGCTGGTTCCATGGTGCTGAATTCTCTTAACTTTTCCTTATTTGTAAAGATTTTTATTTCTCTTTAAAATCTGAATGAGATCCTTTCCGGATAGCATAATCTTGGTGTAGCTTTTTTATTCCTTTCATCACTTTAAGTATATCTTGCCACTCTCTTCTAGCCAGTAGATTTCTGTTAAAAGATCAGCTGTTAACCTTTTTGGGATCCCCTTATATGTTATCTGTTGCTTTTTCTTTGCTACTTTTAATATATTTTCTTTGTGTTTAATTTTCATTAGTTTAATTTTTTAAAATTTATTATTATTTTTTTACAATATTGTAGTGGTTTTTGTCATACATTGACATGAATCAGCCATGGATTTACATGTATTCCCCATCTCGATCCCCCCTCCCACCTCCCTCTCCACCCGATTCCTCTGGGTCTTCCCAGTGCACCAGGCCCGAGCACTTGTCTCATGCATCCAGCCTGGGTTGGTGATCTGTTTCACCCTAGATAATATACATGTTTTGATGCTGTTCTCTTGAAACATCCCACCCTCACCTTCTCCCACAGAGTCCAAAAGTCTGTACTGTACATCTGTGTCTCTTTTTCTATTTTGCATATAGGGTTATCATTACTATCTTTCTAAATTCCGTATATATGCGTTAGTATACTGTAATGGTCTTTATCTTTCTGGCTTACTTCACTCTGTATAATGGGCTCCAGTTTCATCCATCTCATTAGAACTGATTCAAATGAATTCTTTTTAATGGCTGAGTAATATTCCATTGTGTATATGTACCACAGCTTCCTTATCCATTCATCTGCTGATAGGCATCTAGGTTGCTTCCATGTCCTGGCTATTATAAACAGTGCTGCAATGAACACTGGGGTGCATGTGTCTCTTTCAGATCTGGTTTCCTCGGTGTATATGCCCAGAAGTGGGATTGCTGGGTCATATGGCAGTTCTATTTCCAGTTTTTTAAGAAATCTCCACACTGTTTTCCATAGCGGCTGTACTAGTTTGCATTCCCACCAACAGTGTAAGAGGGTTCCCTTTTCTCCACACCCTCTCCAGCATTTATTGCTTGTAGACTTTTGGATAGCAGCCATCCTGACTGGCGTGTAATGGTACCTCATTGTGGTTTTGATTTGCATTTCTCTGATAATGAGTGATGTTGAGCATCTTTCCATGTGTTTGTTAGCCATCTGTATGTCTTCTTTGGAGAAATGTCTGTTTAGTTCTTTGGCCCATTTTTTGATTGGGTCATTTATTTTTCTGGAATTGAGCTGAGGAGTTGCTTGTATATTTTTGAGATTAATCCTTTGTCTGTTGCTTCGTTTGTTATTATTTTCTCCCAATCTGAGGGCTTTCTTTTCACCTTGCTTATAGTTTCCTTTGTTGTGCAAAAGTTTTTAAGTTTAATTAGGTCCCATTTGTGTCTTTTTGCGTTTATTTCCAATATTCTGGGAGGTGGGTCATAAAGGATCCAGCTGTGATTTATGTTGGAGAGTGTTTTGCCTATGTTCTCCTCTAGGAGTTTTATAGTCTCTGGTCTTACATTTAAATGTTTAATCCATTTTGAGTTTATTTTTGTGTATGGTGTTAGAAAGTGTTCTAGTTTCATTCTTTTACAAGTGGTTGACCAGTTTTCCCAGCACCACTTGTTAAAGAGGTTGTCTTTCTTCCATTGTATATCCTTGCCTCCTTTATCGAAGATAAGGTGTCCATAGGTTCGTGGATTTATCTCTGGGCTTTCTATTCTGTTCCATTGTTCTATATTTCTGGCTTTGTGCCAGTACCACACTGTCTTGATGACTGTGGCTTTGTAGTTCATTAGTTTAATTTATATGTGTCTTGGCATGTTTTCCTTTGGGTTTATACTGTATGGGACTCTGGACTTCCTGGATTTGGGTGACTATTTCCCTTCCCTTATGAGGGATCTTTTCAACTATAATCTCCTCAAATATTTTCTCACATCTTTTTTCTCTCTTTTTCTTCTGCATGCATGATAATTCATTTTAGTTGTGTCTGACTCTTTGTGACCCTAAGAGCTGTAGCCCACCTGGCTCGTCTGTCCTTGGGATTCTCTAGGAAAGAATACTGGATTGTGTTGCCATGTCCTCCTCCAGGGAATCTTCTTGAACCAGGGATTGAACTCTCATGTCTTATGTCTAATACATTGGCAAGTGGGTTCTTTACCACTAGCACCACCTGGGAAGTCCTTCTCTACTGGGACCAATATAAGCTTGAATATTAGAGCATTTATTGTTGTCCTGGAGGTCTTTGAGACTCTCCTCATTACTTTTCATTGTTTTTTTTTTTTTCCTGCTTTGCTTCCGTTATTTCCACCATTTTATCTTGCAGCTCACTTATTGTTCTTCTGCCTCATTTATTCTCAGTGATTAATAGTGTTTTCCTGCTATAATATTTACCATTTTTTGACTTTTAAACTTTCCCTGTCAATATGTTTTAGCTGTTTCTTTTGTATATATATATATACAGCTGGATTTTAAAAATATGATATCTGAAAGTTTTATTTTAACTTGAATGCTAATTCTATGTACATTTATTATGAATAATTATATTTTAAAATTTAATTCTACCATCTTATTTTGTGCCTTGTACTTTTATCTCTTGTTTTCTTTCTCTCCCTGCTTTGTTTGAGTAGATCTTCTCCCTACACACAACATATACCTTTTTTCTGTGTTTGTCTGGAAATCAGTTACAGCATTTTCATTGCTTTAGTGGTTGCCCTAGAAATTTGAATATTTTAGTACAAATTAATGCAATAAAAATTACTCTACATGCAATGGTTCAATGATAGTCACTCCTTCCTGATGTATACGTTGTTAATGTCTATGAATTAAGTTCTCTTTTATTAATTTTATTAATGTATTAGATACCATGATATTGCTCTATAGAATAAATATTTATTTAAATTTATGAAATTTTAAAGTATTTTTCCTCATTATTCTTCATTTTTAAAAATTTGTTTTTAATTGGAGAATGATTACTTTACAATAGTGTGTTGGTTTCTGCCATACATCCAATTGACTCAGTAAAGGTATATATATGTCCCCTCCCTCTCCAATTTCCGTTGCACCTCCTGCCCCATCTCACCCCTCTACATTGTCACAGAGCACTGGATCTGAGCTCACTGCATCTTCTAGCAATTTCCCATTGGCTATCTGTTTTACATATGGTAATGTATATGTTTCAATACTACTCTCAATTCAGCCCACCCTCTCATTCCCGCACTGTCCAGAAGTCTGCTCTTTGTGTTGGTATCTCCTTTGTTGATCTGTAAATAGGTGCATCAGTACCATCTTTCTAGATTCCGTGTGTGTGTATATATATATATATATATATATATATATATATATATGTATATATATGTGTGTGTGTGTGCTAGTATATGATATTTGTTTTTCTGTTTCTCACTTACTTCACTCTGAATAATAGGCTCTAGCTTTATCCACCACATTAGAACTGACCCTAATGCATTCATTTTTATAACTGTGTAATGTTACATTGTACCACAACTTCTTTATCCATTCATCCTCATCATTCTTGTTTGGCTCAACATATCTTCTTGGATGCAGACTTAATTCTCTGATCATCTTTCTTTACTGGAGGATTTGTTTCTCCTTTGTTCTTCAAGGTTTCTTTTGGTTTACAATGCTAAATTGGCAATATTCTTTTGCCTTCTCTTGTGGATTACTTTGCTGGTTTTAATAAAACAGCTAGAAGTCTAATTGTCATTACTTTTTATGTAATCTGTCTTTTCTCTTTGGAGGTTTTTCAGATTTTCTTTTTATTCTTAAAGCTTTTTATTTTCATCACAATGCTTCTAAGTGTGACTTTTATCTATCTTATTTATCTTATTTGAAAAATTTGGAAGGGAGTATGTCGGGGAGTTTCTGACTCCATGCATTGATATCTTTCATAAACTTTGGTATTTTCCCAAATATGATCTCTGCAAATATTGTCACTTTCTTATTTTCTGTGTTATTTTCACCCTGGAATTCTGACTAAATATGTTAGACCTTTCAGTCTATACACCATACTTTTAAACTTCTCTTATGTTTTATCTCACAGTGTCTTCGTGATGCATTTTAGATAATTCTTATGTGACTTCTAGTTAACTAATTCTCTTCTTAGTTTTGTCCTTTTATTTCTCATTTTAGGGGATATTTCCCCTTCAAGCTTCTATTTTCTTTTAATAATATCTGTTTATTTTTGAAAGTCTTTTGTTCTAACATCATATTTTTATTTCTATAACATTTTAAATTTACTTATTTCTACTTTATTTCTAGTAAATTTAAGATCTTTGTGAATTTGTGTCTATAGTTTTTTTCTTACTGACTATTGCTTATGAAAGTTGTTATGCCTCTGAGTTTTATGATGCTTTTTGAATACCAAGAACTCATGTGTCTTGTAAGTTTCTCTTTATTGTGAATTTTGTGAGACAAAACTTCAAAGTGTGTTTTCCAAATAGAATTTATATTAGCTTTTGCAATTACTACCTGCTGAGAATAAGGAAGAAGTATGGTGTAGTGCCATGATTTCCAATGAAAGGTTGTAGTTTTACTCATGCAAGCTTGAACTTATTCACACAAGTATACTCTATATGAGAATATGGTCAAGAGAGTGATATTTCTATTGAAATAGTGAGACATGACTGAGATGCAACCACTTTAATATGCATGATAGTTCATCTGCAATTCTCAATGCCCTATCTACAAATTAAGTTGACAGATTCTCACATACATTAAAAGCAGAAAAAGGAAGAATATAATTGGTGAACCTGAACACCAAGTGAGTGGTTTTATGCTGTATTTTTGTAATGGTAAAGCAAGGGAAAAAAAGACTCAAGAGTCATGTTAAAATAAAACTTTATAGAACTGTTTGAAATTATAATTTTTGCATATTTCTATTTCTTTCAGAATAAAATTATTAATTTTGCATATACATATATATGTACAATTTATATATTTATATTCTGTGATAAATTGAAAGCTTTATTTCAGTTTTCTAAATCTTGCTTTTTCTAAACTCATGTCCATATTTGAAGTCTTTGAAGTTTATAATTAAAAATTCTAGTATTTTTGGAAGTGTGACACAAACCCTTAATGTTTGAGAAACACTAACTAAAGAACAGTTAGGGGTCCCTCAGCGTATTTCTAATTCAATCTTTCACTTTGGGTTGAGGAAGATGTGAATAAAAGAGTGAACTTCCCCCAGTCTCCACCTTAGCATCATATCATATAACATTTATCATTAGGAAGGTTAATTATTATCAGTATATAGATGTAGAAATAGAGTCAGAAAGGAGAGGCAGATCCAGTATTTGTGCCAAGGTCTAAAATTTAGGTGAATTTGTGGTGAGGCAGGAGGTATAGGACCAGAAGAAGATTTTGTATATTACTGGAGCATCCTGATTGAAATTCTCTGAATTGTTCCTAGCATTTCTGTCATCCACTGTTAAAAATTTAAAAATAAAACTAAAAATGAAATGGGCCTGTGAATGTCGAAGAGAATTAACAAAGTAGAGTTTACTCCCAAACTAACAACCTAGGGGGAAATAGCATTTCTTAATTAGAGGCATTGCTATTCTTGTGGTAACATACAGTAAATTGTTAAGAGGAGGAATTTTGTAATAAACAGTCAAGGATTACAATTCCAGCTCTGCTTCTTATCCTGCACGAGTAACTTTAAATAAATTTCTCAGTCTCTATACATTAAAGTTCTCATCTGTAAAATGATGGTAATAAAGCATTTACCTCTTAGGGTGATTGTGAAGATTAAATTAGGTAATACATTTAAAGTGTAGTGCTTCCAATTCTATCTACACCTCTGCAAATGGCACAACTTTGTTCATTTTTATGGCTGAGTAATATCCAATTGTATATATGTACCACACTTCTTTATCCATTCATCTGTTGATGGACATGTAGGTTGCTTCCATGTCTTGACTACTGTAAATAGTGCTGCAATGAACATTGGGGGTACATGTGTCTTTTTGATTTGTGTTTTTTTTTCAGGGTATATGCCCAGTAGTGGAATTTCTGGGTCATATGGTAGCTTTATTCCTAGATTCTTGGGGAATCTCCATACTGTTCTCATAATGGATGCATCAATTTACATCCCTACCAACAGTGTAAAGGTGTTCCTTTTTCTCTACACCCTCTCAAACATCTATTGTTTGTAAATTTTTTGATGATTACCATTCTGACCAGTGTGAGGTGATATTTCGTTGCAGTTTTGATTTGCATTTCTCTAATAATTAGCAAAGTCAAACATTCTCTGTGTTTGTTGTCTTCTTTGAAGAAGTAACTATTTAGATTTTTGGGTTGTTTTGTTTTTTGATATTGAGCTGCATGGGTTATTTGTATACTTTTAGAGCTTAATCCTTTGTCAGTTGCCTCATTTGCAAATATTCTCTACCATTTTGAGGAATGTCTTTTTGTCTTATTTATGTTTTCCTTTGCTGCTTAAAAGCTTTGAAGTATAATTAGGTTCCATTTGTTTGTTTTTGTTTTTATTTCCATTACTCTAACAATTGGGTCACAAAAGATCTTGTTGTAATTTATGTCAAATAGTGTACTGTCTATGTCTTCCGCTAAGGATTTTGTTCTGGCTGGGCCTTAATTTAGATTTTTAATCCATTTTTAGTTTAATTTTGTATATCATGTTAGGGAGTGTTCTAATTTCATTCTTTTACATATAGCTGTCCAGTTTTCTTAGCACCAGTTATTGACTAGGCTGGTTTTTCTCCATTGTATATTTTTGGTTCCTTTGTTATTATTAGGTGACCATAGATGCATGGGTTTATCTATGGACTTTATATTTTTTCCCGTTGATCTGTATTTCTGTTTGTGTTCCAATACTATACTGCTTTGATTACTATAGTTTGCAGTATGGTTTGAAGCCAGGAAGCCTAATTGCTCCAGATCTGTTTTTCTTTCTCAAGATTGCTTTGTCTACTTGGAGTTTTTTGTATAACCATTTTTCACAATATAGATTCTTCCAGTTCAAAAACATGGGACGTCTCTCCATTTTTGTGTCATCTTTGATTTCTGTCTTCAATATGCTATCATTTTCTGATTTGTATCTTTGGTATCCTTAGGTGCATTTATTCCTAGGTATTTAATTCTTTTTGTGTGTGTGTGTGGTGTGTGTGTTTGTGTGTGTGTGTGTGTGTGTGTGTGTGTGTTAGTTGCTCCGTCGTTTCTGACTTTTGCGACCCCGTGAACTGTAGCCTGCTAGGCTCCTCTGTCCATGGGATTCTCCAGGTGAGAATACTGGAATGGGTTGCCATTTCCTTCTCCAAGGGATCTTCCCAACCCAGGGATCGAACCCAGGTCTCCTGCATTGCAGCAGATTCTTTACCGTCTGAGCTACCAGGGAAGCCCAACTTTCTTGTGATAGTAAGTGGAATTGTTTCCTTAATCTCTCCTTCTGATATTTTGTTGTAAACATATAGGAATTCAAGAGATTTTTGTGTATTAATTTTGTGTACTGCAACTTTACCTAACTCATTGATAAGCTATAGTAATACAGAGTGAAGTAATTCAGAAAGAGAAAAACAAATGTCATATAATATTGCTTACATGTGGAATCTAGAAAATGGTATGGATGAAATTATTTGCAAAGCAGAAATAGAGACATAGACATAGAGAACAGACATATGGATACCATAGGGAAGAGGAGATGGGATGATTTTGAGATTGGGGTTGGCATATATACATTACTATGTATGAAATAGATAACTAATGAGAACCTACTGTATAACACAGGGAACTCTACCCAATGCTCTGTGGTGACCTAAATGGGAAGGAAAACTAAAATATAAAGGATATATGTATATGTATATCTAATTGACTTTGTTGTATAGCAGAAAATAACAGAACATTGTAAAGCAACTATACTTCCATACAATTTGTTAAAAAAAAAAAAGCTTCACATGCCTTATTCCCATGCCATATAAATGTTACCTGCCATTATTATTAAGGTGATAACAATGGTAAATATTATTTTGAAAGTGATCATTTGGTTTTTAGTGTCATTTTAGTGATGATGGATAAATCAACTTGGCACAATAATTTTAGAGGGAATTCTAGATTCATCCTGTGGTGGGGAAGAAAAACATACAATTTAGGGTCAGGAGGAGAGAGTTTGATTCATGAATCTACCACTAGCTATCTCAGCTATCTTGTTACCTCTCTGTGACTCAGTATTATTGTGTGTATAATAGGTGTTCTTGGAAGAACAAATGAGAATATGTATGTGAAGGCACTTTGCAAAGTGACAACAAAGAGGGGTTGTTACTGAAAGGAATAAGGACTGGACTGCAGCTGCTGCTAAGTCGCTTCAGCCATGTCCGACTCTATGCGACCCCATAGATGGCAGCCCACCAGGCTCCTCTGTCCCTGGGATTCTCCAGGCAAGAACACTGGAGTGAGTTGCCATTGCCTTCTCCAATGCATGAAAGTGAAAAGTGAAACTGAAGTCGCTCAGTCGTGTCCGACTCTTCATGACCCCATGGACTGCAGCCTACCAGGCTCCTCCGTCCATGGGATTCTCCAGGTAAGAGTACTGGAGTGGGTCGCCATTGCCTTCTCCGAAGGACTGGACTAAATAACCTCAATTCTGATGTTCTTTAAATCTTTTGATTTCTTTTCCTTTATTCACCACTTTCCCCTCCTTACCGAGTGCATGGCACTTGGTATGGCAATGACTGAGGCCTAGCAGAGGAAGGATCATACTATTGCATCAGGATCTGGGGCCCAAGTAAAAGAGAGGCAAGGAATTAGAAACGGATTAACACAGAAATGGAGACAAATGTTTCATGTGCAAATTACCTGGTTTACTCACTCTCATTGTTGCTGTTCAGTCACTCAGCCA
Source organism: Cervus canadensis (assembly GCF_019320065.1). NCBI lineage: Eukaryota > Metazoa > Chordata > Mammalia > Artiodactyla > Cervidae > Cervus > Cervus canadensis. The sequence goes on from NC_057419.1 coordinate 60,400,984, forward strand.
TGTCCGACTCTTTCCAACCCCATGAACTGTAGCACAACAGGCTTCCCTGTACTTCATTATCTCCCAGAGTTTACTCAAATTCATGTTCATTGAATTGGTGATACCATCAACCATCTCGTCTTCTGTCATCCCCTTCTCCTGCCTTCACTCTTTCCCAGCATCAGTGTCTTTTCTAATGAGGTGGCTCTTAGCATCGGGTGATCCAAATCCTGGAGCTTCAGCTCCAGCATCTGTCTTTCCAATGAACATTAAGGATTGTTTTCCTTTAGGATTGACTGATTTGATCACCTTGCTGTCCAAGGGACTGTTGAGTCTTCTCTACACAGTTCAAAAGTACCAATGCTTTGGTGCTCAGCCTTCTTTATGACCCAAATCTCAAATTCATAAATGACTACTGGAAAAATTATAGCTTTGACTATATGGACATTCATCAGCAAAGTGATATCTCTGCTTTTTAATATGCTGTCTATGTTTCTCATAGCTTTTTCCCAAGGAGCACCTATTAATTTCATGTCTGTAGTCACCATCTGCAGTGCTTTTGGAGCCCCCAAAAACAAAGTCTGTCACTGTTTCCAGTTTCCCTATTTATTTGCCATGAAGTGAAGGGACTGAATGCCATAATCTTCCTTTTTAGAATGCTGAGTCTTATGCCAGCTTTTTCACTATCCTCTCACTTTCATCAAGAGGCTCTTTTGTTCTTCTTCTCTTCCTGCCATTAGGGTGGTGTCATTGGTATATCTGAGGTTATTGATGTTTCTCCAGGCAATTTTGATTCTGGTTTGTGCTTATCCAGTCTGGTATTTTACATGATATACTCTGCATATAAGCTAAATATGCAGGGTGATAATATGCAACCTTGATGCACCACTTTCTCAATTTTGAGCCAGTTCATTGCTCCATATCCAGTTCTAACTGTTGTGCTTTGACCTGCATACAGATTTCTCAGAAGGCAGGTCATATGGTCTGGTATTCTTATCTGTTGAAGAATTTTCGTTTGTTGTGATCCACACAGTCAAAAACTTTGGCATAGTCAATAAAGCAGAAGTAAACGTTTTTCTGGAACTCCTTTCCTTTTTCTATGATCCAATGAATGTTGGTCTTTTGACCTCTGACTCCTCTGCCTTTTCTAAATCCAGCTTGTAATTTGAAAGTTCTTGGTTCACAAACTGTTTAAGCCTAGATAGAAAGATTTTGAGCATTACTTTGCTAGCATGTGAAATGAGTGCAGTTGTACAGTAGTTTGTACATTCTTTGGCATTGCCCTTCTTTGGTATTGCAATGAAAATGAAATATTTCCTTTCCTGTGTCCACTGCTGAGTTTTCCAAAGTTGCTGGCACATTGAGTGCAGCACTTTAACAGCATCATCTTTTAGGATTTGAAATAACTCTGCTGGAATTCTATCACCTCCACTAGCTTTGTTCATAGTAATGCTTCCTAAGGCCCACTTGACTTCACACTTCAGGGTATCTGTCTCTAGGTGAGTGATCACACCATCCTGGTTGTCCAGGTCATTAAGACTTTTTAATGTAGTTCTTCTATGCATTCCTGTCACTTCTTAATATCTTCTGCTTCTGTTAGGTCCATACGGTTTCTGTCATTTACTGTGTCCATATTTGCATGAAATGTTCCCTTGATGTCTCTAATTTTCTTGAAGAGATCTCTAGTGTTTCCCATTCAATTTAGATTTCCTGAGTAATCAGCAAGTTTGGCCTTGGAGTACACAATAAAGCTGGACAAATGCTAACAGAGTTTTACCAAGAGAACACACTGGTCATAGCAAACACCCTCGTCCAGCTACTCAAGAGACAACTCTACACATGGACATCACCAGATGGTTACTACCGAAATCAGATTGATTATATTCTTTGCAGTCAAAGATGGAGACACTCTATAGAGTCAGCAAAAACAAGAATGGGAGCTGACTGTGGCTCAGATCATCAACTCTTTATTGCCAAATTCAGACTTAAATTGAAGAACACAGGGAAAACCACTAAGCCATTCAGGTATGACCTAAATAAAATCCCTTATGATTATACAGTGGAAGTGACAAATAGATTCAATTGATTAGACCTGATAGAGTGCCAGAAGAACTATGGATGGAGGTTTATAATATTATACAGGAGTCTGTGATCAAAACTTGGAGAAGGCAATGGCAACCCACTCCAGTACTCTTGCCTAGAAAATCCCATGGATGGAGGAGCTTGGTAGGCTGCAGTCCATGTGGTTGCACAGAGTCAGACACGACTGAAGCGACTTAGCAGCAGCAGCGGTCAAAACTACTCTTAAGAAAAAGAAATGCAACAAAGCCAAGTGGTTATCGAAGTAGGCCTTAAAAATAGCTGAGAAAATAAGAAGCAAAAGGCAAAGGAGTAAAGAAAGATATACACATCTGAATGCAGAGTTCCAAAGAATAGCAAGAAGAAATAAGAAAGCCTTAAGTGTACAATGCCAAGAAATATAGGAAAACAACCGAATGAGAAAGACTATAGATCTCACCCCCATTACCTAATGTCAGTTCAGTGCAGTTGTCACTCAATCGTGTCCAACTCTTTGTGACCCCATGGATTGCAGCACGCCAGGCTTCCCTGTCCATCACCAACTCCCACCAACTCTCAAACTCATTCCATTGAGTCAGTAATGCCATCCAATCATCTCATCCTCTGTCATCCCCTTCTCCTCCCACCTTCAATCTTTCCTAGCATCAGGGTCTTTTCCAATGAGTCAGTTCTTCGCATCAGGTGGCCAAATTATTGGAGTTTCAGCTTCAGCATCAGTTCTTCCAATGAATAGTTCTGTAAAGTTAAGATTATGATGGTCATTTTATTACTTTTGAAAACAATTTTGTTGCTATTTATTGCTGTTCTTGTGCAATGTATACCTTAGGAATATATGCCATGGCTGATCCCAAACTAGGAGAAACTGTTTTCCACAGCTATATTTGAGATTATTCAGGTATAGCTATTAATAATGTATATTCTGGTTAGAACACCCACATAAAAGGAGAAAATATGAGGAAGACTACTCCAATTCCATCACCTCATTATGATTACTGTTTGCTTAGAGATATATACTTTTCTTAGACCTTTTGTCTCTGATTATTTTCACATAATTTCAATTATAGATACCACTTTGAGCTCCACTTTTAATTTTTATTTCTTACTTTTATTATATTTCTTATTTTATTTCTTATTAATTTTAATTTCTTATTTTGATTGTTTTCACATTCATAATATTAAAGGCTATAGAAAATTTCAGCAGGAGATTGTGGTGGGATTTTTTTTTATCCTTTTGCTGCTTTTTACTAGCCCTACTTGCTGTATAGGTGAGGACAGTAAGACTCAGAAAATTTAAGCAGTGTTCCAAAGGTCCCATATTTAGTGACAGTCACAAAACAAAGATATATTTGTTTTAAATTCTGTTGTCTTTCCACTAGGCATCTCTGCATTTGTTTTACACAAAGTCAAATGATGAGAAACTGAAGAAATCTTTATGCTATCCTACAGAGAAAGGCAAAGGGAAGATAAAGAGGTGAGAGGTTGGGTACAGAACAGTTCTCAAGGTACCTATCTAGCCAAAGTCTCTGAGTTTCATCTATGAAAGAAGCCAGCATCTTCCTTAACATGCCAAAATATTTCATTTATCCTCTAGTGTGGTGGACATGATTCGAAAATCAGCATGGAATCTGATCTGTTCATCAGTGGCACTTCTGTTTTCCTCTTATGGAAAGATTATGGTTGTGTTCTTGCCTTTTGACATTCAGCCCTCAGTCTCACTAATCCTCTTTGGTACACCAAGTTTGTTTAATTTCATGAGGTGGTTGCCCAGAAAGCTTGGAATAGACTTTGAGGTTGCCAGATCTCTAGGATTTAAAAATACCGGTTCATCCTGATAGTGAGAGTGCTCAGTGAGTAAGCTCTGGATCCAGCTTACTGGGTAGAACCCATTCAGAAGGATCGGCGAATTTAGAGGCAGCATCAAGAAGGCCAAGAAGGAAGATGCCGAGCTCAGTATGAACACACCAAACTACACCAACATATATAGCAACTCTTCATAGAACAACCTGAAGACTAGCAGTGTGGCTCATCTACAACTAAGACTGTAAAGAAAGAACAACATAGAGATGGTGGGAGGGGAGAAGTGACCTGGTTGGATCCCACACTCTTAGTGCGTGATCCAGAAAAGAAAGGGAAAATCAGTTTCAGGGATCCTTCCACTAGAATAAGGAGTTTGAGTCCTATATTAGACAACCCAGCCCTGGAATTGACACTGGGAAGACAAGGCCCATTAGTTGACTTGAAGTGGGGTTTACTAGAGAGATGCCAGAAACTGAGACTCTTCTCTTGAAAAATGAATATATAGACTTGCTTTCTCCCAATATCATCACAAAGGCTGCAGATTGAAAACTGCTTGGTGCTCTGGCCACTCTCCAGGACAACCCCAGTGCATCCTTCAGCCCACACCAGGCTCCTGCTCCATCCCATTCTGTTCTGGCATTATTCATCACTAAGGCAAAAATTGTCATTGTCAATGTGTACACATGCTCTGAGGAAGGAACAGAGCCAGCTCAGGTACCAGCCCTACCTCTAACTAGGACAGAGACAGCGACTGACATCATGCACACATACATGCACCAAGAAAGGAGCAGAGCCAGCTCAGTAGTGCAGTTCCAACCCCTTGCCCCCAACTCTGCCTCTACCCAAGAGGCATACACCTGGAGAAAGCAGAACTATCTGAGAAATGCAGCCCCAACCCTTCAGGCCCTGGCCATTCACTCACACAAGGCAGAGACTGCCATCACATCAGAGAAAGCCCAATTCCCCAGGGCTCTTCTCTAGTCTCTCAGACTCTGATTCTACAACCCCCACCCCCAATAAAGCAGTGATTCTCATTGGGCTTAGTAGAAGACAGCTGACACCTGGTTCTGGCTGTAGCTCATCTAACTCCAGCCCTACCTCCCACCAACACAGTGGCTGCCAGTGCACCCCTGGAGAAGATTGAGCCCATTCTTACTTCAGTTCCAGCTCTTCCACCAAAGCCAATGGCAGATGCAGTCTTCTAGGGGTGCTCTCAGAGAAGAACACACCTTCAAGACTACAATAGGTAACTATTTCACCTAATTTCATACAGACACAGAAAGTTGAACAAAATGTGAAGACAGAGGAATATATTTCAAACAAAAGGACAAAACAAAATCCCAGAAACCCCTAATGAAACCAATTAAAAGTTTACCTGAGAAATAATTCAAAGCATAGTAATATAAAAGCTAAATGAACTCAGGACAAGAATAAATGAGCATAGTCAGAACTTCAAGAAAGAACTAAGAAATATGAAAAAGAACCAGGCATAGCTGAAAAATACAGGTATGAAGAAACTGACGTTGAAAATGTACTAGAAAGAAATAATAACAGGTGAGGTGATATGGGAGAATGCATAAGTGATGTGCAAGATAAAATATTGGAAAAAACCCAATCAGAGCACCTTAGAGAGAAAAAATGAAGATATTTTAAAAGATTGCTGATACAACATCAAAGATACTAAATTTTTCATTACAGAAGTCCCAGAAGGAGAAGAGAGAGAAAAATGTGTGGAAAGTATATTTGATGAAATTACAGATGAAAACTACCCTAACCTAAAGAAGTAAAAATATGTCCAAGTCTAGGAATCACAGAGTCCTAAACAAGATGAACCCAAAGAGACCCATACCAAGACACATCGTAATTAAAATTGTAAGAGTTCTCTCTGAACATCCCACCCTCGCCTTCTCCCACAGAATCTAAAAGTCTGTTCTGTACATCTGTGTCTCTTTTTCTGTTTTGCAAATAGGGTTATCGTTACCATCTTTTTAAATTTGCATAATTTGGATTTATACTAATTTATACTAATGCATAAATGTATATATGCATTAGTATACTGTATTGGTCTTTATCTTTCTGGCTTACTTCACTCTGTATAATGGGCTCCAGTTTCATCCATCTCATTAGAACTGATTCAAATGAATTCTTTTTAATGGTTGAGTAGTATTCCATAGTGTATATGTACCACAGCTTCCTTCAGGGCTGGTGCACTGGGAAGACCCAGAGGGATGGGATGGAGAGGGAGGCGGGAGGGGGGATCGGGATGGGGAACACTCGTAAATCCATGGCTGATTCATGTCAATGTATGGCAAAAACCACTACAATATCGTAAAGTAATTAGCCTCCAACTAATAAAAATAAATGGGAAAAAAATATAAAATGTTGCAGAAAAAAAGAATTGTAAGAGTTAAAGATAGAATTTTAAAGGCAGCAAGAATAAAACAAAGAGTCACAGCAAAGAAACTCCCAAAAGGTTATCAATTGAGTTTTTAGTGGAAACTTTGCAGGGCAGAAGGAAGTGGTATGATATATTTAAAGTGCTGAAAGGAAAAAAAAAAATCCTACAATCTAGGCACTAGATTTTAGAATACTCTACCCAACAAGATTATCATTCAGAATTCAAAGAGAGGTAATTTCCTAGACAAGCAAAAACCAAAAGACTTCATCACCACTAAACCAACCTTCCAAGAAATGTTAAAAGATCTTCTTTATGTGTAAAAGGAAAGATTGTAGCAAGAAATAAGAAAATATAAGAAGGGAAAAGTTTCACTGATAAAGGCAAATATATAGTAAAGCAATTGATTAACCACTTAAATAAGCCTGTACAAATGTTAAAAGACAAAAATTGTAAATTCAACTGTAACTCTAGTAAATAGTTAACAGATTGTCTTGATGATGTCAAATATTACATCAAGAATACAAAACATGTAGGGAGAAAAAATGTAAATCTTTAGAATGTGTTTGAACTTAAATGATGATTAGTTTTAAACAAGTAGATTATGGGTCAACATATATAAACCCCATGGTAACTTCAAATGAAAAACTTACAATAGATACACAAAAAAATAAAGAGAAATAAACTCAAACATAACACTAAAGAAAATATTCCAACCATGATAGAATTTTACAGTAGAGGTTAAAATAAGAAAGGAATAGAGAAAACTGAAAAGACAATGAGAAAATAAGTGATAAAATGGCAATAAGTACATAACAATCAAGAATCACTCTGTTTGTTAAGGATTAAATATGCCAGTAAAAAAGCACAGAATAAAAATTTAATAAAGAAAGAAGATCCGTCTATATACTGCTTACAAGAGACTCACTTCAGGTCTAAAGACATAAAGATTGAAAGTGAAGGGATGGAGAAAGATATTCCATGCAAATGGAAACAAAACAGAAGTTTTTGTAGCAATACTCATATCAGACAAACTAGACTTTCAAACAAAATCTATCATAAAAGACAAACAAGGACATTATACATTGCTAAAATGGTTAATCTAAGAAGAGGATAGGCCATTATAAGCATATATGCACCTAATATAGAAGCACTGAAACAAAAAAGAAAATATTAACAGACATGAAGGGAAAAACTGAGGGTAATAAAATAAGAGTAGGAGATTTACATCAGTGGATAGATCATCCAGACACAAAATCAATAAGGAAACTGTGACCTTAAGTGAAACATGAGGCCCAATTGGCAGAATAAATATCTACAATACATTCCACTCCAAAACAGCAGAATACATATTCTTTCCAAGTGCACATCAAATGTTCTTCAGGATAGATCACATGCTAGGCCACAAAACAAGTCTCAATAGATTTAAGAGGATTGAAATTATCTGAAACATTTTTCTGACTACAATAGTACAAATCTGGAAAGCAATTACAAAAAGAATATAGAAAAAAACACAAACACTTAGAGACTAAACAATATTCTACTAAAAAAATTGATGGGTCAACAGAAAAATCAAAAAGGAAGTCTGAAAACACATTGAGACAAACAAAAATAAAAACACAGCTTTCCAAAATCTATGGGATACAGCAAAGCAATTTAATGAGGGAAGTTTATAGGGGTACAAGCCTACTTCAGTAAACAAGAAAAATCTCAAATAAACAGTATAACTTACCACCTAAAGGAATTAGAAAAATAAGAGCAAACAAAGCCCAAAGTCAGCAGAAGGAAGGGAATAATTTTCAGAGTGGAAATAAAATAAAGTTCCATCCACCCCCCCAAAAAACACCAATAGTAGAAAAGGTCAATGAAACCAAGAGCTGGTTTTTTGGAAAGATAATCAAAATGGACAAATCTTTAGCTGGGCTCATTTAAAAAAAAGAGAGAGAGAGGCCTTTGATATATTGTTCCAGTGAAAAGTCTAGTGAATAGAGGAATCATATATAAAACTCCATCCCAAGACAGGCTCCTCTTAGAGCTCTGACTAACTTCTATGGGGAAGGCAGCACTGTATCAGCAACTTTACCACAAACTCTTACAGTATTGTTACGGGAATATCCTTAATGGGAAGAACTATTGAGTCCACTGCTCAATATACTTCTACAAACTTTTCTAAAATTACAACCCCAAAGAATTCCCAGGAGATGTTTCTTGACCTCAGAGATCCACAGTAAGATATGAGAAGGCTCTTCCATGTCATGCTTCAAGATTTTCTTTCTGGGCAATTGCTCTTGTAACAGAAACTCAAGATAGTTCAACAATATTTTTCACCCCACAGAAAACAGAGTGGCTGAAGAGAATAGCAGAAGCAGATGTTGCAGACCTATATGACCACATTCTAGTATCAGAAGCTGCTGCAGGGCCAGTAACCTGGCCAAAGAGAGCAACAAGGACAGATGTTACGGGACTGTCTGCCACATTCTGGCTGAAGTCCAGAGACAAGCAGCCTGGCTGGGTAGAAGCAGGAGCTGCAGACATATCTGCCTCCATTTTGGTATCAGCATCTGCCACAGGGTCAGGTCAGCAGCTTGGTTGAGGAGAACAGTGGGGGCAGGGACCACAGGCTTATTTACCCATATTTAAATATCAACAGAAGTTGCAGGGTCAGCAACCTGGCTGTATAGAACAGAGAAGTTATCTATTCATATCCCAGAAGAAGCAGCAGCAGCCCCAGGATGATCAGCCTGGTCTATTGCAGGAAAAACAGCAGTAGCCTGCATTGGATGAGCAGAAGCCACAGATGCTGTAAGCCTATATGTTCACATCCCAATAACTATAGCAGCTAAACTCAGGAGGCCAGCAGTCCCTGAAGGCTGAAGCTATAGTGGCTAAAATCTTCACAAAATTTTTTGAAACCCACGAGTCAACAAATTTAAGAAGTCCAACAAACTCTAAGTAAGATAACTGCAAAAGTGAACCTTACTGAGACACATTATAATTATGTCAAATGCCAAAGTCAAAGAAAGAATATTGAAAGCAGTAAGAGAGAAATGATTCATCCTGTAAAAAGGATTCTCTATAAGATTATCATCTACTTTCTCACCAGAAACCTTGGTGGATAGAAGGCAGTGTAATGATATACTTAAATGTTGAAATAAAATAAAAGTGTCAACTAAGAATTCTATTATGACATTTCCAAATAACAACAGCTGATGAAATTCAATACAATTAAATAGACACTATATAAAATACTAAAGGGAGTCCTTCAGGTTGAAATAGAAGGATGCTAGAAAGTAACTCAAAGATGTAGGAAGACAAAAACATTTCTGGTAAAGGTAAATATATGTAAAAATACAAAAGCCAGTATTAAGGTAACTCTGGTTTGTAACTCCACTTATTTTCTACAGGGATTAAAAAGCAAATGCATGAAATAATTAGAAATATATATTATTGTTCATACGATATATAAAGACATAATTTGTGACACTGATTACTTCAAAGGAGGAAATATATATGTAGTGTATAGTTTTTTAAACAAATGAAGTTAAATTGATATCAATTTAAATTAAATTGTTATAACTCTTGTTCAGTTACTAAGTTATGTGACTCTTTGTGAGCCCATGAACTGCAGTATATCAGGCTTCCCTCTCCTTCACTGTCTCCCAGAGTTTGCTCAAACTCATGTCCATTGAGTCGGTCATGCTATCCAACCATCTCATACTGCGTTGCCCCCTTTTCCTCTTGCCCTCAATCTTTCCCAGCATCAGGGTCTTTTCCAATGAGTTGTCTCTTTGCATCAGGTGGCCAAAGTATTCGAGCTCCAGCTTCAGCATTAGCTCTTGCAATGAATACTCAGAGTTGATTTCCTTTAGGATTGACTTGTTTCATCTCCTTGCTGTCCTTGCCTGTTATAGCTTTAGCCTGTTATATATCATCTCATGTGGAGCCGCAAAGAAAATATCTATAGAACATACACAATGAATGAGAAAGGAATCAAAATATGTCACTACAAAATCATCAAAGTACAAAGGAATACAATAAAGGAGGAAATGAGGGACAAAAATGCTATAAGAAAGAAACAGTTTGCATGATGGCAGTTAATCCTATTATAACATTAATTACTTTAAATGCAAATGGAAAAATGTTCAAGATTTCACGCATGCGTGCTCAGTCATGTCTGACTCTGACCCAATGGCCTGTAGCTCACCAGGCTCCTCTGTCCATAGAACTTTCTAAGCAATGATACTGGAGTGGGTTGCCATTTCCTACTCCAGGGGATCTTCCTGACCCCAGGATTGAACCTGCGCCTCCCGCATCTCCTGTTTGGCATGTGGATTCTTTACCACTGAGCTACCTGGGAAGCCCCAAATATATAGATAGAATTCCCCAATAGTGTGTTAGTTATGTGTGAATGATTTTAACTCAAGTAAAAAATCTATGGCTGATTCATATCAATGTATGACAAAACCCACTGAAATGTTGTGAAGTAATTAGACTCCAACTAATAAAAAAATTAAAAAAAAAAATTTAAAAGGCAAAAGTATTAAGAATAATAACCACGATCATTAATTAATGGATACTGGAGAAGGGAACGGCAACCCACTCCAGAATTCTTGCCTGGAGAATCCCATGGACAGAGGAGTCTGGTGGGCTGCAGTCCATGGTGTGGCAGAGAATTGGACACAACTGAGGAACTAACACACACACACACACAAAATATAAAATACATAAATTATGATATCAATAACATAAAGTTTTTGGGTGTGAGTAAAAGTGTAGTTTTTGTGTGAGAGGGACATTAAGATGATATAATCTTAAAATTGATTACTATGATTTTTGTAAGCCTTGTGATAATCACGAAGAAAAGAATATTTATAGAAGATATACAATATAAAAGATAAGAAATGAAAGCATATCACTACAGAAATCCTAAAATTACAAAGGAGGACAGCAAGAGAGACAATAGAAACAAAAGAACTATGAAAGTGTTAGTCGCTCAGTCATGTCCAACTCTTTGCAACCCCAGGACTGTACCTGCCAGGCTGCTCTGTCCATGGAATTCACCAAGCAAGAATACTGGAGTGGGTTGCCATTCCCTTCTTCAGGGGATCTTCCAAACCCAGGGATTGAACGTGGGTCTCCTGCAATACAGGCAGATTCTCTACCATCTGACCTACCATGGAAGGCAATATAAAGAACTATAAAACATACAATTTTTTTTTTTAAACTGGCAATGGTAAGCACTAATCTACCAATAATTACTTAAAATATTTTAACCATATATTTTATTTTATTCAATATGCTTGAAGCATTATCATTTCAACATGCAATAAATATTAAGAAAGTATAAAGGAGATATTTTACAGTTTTGTCTTTCACACTCTTTTTAAATTTTCTGTGCAAATGTACAGCTCATCACAATTCAGATGCCAACTTTTCTATTCCAGCATGAATTAAAAGGTATCACTGCTCAAATAAAAACTATATTTTTAAGGTTCAATATATTATGACTTTATATATGTAGATTACTACAGTCAGGAGAAATAACGCATCTTTTCTTCACAGTTACCTTTTTTGTGTGTGCAATGAGAGCACCTGAAATCTACTCTCAACAAATTTCCAGTATTCACTACAATATTATTAACCATAATCATTATGCTATGCATTAATTCTCTGGTTTATTCATCCTATGTAACTGTAATTTTGTAGCCTTTGATAAACATCTCCTCATTTTCCCCACCTCCCAACCCTGGTAACCATGTTCTACTTTCTGCTCCTATGTATTTAACTTTTTTTTTTTTTTTTT